>NC_136983.1:9245893-9578393 GCF_032717465.1 Coenobita brevimanus | reverse complement strand
TTGATGAACCTTAATGCAGCTTATTAGGTTTTAGTGAACCCTCCTGATCTGCTTGGGGTAGAAAAAACACAATGAAAATTAAGTCACTGTACCTAATGGATTGACATCAACATTACAGTAATTTTATAAACTTAATTCTTATTACCTTCAGGTGTTTTTATTCCATTTTGAAAAAAATTCTTGAACTAGGGAGTTACTTATACCAGGAGCTCTCGCTTCCTCCTTGAATACAAGAAAATCTCCCTAATGACGACTCAAACTGTCTGGAGACAGCAAGAATAAAGCAGTGAAATGTGTCTCGTGATTCAGGAGTTAACACCTTTACCCCAGTGACAGTTTCTTTTAATTCTTGTTAATATCACACAATTTAAAGCAACACAAAAATCATATCTTTCAGCAAAAGTATAATAGAAGCTACCCCCTATATGTAACCTCTCATTTCGTAAAGTCTCATCTAAGTTTAATAAAACCGTCTTTTTGTATTCAGAATGTAACATAAAAATGTCATTGGAATGAAGGTTTAACTTAGGAATTCAGAGAGATTCCATGTCTTCAAATCTTTTAGGTGAGTCGAGTTTATGTAAAGAGAAACGCTTCTTATGCCATTGCATTATTACCATCAATCTTTTTTTTTTTTTTTTTCACCTCGCCCAGATGGGATCAGGCAAGGTTTGGTTTTTGGTTGAGTTTCTGTTTGTTTGTTTGTTTGTTTAATTGTTTGTTTGTTAGCAACATTTCGGAAAAACGGCTGAATGAAATTACATGAAACTTTAAGTATATGTGGGCACTGGTTCCAGAAAGAGATTAATAAAATCTGGAGACAAGTAATTTACCCTGAAAGGCCAAAATCAAGGTTACGGATTTTCAGAAGGTTATAACTTTAAACCTATTGAAGCTAGAAATATTTCTGTTAACAAAATACAGGAACTCCCATATGGGCTTCCATTTGGGAATATGGCTTTGACGGTGAGTGACCTTGAAAGATCAAACTTTGGTCACGGATATTCAGGGGGCTTTAATGCAGATAGACGTTTTATTATTATCGACATACAGGAAGTCCCATATGGGCTTTTAAATGGTACCATGACCTTTGACCTTAGGTGACTTAGAAATTGCAAACTCAAGGTCATGGTTATTCAGGGGGCTACAACTTGAATCCGGTTGAAGGTAAAGAGGTATTTGCTGTTTTCAATATAAAGGAAGTCCCATATGGGTATTTAATAGGTACCATAACCTTTGACTTTAAGTGACCTTGAAAGGTCAGACTCAAGGTCACTGATATTCTGGGGGCTATAACTCGAAACTGGTTTAAAATAGAGATATTTACTATTTTCAAAATGTCGCAAGTCTCTTATGGGCTTTCAGTTAGCACCATGACCCTTGACCTTGAGCTACCTTGAAAGATAAAATGCAAGGTCACGGATTATCAGAGGACTGTAACTTGAAAATGGTTGAAAATAAAACAAGTGGTGCCATACACAACGAACCTCATCTCAAAGCACTTATTTTATTGTCAACCATTTTCATGTTATAGCCCTCTGAAAATCTGTGCTCTTACGTTTGACCTTTCAAGGTGACTCAAGTTCAAGGATCATTGTGCCAAATGAAAGCCCATATGAGACTTTCCACATTTTGATAACAGTAAATATTTCCATCTTCAGCCATTTTCGAGTTATAACCCCCTGGACATCCATGACCTTGAGTTGATCTTTCAAGGTCACCTAAGGTCAAAGGTCATGGTACCAATTAAAAACCCACTCGGGACTTCCTCTACGTTGATAATAGTCAATATCTATGTGCAATCAGTTTTGAGTTATAGCCCCCTGAATATCCATAACCTTGAGTTTGACCTTTCAAGGTCGCTGAAAGTCAAAGGTCTTGGTGCCAAATTAAAGTCCATATGGGAGCTCGTTTATGCTGTTAATGACAAATATCTCTATCTTCAACCGGTTTCAAGATATAGCCCTCTGAAATAGCCCTCTGAAAATCTGTGACCTTGATTTTGACCTTTCAGGGTCACTCGATTGCCTCTATAATTTAACAGCTTGCTTATGGTATCAGTGTCCAAGTATACTGAAAGTTTAATGTAATTTCACTCAGCCGTTATTTCACGTAATATTGCTAACAAACAAATAAACAAACAACTAGAGACCCCTCAAGAAGGGAATCACACCAGCCGCTAGCCGATACATATCTAGTGCTGCTCGGAATATGACCTTGGCCTTGCGTTACTTTCACCAATTTCGAACTCTGAAGAGATTTTCATCCTTACTAAACGCCTGAAAAATTTTGTGATGAAATCTTGAGCAGTTGTGGAGTTGTCATGGTAACAGACACACAAACCTTGACCTACTTTCACCAATTTCGCATTCGTAGGAGATTTTCATCCCTACTACACACCTGTAATATTTTGTGATGATATCTTGAGCAGTTGTGAAGTTATCATGGTAACAAACACATAGACTTTGACATACTTTCACCACTTTCGAACTCCTGAATGAATTTTTTTCCCTACTACACACCTGTAAAATTTTGTGATGATGTCTTGAGCGGTTGCGAAGTTATCGTGCTAAAGACGCACAGACAAATTGAAAACAATATCAGCTTCCCTTTCATGGCAGGTAAACAAAGAAACTCGACCAAAAACAATATCTCAACGGACTCTGTCCGAGCGAGGTAAGAACGGCTGTTGGGCGAGGTTTGTTATGCTCTGCACTTCTTCTTTTTTTATTATTATTATTATTCGAACGGAGGAAGCTGATGATGAGTCCATGTATTCTTTGTCATAATTACTTGCCGGGTGTTCATTTTCACTTTCTACAGAGAGAGAGAGAGAGAGAGAGAGAGAGAGAGATGGCTACATTTCACTGAGGTTACACAGACTACTACTAAGGTGGTCTGGTTAACTTATTTAGTACGATGACATCTTCCACGCCATTCCTGCTACAGCCACATCATTTTAAGCAGACTAAGATGGACTATTCGTAGTAAAGAGATTTCTACCCCAGTCAGTTTGATGACGTATTGTAATGTTTATTCTTGCTGCTTCCAGACGATTTTATTGACTTCGTAAGAACCATCTGTAGTGACCGGGGCAGAAACATTTTTCAGCAATCCTTCCACAACCTGATTTCTTTCCATGGGCTCAATGAAATTGTCTGATGGCAGCAAAATAAACATTTACATACAGCACGTCACCGCGTAGAACGGACTGAAGGCCATATTGAACTTCTCTAGTTGGAAAAGATTCCCGCAAGGTGAATAAAGTCGTCCATAGGTGGCAAGAATAAACTAAAATATAGGACATCATAATGAAGACACTTACCTCTTGTGGTGATTTGTTCCTGCATGTGTCTTCTGTGTATAATTCGTTACTGCAATTGCTTGAACATAATTTTATATTTCATTCTTTTAACTTTCCGTACATATTTCATGAATTCATCATGACCCTTCTGAGTTTTTTTTATTTTTGCATCTTATGATCCACACAAGTTCCACTTCTTTCTATCGTATGTAGCAGTATGGTATAGAGTCCGCCATTTTTCGATGTACGTGTCCATTTTGTACGACTGGTCATTGCACTCCTGCATTCATAGTTTTCTGTGCATATTTTGTTACGTTCTTTTGCCTGAGTCCTTCGTGCCTTTTTCATTATTGCATATGTCATATTCTGTGTAAAATTTTTTATTGCGTTCTTTATCACACGCATGTTTTGCAGCTGCGTGATCTCATTTTATGCATGACGTTACTGCATGCTCCTTATTCCACTGCACATTTTATTAGTCTCACACTTTATCATTCTATATATGTTCCTTTCCTTTCCCTTTTCTTATGCATCAAGTATTGCATATTATATTCCATGCTACCTTTCTCTAACCCTGAGCCCCATATCCCCGTACGGTGCAATTTTAACTACTGATGTTCTGCCCGGTTCACCACACCTGTCTCCTCTCAACACTCTTAATTCACACCTGTATCCCGTCGCACCTGCATATTTTCCGTTTGTATCTCTTCGCACCTGTAGGCTATATTATGAGTAATTCACACCTGTATCCCGTCGCACCTGCATATTTTCAGTTTGTATCTCTTCGCACCTGTAGGCGATATTTTGAGTCTGTATCTCTTCAAACCTGTAGATTTTCACACCCGTATTCTCATCGACTCATCACATCTGTCACCTCTCACAATACACACTTCGCACCTGTACCTCTTCACACTTTTAAATAATTTCACCTGCAAATCTTTTCACCCGTGTTTTTCCACCTTTCTCTAGCAACCATAACAATATCGGGTTTATCTAATGCTATCTCAAACCTGTATCAACAACATGTATGCCACCTCACCTACGTAGTCCCACACCTGTCTGATTTCACACTTGCCACTTAAAAACCCAACTCCTGTCTCAGTCCGTCTTTTCCTTTTGTCACATCTGCCTATCGCCGCACCTGTGCATTGCCACACCTGTATGTTCTCACATCGATTACCCTTATTCCTTCCGACTCATAATGCCGAAATACTTGCAGCCATTCTGATTTTTATTTATCCACCATATCGCCTTAATTCCAATTCCCACTAACAAATATCTTCATATTATGCTCATCATCATCTTCATCATCTTCATCATCATCATCATCATCATCATCATCATCATCATCATCAGCAGCAGCAGCAGCAGCAGCAGCAGCTTAAGTCAATCAATTGCAGGACGAAGGCTTCTGCCATCCTTCTTCCCTCTGATATGTTGGCTGTCAGCGTGTTACATGCAACCCTAGCAAATTTCCGAATTTCATCTCCTTATTGTCTGTCATCTAGTCCTCTCATTCCGTCTTTGGTCTACTGTTCAGATACCCTGTTTAGTCATCTATTATCTGTTCTACAAGGGATGTTGCATACTTAAACATCAATTTTTCCCCTCTCTCACATTTGACATGCACCTTTCCGGGCTCCCTGCGGCACCCATTTTAACAGCATACGAGTATACCTCCTTCTCTATGTCTCATTACTGATCAGCCTGCCGGACAGTCCAGCTCGTTCATCTGCACATACCCCGTCAGTTATTATCCTGATGTAGTGAGTATTATGAGAGTAAATGATTCGATTACGAGTCGACCCTACAACAAAAAAATTACATTGAATACGTGCTCCCTCATGGCCTTCAGCCAACAACCATCCTAGTTAAGCTCTTGCCTATTTGGTGATTCGTCCGTTTCGCGTGAGTTACAAGTACTAGCAAAAATATGTATTTACATGTAACAGGCAAATTTCAGAAAATGTCACGCGTGTGCTTTCTCGTGGTTGCCAGGCCATTCAGACAAACCTAAGGATTTGTCACAAGCAAAGTGATCCTCCAGTAAGGCGCCACGTTGTGGTTTACTGCAGCTCCCTACAGTATGGTTTTGCCTACGCGAGGTGATTCACTTTAGCGGAACCCCATATAATCCAACATTTGTCTGGTTCTTTATTACTCAGAGTACAACTAACGTTAACAGATCCGTTGTCCGCTCAAAATGTTAAAATTCGTGATCTTTCTTTAACTTCATTGTTTAGTGTCTCCTCTTCTGAATCTCTCTCACCTCTTGTATTTGTGAAGAAAGGGGTTAGGATGATGGTGATAAAGATAATTGTTCTTTATCCTGCTGAAAATAAGGTTTTTAAGTATTTTTCATTATTATGCAGTACATTACGCCACTCTTAATGAGAAAGAAGTTCATTATATTGGTGATATTCCTGTATATTGTAGCTGTAGATTCCGCATGTGCTGATTATATATATATATATATATATATATATATATATATATATATATATATATATATATATATATATATATATATATATATATATATATATATATACAGAGAGAGAGAGAGAGATCTATTGATATATAGATATGCTCGAAAAACAATGTAGCCTACCTGCTTTCGTGTTTTCAGATAGATAGGTAGATAGATAGATAGATAGATAGACATTGATCTATAGATATATAGATATGCTCGAAAAACAATGTACCTGCTTTCGTGTTTTCAGAACAATTTTCTATCGAATCCACAGTTACAGTTTTGTTGTACATGTCGTGACAATCTTCTACACACACACACACACACACACACACACACACACACACACACACATTATAGGAGAGGTTCACAGTCCAGAATGTGATCCTGATCCTTACGTCTCTCTAGGTCCTATGACTCACTCTCAGCGGAATAACTCGTCTGGCATTAGGCTAACAGGAAATATAAAGCTGGCTAGACTATGACATTTTCCGTAGTGGCATAATTAACGCTCGCACCTAGAAGTCACTCTCACTTGAATAAAATTGTCTGGCGTTAGCTGCAATAGCCCAGAGCTGTCCTGAAGATTACAGGGCTAATGGTAAAAGCACTAACCCTCAGGTTTTTATGACCCACTCTTACGAATTTGACTCTTTGTTCTTATCTGGAGTAGAATATTAGTGTTGTTATTTCTGTTATTATCTGGAGCATAGTATTAGAGTTGATATAAGACAGTTTGTATATATGCTCTTACTATCGTTGGTGTAAATTGCTTTCTAACGCCGTTTCCTTAGCGACCTATTATGTATGCAAGACTTCACTACTCACATGTTTTGTGGCTACTTTTTACCATTTAGGTGGCACAAAATTATATACTAGCTTGATATGTGTGACAGACATGAAAAATAAACTGATAATAAACTAATCATAAAGACACCTCCATTACCTCCAAGAACAGATCTTATTTGGAGGAAATGTATTGATGTGTGTGTGTGTGTGTGTGTGTGTAACTAGGCTCACACTCAGCCTCCTCCTGATCAGATCTGTAATCTTTGGTGGCTGTAACCAATAATCCTGCGAGACTGTAAGGTACAAAATTTTCCATGTATAGCATACAACCCAAAGATCAAATCTGTGTACACACACACACACACACACACACACACACACACACACACACAGACGCACCTCAAAGGTTATATTAAAGTCCCTGAGTAATTTGCTTACCTGCACACTTTCACTCAGCATAAACATAATGCAAAAGTGTAGTGGTACCCTGTTTTGGGGGTAGCTCTACATCGAGTGGCAAGCCAAATGATTTCCCGTAAACCAGGAAATTATTTACAACGCTAGGTGGTAACCTTATAACCAACCGACACGCGTTTCCCACGTGACAGCAAGTGGGTTGGCGGAGGGTTAGTGCCCCTCCCCGAAAAACAACGAACTAAAAATACGATTAAGAAGCCTCGGACCAGGACTGACCAAAAGTTGATGACTAAGGACCGAAAAAAGGACATGATACGGATGGTGACATGGAATGTAAGGGATGTAAAGGATGAGGTGAAAGAGAAAGAGAGATATTGTCCAAGTGCTTGAGGGTGCAAAAGTGGATGTATGTGGATTAACTGTAATTAAATGGAGAGGTGAGTGTGTGAGAGAATGGGAGTATGGATGGGGTATATGTGCAGGAGTAGATGTGAATGAGAGGGCAAAAGAAGGAGTGTGTATTGTGAGTAACAGATGGAAGGAGAATATAATAGAGTATGGATCAATTGGCTCAAGGATTGTGTGGGTAAGACTGAAAGTTGGACTACAAATGTGGGCGATTGTGTGCGTGTATGCGCCAACACAAGATTGTGCAAGCTGAGTGAGAGAAGAGTTCTGGACAAATGTGGAAGTGTGCATGGAAAGTTTGAAAGGAATGAGAGTTTTTGATTGGTGATATGAATGGTAAAGTAGGGAATGTGAAGGTGGATGGAGTAGTTGGTGAATATGGTGTGCCTGCTGAGATAGATTAGAATGGCAGCGCTTTAGTAGACATTTGTACCAGGAGGGGGTTGGTAATAGCCAATACCCTCTTCGGGCACAAAATGATCCACAGGTATACATGGCGAGTGATGAGAAGGGTGGATGGTGAAGTGAATTAAAGGAAGACAATGATTGATTATGTGTGTGTGGCTGGAAGGATGCGAAGATGTGTAATGGATGCAAAAGCATATAGAGGTTAGGGGAGTGGACTTTCTGACAGACTCAAGGTCGAAGTGAAGTGGAGAAATAGAAGGAAAGGAAGGGAGGAAGGAGTATATGCAAGGAGAGTGGAAAGGTTACAAGAGGATGAGAAAAAGGCAGAATATAAGAGAGAAGTGGAGGAACGATTGGGTAAATATGAATTGGAACGGGGGACGTGGGAGGTGTGTGCAAGCTATTCACAGAAGAAATATGTGCAGCATGTGAGTTGGTGTGTGGGGTGAAGAGAAGACGAAAGGGAGTGCAAGGAACAGCATGGTGGAATGAAGAGGTGAGACAGGCTGTGACACAAAAGAAAAAAGGATATTCCTCCAATATATTACCAATATGTCGGGAATCGAACCCAGAACTCTCAGGTGAGAGCCAGGCAGCGTACCACTACACCACAACCAAGTAAAAGTTAACCCACATTGTCAAAATCTTGCAACCAATGTCCCTCTGCCCCCAGTGTGAGCATGACGAGGATGAGTTAATCCCCTGGCACTCGGGCAAGTAGATGCTTTTAATCTATCCCAAGCACTTACGGCTAGTCAGAATGAAGAGAGAAACCTGTACTGTTCACAGGAAAAATCATCCAATATATTACCAACATGCCAGGTATTCAACCCGGGACTCTCAGGTGAGAGCCAGGCAGCGTACCACTACACCATGACCAGATAAAAGTTAACCCACATTGTCACAATCTTGCAACCAATGTCCCTCCACCCCCACTGTGGGCATGAAGTGGATAAGTTAACCCCCTGGCACTCAGGCAAGTAAAGTCCCGGGTTCGATTCCCAGCATATTGGAAATATATTGGATGATTTTTCCTGTGTACAGTACAGATTTGTCTCTTCAAGAAAGCATATAATGAATGGATGAGAAATACGGGCATGGAAGAGGTTGAGAGACGGAAGAGAGAGTTATATATAGAAAGGAAGAGGGAGGTGAAAAGATTAGTAAGAGAGAGAGTAAGAAGAGAGTGGATGAGGAATTTGGAAGGAATTTGAGTGTCAAGTGGTGGGAATGTAAGAAAATGTTCTGGAAAGAGGTAAAGAGAATCAGACAGGGTGGAAATGAACTTATTAGGAGAGTGAAAGATAATAATGGTAGATTACTAGTGGAGAAGGGAGAAAAAGTGAGCAGATGGAGAGAACACTTTAATGAATTGTTGAACATAGAGAATGGAAGTAATGTGAGTATAAGTGGCTGGGGAATGGCTGGGAGAAGGAGGGAGGTGAGAAGACAGGAAGAAATCAGTAGGATGGAAGTTGTGGAAGCAATGAAGAAAGTCAAAATGGAGAAAGCCCCGGGAATTGATGGAGTGTGTGGTGAAATGCTGAAGCATGGGGGAGTGATAGCAGTAGAATGGATGTGGAAGATTTGCAGATTGGCCTTGGAGGAAGGGAGAGTCCCAGAGGATTGGAAGTCAGGTATAATTATTCCCTTGTACAAAGGGAAAGAGGAAAAAGAATAAGTATACGGTAGGATATTTATTGACAGAGTTAGGGAGAGGAATTAGTTGGAGAAGAACAGGGAGGCTTTAGGAAGGGTAGAGGTTGAGTAGATCAGATATTCATTCTTTGATCTTTAGTGGAAAAGTTTCTAGAGAAGGGAAAGAAGTTGTATGAGGCCTTCATGGATTTGGAGAAAGCATATGACAGGGTGGATAGACAAGGACTGTGGAAAGTATTAAGAATATATGAAGATGGTAAGTTGTTGAATGATGTGAAGAGTATGTATGAGGGTGCTAGGTTTGTAGTGCGTGTGGATAGTGAACTGAATGAGTTTTTCTATTTGAAGGTTGGGTTGAAACAGGGATGTGTCATGTCTCCATGGTTGTTCGATCTCTATACGGATGGGGTTGTAAAAGAGATACAAGGTAGGGCAGTGGATGTCGGAGTGGCCCTAATGAGAGAGGGCAGTGTTCGGAAAATCCTTGTACTGTTGTTTGCAAATGATACTGTGTTGTTAAGAGAAGACGAAGTGGAACTACAAGCCTTGGTGGATGAGTTTGGGATAGTATGTATGAAACGGAATCTAAAGGTAAATGTAGGGAAAAGTAAAGTTATGGTCTTCGAGAAAGGTGAAGTCAGTGAATGTACAGTGAGGATGGATGATGAGGAAATGGAAAATGTGAGTACGTTTAAGTACCTGGGTAGTGTGATGAGTAAGGATGGAAATTTGGAGGGTGAGGTGATTGAAAGGGTACAACAAGGATGAAAGGTTGCTGGTTCCTTGAAAGCAGTGATAAGAAACAGGGAAGTAAACATGGAACTAAAAAAGTTATTACATGACAGTATTGTGATAACAACTCTAACGTATGGAAGTGAAGCTTGGACGTTGCTGGAGGGACACAAGTCAAGAGTGATAGCAGTGGAAATGAGTTATTTGAGAGGAGCCTGTGGAGTCACATGGAGAGACAGACTGATAAATGAGGATGTGAAGGAGCGTTGTGGTTTGGATGTGGATGTGATAGGAAACGTTAGGAGAAACACATTGAGGTGGTTTGGCCACGTGGAGAGGATGGAAAGTGAGAGACTGACGAGGAGAGTGTGTGAGTGAGGTAGAGGGGGAGAGAGGGAGAGGAAGGCCAAGGATGAGATGGAGGGATGGAGTGGAGAGGTATATGAGAGAGGGGGGGGGGATGAATTGGGAGCAGAGCAGTGAAATGGCGGGGAACAGGGTGACGTGGAGGCGATTTGTTTGTGGTCACCCCGTATAAGAGATTAAGGCGCCTGGCAATAGATAGATAGATAGACAGATAAATCTTCCCCCTGTAATGTTTCGTGTGACTTATATCAAGGGATGAAATTTCAATATGTATTTTGAAATTCTGTAAACATTCACACCATAAAATAAGTTTACATAACCCTCCTTTTACTCCAGCCAATCCCTTAATTATCCATCAAGTCTAGCTACGAAGCATGAGAAAACCACATACTATAAAGATATTAAAATACGGAAACAGGAACTCCACAATGCCCCACTAGTATTACAGAAATTCAGCTCAACAGCTATCTCTGAAGACATTTAATGGTCCTGCTTCCAGACATGCAAGTAGACATTATTACTAATTTTGTAAAGGGATTGTAGTAAAATAAACGGCATTACCACAGTCCTCCCTCACAGTTTACGTAGCAATATACTAGACATGCAAGCTGACAATCAATATATTTTACGCAGTAGTTATCACGCACTCAGCTCCAACCACATACACTGCGCCAACAAACTTATTTTAAAAGACCTTAATTATCTTGATTACCTATGCCCATCTGCCCAGTATGAAAGAAAGCCACACGATTAAGCAGAGACATACTAAAACTACATTCGCATGTTTCAGGTTGCCACGAAGAAGGAACACATTACACAAGATTAAGATATTTAGTAAACAGTCCCACGACAAACTAGGTTCCCATTACCCAGCAAGTCGTCTAATGAAAGTAAACTCAAACAGATTAAAAGAAGTCAGCGACTGCTCATAGTGGTACAAGCAGGTAAACAACATATATATAATGATCAGAACAAGTACTTGGTCCTCCCTCAGAGACTAGCTTGTAGTTTAAATACTAACATAACCCTTGGGCAAATCTTGCGAGGAAGGAACTAAATTTTACACAGCAATTAAGATATCAGGCAAGCAGTCCCAGCCACACAAACACTGCACCTTCAGCCTCAAATAAACGCCATGAGTAATGTGTTTACCGACTCTCCTCCTCTCAGTACAAAGATAAACACAGGTGGTAAATTCGGTCTTGCCACAATAACGCCTGATTTAGCGCTCAATATCACGTCTGGCTATATGTTACACCTAGTGAGAATTTCGTGGTGTGTGTGTGTGTGTGTGTGTGTGTGTGTGTGTGTGTGTGTGTGCAGAGGCAAACGTGTGGTTTGTATGGCATATGTGGAGAAATGGAGATCGTACAACAATGCTACATGATTGGAGTGCATTTGTTGTATGTAGAAAAATTAAGAAATCGTGGTTTAACGCGTGCGCACGCATGTGTGTGTGTGTGTGTGTGTGTGTGTGCTTATGAGAGAGAGAGAGAGAGAGAGAGAGAGAATACTGAGGCAACACCTGTGATCACTGTGGAAAACTGAATTTTCCTTGGCAACTTATATTAAATGACGGTAAAAAGACAAGCTCATAAGTGCACTGATACATAAGACAGCTGAGAAAGAGATTTTGACATGACTGACGCTGAGAGGCCAAGAAACGTGAACAAATCCTTTAATTCTTGGCAGACCCTGAACCCTAACATGAAGTTTTGTCTAAATCAATAAAATATCTTTAAGTTTACCTCTCCGCATGATCTTGACATCTGACTACTGTTTTTAAAAGCATTACTGTAGATTAACTCTCTGGCAGACCTTGAGCCCTCTACAACGTTTGCTTAAAATCGGATCAAAACGCTGAGAATACTTGTAAACTTTAAATTGATCCATTAAATGAATCTCAGCCTCTTGCGTACTTACACAGTTAAGCAGTAACAGTGTTTTGTGATAAGATCATTATCAACATAATCATCAGCAGCAGCCACTGGAAGTCCTCCGGTGAATAAAGGTCTCCCTCAACCTTCTCCACGAATTCCTTGACTGAGCCAGTCTTTGCCAGGTTTTGCCTGGAAACTTTTCTATCTCATCTTTCTACATCCCCTCTCGACTTTTTATTGCTACACTTGCAAAATATCTTGGAGTCCAGTCAATTAGCCTCTTGCTCCATCGGATATCGCTCGTTCTTATTACATGACATGCCCACCATTTCTGTTTTGATAATCTTTATAATGTTCATGACTTTCGTCTGCTCTCTCATGCAAGTTGATCTCATCCTGTCTCTAAGAGACATTCCTAACTTTTACCTTTCCATTGTTCATTCAGAGTGGAGTGGTTTGTTTTCCATTGATTTTGTCAGTTTCTAAGTTTCACAGCCGTTCGTCATTGCTGAGATTTTACAGCCGATATATACTTTTCGTTTCATGCAAAGTGGCAAGCTGCTTTTCATTAAGTCTCTTTATTTTTACCGAAAGCTTTCTATCCAGTTACAATGCGTCTTTTTGTTTCGTTTTCGTGGTCTTTCGTTAGTTTTAGTTTTCCCCGAAGTTAATGTACTCCTCGACTGTTCCCAGTACGTCTACATTTATTTTGATGACGGTTGGTGGTGTATTTGGATTAAACAATACTGTAGTTTTATTCAGGTTCGTTTTTATCCCTAATATAAACCTTCTCTGTAAAGGTTCTTTAACATTTCCAACGATGTGTCTGCTGTTTCTGAGATCAAGACCGTGTCATCTGTAAATCTGAAGTGGTTAAAGTTTTCTCCGTCAGTGTTTACTCCTTTGTTCTCCCATTCTGCTACTCTGAAAGTGCTTTTAAAGCATGCTCTGAATAAATTTGGTGGAATTGTATCTCCCTCACGCATGTCTTTCACAATCTTAATTTTTTCTGAGTCTTTATGTAACTTACTTATGTAACCTAAATGCATTAAAAAAAAAAAAAAAATCCCTCTTTGTGTATGTTTTCGAGCAGTTTTACAATGCTCTCATTTCTCCTTGTTCCAGCAATAAATTTATACTTGCCTTGTTTTCTAATAAGTCGAAAGCCTTTTTAATATCTACTAAACCTAAGTAGAGTGGTTTATCAAATCCCGTACTTTTGTCAGTTAGCTGATTCACTGTGTAGATGCTTAGTAGTCGAATACCCACTCCTAATCCTGCCTACTCACGAGGTTTTGTTTCTTCCAAATTTGTTACTCTGTTCTTAAGAACATTAGTGAAGTGTTTGTAAAAAAAAAACTGACAATAGCTATCTGGTTGATAATTACTAAGATATTTGAGTCGTCTTTCATATTACTCAAAATAACTGCTGCATTGCATCATGTTTTGGAAATTTTTGTTCTCTCTGCATTGGGTAAATAAGTTGGTAAGACGGTTTTGAACTTCTGTTCCTGAATCCGACAGCATATCTGCTACTCTTCCACCTTCTCTTGGGGCAGTTTCTCTTTTTATAATTTGAAAAGAAAAATTACTTCATCTGGTGTTACCCCTGGCATCTGTGTCAGCTGAGAAGTAAGCTGTTGGCACTATTGTCTTTGATTCATACAGTTCTTTGTACACTTCATCAGGTCTTTTCATTGTATTCTCTCTGCACATGATGACTTCACCATTTTTGTCATTCAGTGATAGATTTGTTGCTTTTCAAGTGCCATTTTGCTCAGGACGTGTTTCAGCCTTTTTTTCCTCTTTTGGTGACTTCTTTGATATAATCCACACCTCTTTCGTTTTTTCTTCTTTCTGCTTCTTGTTGATTAGCTTGTTTGAGTCCGCATTTTCTATTTCTTTTCTTTTTTCTTTTTTTACTTTCACCCCCATTTTAGTGAGCTTTAGAGACGTTTTGGAATACTTGTTAGCTTTAGTTGTACTGGCTTTCATTTCTACCTCCACCAATTCCCCGAACACTTTCGTTAGTCCATCAGTCAACCCATCACTGTCGTACTGAGAATAACATAAAGCCTGAAATCCGTTCACTATTTTTGGCTGAACAGCAACTTCATTTTCTTTTATTTTCGCTGGACAAACCTTTTATTTATTCTTTTTTTTGCAGCTTCTGGGTCTCACTTCTGAAAATGAAACTGGCTGCACAGTCCACCATTCTATGGTCTATTCTATTGCCAGACGCCATAATCCTGTAAGGGGTGGCCATTTGACTTTGATTTATTTGTTTTACAGGGAGGGGAACTAACCCTCCACCAACCCACTTATTGACACGTAGGGAGCATGTATGGTTTGGTTATATGGTTACCACCCAGCGTTGTAAATGGTTTCTTGGCTTACAAGAAACCATTTGGCTTGTCACTCAATGTAAAGCCACCTGTAAAGGAAAGAAAAGCAATAAGAAGTGACAGGAAAGATGGGTAGGAAGAGAGGAGAGCAGGCACAGAAAAAGAATGATAAAGGCCAAGGAAGAAGTAGGCAGCACTACTCTGCTGAAACTGACATTACTGATCGTGCTGTTCTTATCTGCTACAATGAAGTCGGTTTCATACTTTGTTTCTCCATTTTGGCCTTCTCCCTGCCCTTTTGTAGAGGAATGTGTTTATTATCATGTTTTACATTTCAGCAAAATTTACCACCGCGTCACCGCTGCCAGTCCTTTCTTTAACTGCAGATTTTCCCTTACATATTTTTTTTTTCTTGCCAAGTTTTACTTTGAAGTCTCCTATGAGTAGAGTATACCTGGTCTTTTCCTCTTCCAGAATCTTGAAGATGTTGTCATAGAATGTTTGTTTCTTCATCTTTGCCACGAGAAGTGGGCATACAGGGGAGCAGCCAGAAATGTAATTCGGGGGGAGGGGGGACATAAACCTAGCCCCCACCCTCACGGCTCGCACTTAAGGACGCACTGCACTATACATATTCCATAGTTAAGAGTTCCACTATGTTGCCATTTCGACTTCAAAAATCCGCTATCTGACAGATTCATTCAGTTCCTGAACAATGATAGTAGTGGCAGTGTATTTATGACACGTCGACGGATATAATGGGAGATCAGTTAACTCTGTGTTAACGAAACTTAATAATCGGTGTATTTCCTTCCCAAAAGTTTATGACCGCAGAAAATTTTTCAGACTACTTGACCACCATCTTAATGTGCGGGGATAATGAATGTTGTATCCAACCCCTCCAGTTCGAAATGACGAGCTGAAGACAGTTTGTCTGCAGCTAACAAGATAAAATACAAACGCTGTCGTTGTGAGAGGGTTACAATGAATAGAAACAGAATATTACATGTCATGATGGTGATGATGATCATCATGCACTTTATAATAATGATCTTGGTGTAACTGTTAATAATTCTTCTGGGGAAGATGGATTACCTGAATTCACAGAAACAAATCGGCAGCCAGCCAGCCAGATATTTAAAATGATAAATAGATTTACGAACATATTTTAACAAGAAACATACGAACTTTCCTTCTATATAATGGCGTACAACTCATATCTATGTCATTTATACCCGATTGGCCTATCTTAAAGAGACTCAGAATCACTGAATATTTTACGAATGTCTTACGAAACTATTTTCATTAAGCGTAATAGAAGCTCTGAGATGCAGGACAAGGCAAATTAGTCTTTCCGTTGAGTCTGATTTCATATAAACCCATTAAGAACCGCTGACAACTTAGACATTTCCTCTGGCTAATGCCAGACGATTTAGCCAGCTTCAGTTCGGTATGGAATAATCTTCAAGAAATTTAAGAGACTGTCAGTGACTCCCAGTTACACGAGCCAAGATAGTAGAAATGAATATACAAGAGTCCTTGGGCCCCTTTTTATTCCACACCTACAAAGCTCTCTGTACCAGAACTTCTGAGCTGAACCTTTCCTTGATTTGAAGACCCTGGAGGAGTAGAAACATTAGAGAAAAAACTATACGGTGCTCCTTGGCCCCCCTTTTATCTCCGTGGCCTTGTATCCTCCTCTGCCGCAGCTTTTTATTTCCCTCGGCCATGGCCTCTTATCTTCCTCTACCGCGGCTCTTTATCTCCCTCCGCTGCGGTCTTTTCTCTGCCTCTGCCGGGGCTTGAAAACGTGAAAGTCCTACTGATCTAAAATACAATACATATTCAAGACCCGGGGGATCAGGAGAACTCCCGCCAGGCCTTCTCACAGCCCACAGCGGTTTGGGCTGGGGAGAAGGGTAGAGTTAGACGCGGGATGTGGGGGGCGAGCGGTTAAATGTGAGGGGTGAAAGGTTTGGATAAGAGGAAAAAGGGAAGAAGGAGCGGTTTGGACGTGAGGGGAGGAGAACAGAGAGGTTTTGACATGGTTAGGAGTGTGAACGATTCTGGATGTGTGGGGAAGAAGAAATAGTTTTGGATGTGGGGAGAAGAGGGAACGGTTGAATATTAGGAACAAACAAAGCCTCTCGTAGCTTAGGAAAATTAGCCAGCAATGGAAATTGACAAATGGAATTGTCCCTCGCTATGCCTAAAAGGTTGAATACTTCACAACAATAACGGAATTTTCATTGAAATCCGCCTATCATTAAACGATTTTATTAAGTTTCTAAAGGATTGCTTTCAAGTGAAGGAAGCCTAATTAGGACCAAGCCTAACCCCGGCAACCAGAAAAGTGTTTCATATACAAATGAAAGTATTCTGGTGGCAGCCAGCTAAACTCCAGAAAATGTTATGAGTCACATCTCGAAACTTATTGTGTCACTGGGGATCGATGGTTGTGGAAATGAACAAATTCTTAAATACGGTGCAGATGAATCTATTACGCTCGTACCTCAGACTATGAAACATGTGATATTTTGACGCTTTGTGTTCTCAGAGCAAAAATAAGTACCAAAAATAATATTGACACTAACATCACAGAGTGGCCAATTTATCACAACGCTTTGTTGATGTTTCAGAATGATGAATGCTTTAAATGGAACGATGCATTTTATAAGGGAGGTACTGAAGCGGTTAAAAGTAGTGAGGTAGGTGAGCAACTAATCTCCATCCACCCTGAATATACGATTCACTTTCTACATAACTTCCACCTTGTCCTTAATCTGCCTTGTGGTGGCATTCTTTCCCTTTGTAATTACCCGAGGCACGGCCATTATTACCTTTCTTAATGTGCCATTACCATAACTTCACCACGCATTAACTGCTACCGGGATCCTCTAGGTTTGCGATATTCTGCAAATGGAGCCTGGGTTATATAATGTGTGTGTGTGTGTGTGTGTGTGTGTGTGTGTGTGTGTGTGTGTGTGTGTGTGTGTGTGTGTGTGTGTGTGCACCCTAGTGGAAAGTATAATATTATCTCCGTCATTTGTCTAACTATACATGGCTTTGAACATTTCGTATTACCTGTTCCTTAGCGGTTTATACCACACAACATTTCAGTATCTCTTATAGGTCATAGAAACTATGTCGACATTAAATCTCTCTCTCTCTCTCTCTCTCTCTCTCTCTCTCTCTCTCTCTCTCTGCATGAATACTGGTTCAGTTAAGGAATTCATGGATAAGGTTGGGGGAGGCCTTGTTCAGCAGTGGACTTATAATGGCTGCTGCCGCAGCAATATATATATATATATATATATATATATATATATATATATATATATATATATATATACAGGGTGTAACGCGACGTATGACAAAAACTTACACCAATGATCTATCATGTAATTTTGAGTATATTTTGTTCTATAAACATATGCTCTCTGCGACCCCATATCAGTACCCTGCATTCGACTGTTTTGTAGAAAAGCTTCGTCTCTTGCATGTGCCGTTGGGTGAGAGCTTGGCAGGGCGACGGGAGACGAGTATTATTAGCTTATACTGCACTGTACATGAAAATCCCATATCCTATCAGTACACACGAGTTTTAAGAAGAAACTTTACGTTGTCTATTGATTCTTTAACATCGTCATGCATTCATGCAATTCTTTTGCACAAATCGACTGTAATTAAGGATTAAATTCAAAATTTTATGGCTTGCAAGGGAGTAGGGAGGGAGGGAGGACAGGCTGGTGTGTTATTGCCAGTTATGTAATATTTGGTTTGTAGGATGTTGCTACCAGCATTATGATAACACCCACAGCTCATTCAGTGAAAAAACGTTATTCTAAAGGAAGATTAGCCTCACTTCGTCAGGAAGAATTTTATTTATCCCAATTTTTCTGCTGCAAGTAAACGTGGCGCCACTGGGTATGCACCTGTGTTCCTCTCTGCAGACTGGCATTACCATCGCGGAATCCGTAAAAAAATACTCGATATCTTCATATTCTTCATTGCTGTACGTACGTGACATGCTGTTTTATGAACATGTGAAGCTGAACCCGGTGAACAACAGAACAAGGAGAACAGTATTTGAAGTGTGTCCTCCCCTGCGAATGCTCTGGTTCAAATGACAGTGGATGCAGGGTTGCCAAGTCCTTTTCATCAATCTCGCTAGTTTAGTCCTGAAAACTTGCTAGAATGTCGCTAGATAATAATCACTGCAAAACATTGCTAGAAAATTCGATATAATCTTTAGAATATCACCTAAAAATGGCAAAAATATCCAGAATGTAGCTAGATATCATGTTGCCAGATGTTAGTGCCGCAAGTAGAAGCAAAAAAATAGGTCTAGCTGCATAGCCGTTACATTGGCAATCCTGTGTCACTGTTCTCACGTCAACATCGTATGAAAAAAATGGTGCCACGTTTACTTGCAGCAGAAAAATTGTAATGAATAATAATATTACTCCTGACTTAAAGTGATGCTAGTCACTCAGTACAGTAATGATCTTTCACTGAGTGAGCTGTGGGTGTTATGATAATGCTGGTAGCAACATCCTACAAACCAAATATTACATAACTGGCAATAACACACCAGCCTGTCCTCCCTCCCTACCTACTCCCTTGCAAGCCATAAAATTTTGAATTTAATCCTTAATTACAGTCGATTTGTGCAAAAGAATTGCATGAATGCATGACGATGTTAAAGAATCAATAGACAACGTAAAGTTTCTTCTTAAAACTGGTGTGTACTGATAGGATATGGGATTTTCATGTACAGTGCAGTATAAGCTAATAATACTCGTCTCCCGTCGCCCTGCCAAGCTCTCACCCAATGGCACATGCAAGAGACGAAGCTTTTCTACAAAACAGTCGAATGCAGGGTACTGATATGGGGTCGCAGAGAGCATATGTTTATAGAACAAAATATACTCAAAATTACATGATAGATCATTGGTGTAAGTTTTTGTCATACGTCGCGTTACACCCTGTATATATATATATATATATATATATATATATATATATATATATATATATATATATATATATATATATATATAATATATAATACCGTATACTGGTAGTTGTTAAAAATGTAATATGGAAAATAACTCACTTAGGATGGAGTATTACGATGCATCCTATGCCAAATAGAATACGACCCACAGATTTCATAATGCCGTGAAGTAAAGGAGCACTAAATTGCTGATGTGGATGTGCTGGAAAGCGTCACGAGAAGGATATTAAGATGGTGACACTGTGTGGAGGGAATGGAGAATAAGAGAATGAAAAGAAGAATGAATGCAGAGCTGATGGAGGGGAGAGGCGGAGGGGTAGACCGAGGAAGAGATGGAGGGTAGGGTAGAGGTATATTAATGAGGATGGTGTGAGATGAAGAGAGAGAGCTTGATGGTTCAGGACACGGTGACATGTAGGCTGTTCGTTTGTAACCAACCTTATGGAGATAAATGCGTCTGGGTATGGACAGATAATGAACTGTTCAAATGGAAGAATCACAGCCACTAACTGACAAAAGCAGTATTTAAGTATCTGATGTATAGATTCCAATACAGTAACTGCATCTCTTTAATCACGGAGTCACTGGGACATCATATGCAGGTTTATATTTGCCTTTCTCAAAGAGATCTTTTTAAGTTTGGGGAAGACATTACCGTATTATTACGAATATTATTACTGATCTCCACCTATTACCACACGTGTAGATCTTTGTTTCCAGCATTACTGTATTATTATTATTATTATTAATTATTGTTATAATTATTATTATTATTGTTGTTATTACCATTATTATTATTATTATTTTTTATTATTATTATTATTATTATTATTATTATTAATAGTTGTAAGAGTAGTAGTAGTAGTAGCAGTAGTAGTAGTACTTGTAGTAGTAGTAGTAGTAGTAGTTGTAGCAGTAGTAGTTGTAGTAGTAGTAGTGTGATATCCCAGTTATCTGTCGGTGCAATATCCGGCCCAAGGCAACATCCAGGGCAGCTATCCTCACTCGATCAAAGCAATATCCGGTGATTTTATGCAACATCCGACACTGAAAAGGGACTTAACCAGTGGTTCAATGCGATATCTGGCGCTGAGGGGTTTCACCAGACTCGTAAATGGTAGCCAACCTGCTCCATGGGAAATCCCAAAACTCAGGAGCCAATGAAAACACCAGCTTAGTGCCAGTCAGTCTGAATTCATTATGGGCATGGCTTATCCAGTGTGCCAAGACTACCACCATGCTCTCATTCTCAAACGTGGATAATGTTCAGTCAAGACGTGCCCGTGCACTTAAGCTCTTCTGACCATGCGGCAACAAAACTCAGGTGCTTTGACTAACTCTGTGGCATCCTATGTTCAAGCTACTATATTGTACTGTATTGCAGAGCAATGGTCTGCCAGTGCTCAGGTCCTAATACTCTATGGTGATTGTTTAACTACCCCTGTGCTGCATTGTGTACTATACTGTTTATCAATGCGAACCCTCCAGTGGTGTTTCTCCCCATCGATGACAACACTGTGAGTTCATGCAATAGTATGCTATGTACAGTACTCTGTGCTACTGTACTGTTTATTACTGTATTATTTTTATATGCTTAGTTTGCATCTTTTGCTCATGGTACAGTCCTTAGGATTGAGAGTTGAGAAGGATAGAATCATAATATTGGAACTCAGAGCCAAATGTTAAGCAGGATATGCAATATCCGGCATTTCACGTTATTTGACAGAGGGCTTGGCTGAAATACAATGAATACTTGTGAGTTAACATTATTATTATTATTATAGTTATTGTTATTATTATAATAATAATAATGATAATAATAATAATAATTATTATTATTATTATTATTATCATTATTTTTATTATTTTCATTATAATTATTGTTATTGTTATTATTATTATTATTATTTTTATTGTTAAAGATCTCCACCTATGGTAATAGGTGGGCACCTTTGTCTTTGCACCATTTGAAATTTCCTGTATTGTTGTTTGTTGATAATACGGTATTGTTTAGTGAAGATGAAGGGGAACTGCAGGGCTTGGTGAATGAGTTTGGGAGAGTGTGTAAGAAACGGAATCTTAAGATGAATGTAGGGAAGAATAAAGTAATGGTCGTCGAGGGAAATGAAATAAGTGAATGTTCAGTGGGGTTGGATGATGAAAGAAATGGTAAATGTGAGTGCATTTATGTACTTGGGTAGTGAGCATGGAAGTAAAATATTCGCTGCATGATGGTAGCCTATTGTGATACCAACTCAAACGTATGGATGTGATGCTTGGACCTTGTTGGAAGGACACAAGCCAAGAGTGAGAGCAGTGGAAATGAGTTTTTTGAGAGGAGCTTATGGAGTTAGCCTACTTGGAGAGATAGACTGATAAATAAGGAGGTGAAGGAGCATTGTGGTGTGGATGTCAATGTGACAGAAAGCATTTGGTGAAATACACCGGGGTGGTTTGACCATATGGAGAGGATGAAGAGTGACAAACTGACGACGAGAGTGGATGTGAGTGAGGTGGCGGGGGGATGAGGGAGGGGAAGCAGAGGATGAGATGTAGGGATGGAGTGGAGAAGGATATGAGAGAGGGGGGTGTGAGTTGGGGTGAAGGCAGTGAAATGGCGAGGGACAGGGTGACATTGAGGCGATTTGTTTGTGGCAGCCAATTACGGGATCAAAGCGTCTGGCAATAGATACATAGACAAAACTTTCTATCAGTCAGTATTTTTTTCACTTAATATTCAGTCATTTTTGTCACCGATTTTCATCATAGGCTACTTACTGAAGAGGTACATCGCCATGACCCTAGTACACTGACCGAGTTTCAGTGACCATGACCTGCTTTTCAAAGTCACAGGTCCAAAAATGTCCAAAAATCATGAATTTTCAACCTCGGATTATTCTTAAACTATCATAGATACATGAACATGCAAGGAGAACCCATGATATATATATATATATATATATATATAATTTTTTTTTTCATATAATCTCTATGGAAAAAATAACTGAAGGTCTTCGTCCGTGACATCATATTTAAGGCACCCCATTTTTCAACAAATTCAATTGCTTTTCCATGCAGAGAATACTAAAACATAAATGAGGCACTTCTTGACCATAGGATATTTGTCTGCTCCTAGACCAGGTCTGTATTATTTTTGGTGGCAGTTTGACCAAGAGTTTTTGAGTTATTACAAAAAACAAAACAAAAAAACAATATTCTCATAGGTGGAGATCAGTAACTGTCTGTGGCAGTTATAGTCTTCTACTTGATCCCCATCTACTACCACAGATGGAAATCTTTGATTCCACAATTATTATTATTATTATTATTATTATTATTGTTATTGTTGTTGTTATTTTGTTGCATTTTGTTATCATTTTCATCATACTTATTGAGAATATACAGCATCATGACTCTATTACACTGATCCAGTTTCAGTGATTTTGACCAACTTTTCAAGGTCACGGGACTAAAAATTTTCAAAAATCATGGATTACCATAATCATTTTATAACAAACTATTAGGGATAAATGAACATAGAAAGAAATACCACGACAAAATTATTTTGCAAACATTTGTAATGAAAAATTTTGAAGGTCATTCATGCATGACGTTATGATATTAAGGACAGCCCATTTTTCAAAAAATTTTCAATTGCTCTTCCATACACTAAAAAACAAACTACTGATGAAACACTTTTTGGCTCGAGAAGTTTTGTCTGGTTATGTACCAAGTCGGTATAATTTTTTCTCAGTTTAATTAACAGTTTTTGAGATATTACAAAAAACAGTGTTCTTATAGATGGAGATCGGTAACTATGACAGTTGACGTCTTCTAGATGAGAATTCCACATGTGGAGTTCTTATTAATATTGTAGATATTATATTTTGACGAGGGGGGGGAGAAGATCTAGAAGGCTGGCATTTCAAGATCGTTCAAGATAGACTTGAAATTTTCAGGGTTGATGTAGCTTGGTTGCAGGCGTAATTTGGCAATTTAAAAAATCCTAGCAGTAGCGCCACAATAGCTCCCTCTATGTCATTTTTCTTTTTAAGTTTTTGCTCTCATGCACAACAAAAACTATTGAATTGATTGCTCTGCAAATGTTCCAGTATGCAGTGGGCAACATATACTAGTGCACTTGGATGTTGATATATTTTTTGATATATTGAGGAAAGTCAAATGGCTGCCTCATGCCAGGGAGTGCTAAATCAAAAAGAACTTGGCCAATTTTGACCAAACTCAGTGGAAATGTAGTGTGTCACGGGTGAACATGTTTGCATAGTATGAATGGCCTTGACCTTGATCTCAATGTCACAGGTCAAAATCCGTCGAAAATTTTGAGTCGCCAAAAGTCCCACAACATTAGGTCTACAATGATAAAGGTATTTTCACCTGGAATGTGGAGTTCTTTGAATTCTGCTTCAGCATTTTCAGAATTCTGTATATCATCATTATTATTAACCCCCTCGTGCACCATAAGTTTCCAATAAGTTTTGGTTCCATGCACAGAACAAAAACCTCACTCAGGCTGGCTCCACATACGTGGCAAGGGAAAAATTTCTATGGCCCAGTTTACCCCAAGAAAGTGCTTATATTGTTATAAATCGCTTCCCATCATCTTTGTTGATGTTTTTACTATAAGGTGAGAAAAAAAAACACAAACCAGATGAATAAATGTACAGATATGAAGCCTGAATAAACCTTATTTACGTGAAAACTAGCTTCTCATAACTTTCCAACATCACCATGAAATATTTTTCTGATGACGTGCAGCTGCAAAGGACATGTCCATATGCAGAATTTCACGATCTTTCATCTGTGAAAGTTTCAAATTGATACGTCCAACAGTTTTCGAGTAAATCGAAAAAAAAAAAAAAACGAAAACCACCTAAAAAGTATGATTTATTATTTCGTATGGTGTTAGTGGCACTGTAACAAACATACACGTAAATTTTATCCAGTTTTATAGGCCAAAGGTTAAGAAAGCCCATGATATAATTCACAGTGTTATAAGCCTTACTGTTATTGAGAAAATGAATTTTGAAAGGTTATGATGGGTTGCACGCGGTTTGCACGCGGTGACAGCACATACACTGAGGCCCATAGGTTGAGTATTATGTTCGTCTTTCGTAACTTTTCCCCAATTATTTTCACTCATAGGTTACCTTGCTTTACAAAAATATGCATAAGAAAAAATCAGCTTGATCAATCTTTCTTCAGATTTTTAAGGCGACCTATACTTTACGAGTATAATGACTGAGAGAATGGCAATGAAATCCACCACATTTTCCTTATGAGAAATATACAGTATAGTAAACATACATTTTATACCTTACCAGACAATGTATAAAAACTAGACAAATAAGCTGGTTACTCACGTCCTCTAGCAGTGTTGTAGCGTTTCTTGAGAGGAGATGGAGTTGCAGAGAGGAGGATAGGTACGATCTCAGCCTGTGTGTGTGTGAGTATTTGTGATGTGTGAATGTGTGTGTGTGTGTGTGTGTGTGTGTGTGTGTGTGTGTGTGTGTGTGTGTGTGTCTGTGTCTGTGTCTGTCTGTCTGTCTGTCTGTCTGTCTGTGTGTGCCTGTGCCTGTGCCTGTGCCTGTGTGTGTGTCTGTGTGTGTGTCTGTGTCTGTGTCTGTGTCTGTCTGTGTGCCTGTGCCTGTGCATGTGTGTGTGTGTGTGTGTGTGTGTGTGTGTGTGTGTGTGTGTTTGCGATGTGATTAATTGCTGTATGCTTTCTTCAGTATGATAATGATGAAAGCTCACTCCTGTGCAGAGCAGCACATCGCAAACAGGACATAATAGTTGGTGTCCTTCCTCCTCTTGTTGAAGCACAACACACAGCACAGCCTTTTCCTGTCAGGGATTCTCTCCAGGGTGTGGTGCAGAGTTCAGTCCAAGCGTGCCCTGTCGTCGATATATCAATGGCACTTGGACGGCAGTGCTCCTCCATCTCCTCGCCTCCTCACCTCCATACTCCTGCTGGAGGTGCAGTGGCAGGAGCTGGCCAAGTAACTCCTGATGGGCCAGCTACTGCAGGAGGTGGAGCAGTCGTGGCAGTAACTGGCGGAGTTGTTCCTGACGGACCAACTACTGCAGGAGGTGGAGCGATTGTTGCAAGAGGTAGAGTGATTGTTGCAGGAGGTGGAGCGACTGTTGGAGGAGCTGGGGCGATTGTTGCAGGTACAGCAGAGGCTGCAGTTGATGGAGTGGTTGCTGCAGGTACAGGTGGTCGTTGTCGTGAGGGAAGGTCAGGGGTCTAGTGAAGGGCATGACCCGATGCCGGCCGTCCTCTTCCCGCAATGTCAGAAGTTTGCAGCATATGTGCTCCTGGAATTCCAGGAGAGTCATAGACCTGTTGATGTTCTTCTTGTAGAAGGTGTAGACATTGAATACAGCCATGTGGATGAAATAAAAGGTCATTTTCTTGGTCCACTTGACCATCCTCTTTTGGGTAGGGTAGTATTGGATCATCTGATCAAAATGATCCACCCCGCCTATGTGCCTATTATAGTCCTCCACCATAATGGGCTTGTTCACGGTTTTCAGAACATGGTGGAATCCCCCATCTGGACCCTTGACCTTCCAATGCACCTGCTTAGGGATGGTGGTGTTGCTGTGGAAGGTGGACATCATACTTATGATATTTATGTCCTTCCACAACAACACCATTACATTGCCCTTGTGTCTAGTTTCCACTCCATCATCAGGAAGGCATTTAGCACTGCTGATATCCTGCAGTTCCCTTGGTGTACCCCTTGCCAGTCGTACTGTGCCACACACATACACGCCCTCTGCAAAGACGCATTCACACAGTGATACAGATTTGTAATAATTGTCCATATACAACCCGTACCCTTTGGCCTCCAAGGGTTCAACGAGGCCCCACACTGTGTTCTCTAGAGACTTCTTCTCCCCTGTGTATACTTCCAAATTCCAAATGTAACCACTCCTTGCCTCAGCCAAGATGTATAATTTTATGGCATACTTTTGGGGCTTCATAGGGTTATATACAAGGAAGGAGAGCCGCCCCTTCCAACCCAGAGATCCCTCATCCAGGCTAAGATGTTTGCACAGGATGTAAACCTCCCTGAACCTCTGAAGGAGATACTCCATCTCTGTGTGAATCTTTATCAGCCGGTTCTGATTGCCCTCGGGTATGGCGAGACTATTGAAAGCATGAAAGTGCTTCAGGATGGCCCTGAAGTGCTTTCCACTCATAGCTCGCCGAAATATGGGGTATTCATGAACCTCTGATGAATGCCAATAGTGTCTTATGGTTGGGAGTTCACAAATCCCCATAAGAAAGAATAATCCAAGGAACCGAGCCATTTCTTCTTCATTGCAGAGGTACCAAACATCTAGTGCAGTCCCCAGAAACGTGGCATATTTGTTTGTTTCGACCGTCAAGTAGGTGTGTAACTCACTGGTAAAAAAAAGTTGAAAGTATTGGAGTTGCGTTGCTGGTGCTGCCACTCTCAAACCTGGGGTTTCAGTGAAGGGGCCAGCATTGGCTGTAAATGACCCAGAACTCCAAGCTTCCTCCTGATGGTCACCACCTGGGGAGATCCTTGGCTGTGTATGTGTGTGGCGCACATGACCCTGAGACAGACGACTACCTCTCAGCTGCCCACCACTCCCTCGCCTAGGCCCTCGCCACCCGCCTTGTCTTTGTGGTGGGGAGGGAGATGGTGATGATGATTGTGTTGATGATAGCTGGGTGGATGAAGGTTCAGGTGATTGTGGTGATGGAGATGGTTGTCATGATGGTTGTGGTGAAGATGGTTGTGGTGGTGATGGTTGTGGTGAAGATGACTGTGGAGATGGTGTGGTGGTGGTGCTGCTGCTGCTGATAATGATGCTTGCTTATATTCAGGGGGAATGAAGTCTGAATGGGACAGTGACTTTCCAGATTTAGCTGGGGAAGATGATATGGAATTATCTTGGATGGGTGGTGAGATGCGGGAGGGTTGAAGTGTGGTGAGAGTGTAGGGTGAGTCTGGGGGGAAAGGGGTCAGTGTTTGCGGTGGGGGAGTGGAAGATAGGTGGCGATAATGTGGTTCAATCTGAGTCGGGGTGGTTTCAGTGGTGGCAGGACTGGTGGCAGTGATGGCAGTGGTGTCGGGGGTGATAGGACTGATGGCAGGGATGGTTGTTGCTCCCAAGGTGATGGCAGAGGTGACAGTTGCCGTCGGAGTGATGGCAGTAACAGGAGTAGTACTTATTACACCAGTGGTGTCAGTGGTGATAGGAGCAGTGGTAGTGATGGTGCTACTACTACTCTCTGTTGTGCTTATCGCTGCGGCCACGACTGCGGGTTTGCACTTATCACCCCTCGGGTCAGATTTCCTCCTCGCTCTCTCCTCCTCAACATATTCACTGTCTGTTTCACTATCACTACTTTCCTCATTCTCACTGCCACTGAACAAGTATTTCATATAGTCTTTTCAGATAACCCCTTGCGAGGCATTTTTCTGGTAGTGAGAACTGCAGGGGAATGGTAAAAATCAGTAACGAATTTTCAAATCAGGCTTTCTCTGAAAATATATAAGAAACACTTATAATCGTTCTTCACAAGCACACTGCACTATATGTAACACAATATCACTATACACACGTAACTGCATGACAGTATTGTGATACCAACCCTAACGCATGGAAGTGAAGCTTGGACCTTGTTGGAGGGACACATGTCAAGAGTGAGATTAGTGGAAATGAGTTATTTGAGAGGAGCATGTGAAGTTATGTGGAGATACAGACTGACAAATGAGGAAGTGAAGGAGCGCTGTGGTGTGGATGTGGATGTGATAGAAAGCGTTAGGGGAAATACAGTGCGGTGGTTTGGCCGTGTGGAGAAGATGGAGAGCGAGAGACTAACAAGGAGAGTGTATGCAAGTGAGGTGGAGAGGGGGAGAGGGAGGGGAAGGCCGAGGATGAGATCGAAGGATGAAGTGGAGAGGTATATAAGAGAGGGGGGTGTGAGCTGCAAGCAAGGCAGTGAAATGGTATTGGACAGGGCGACGTGGAGGCGCTTTTTTTGTGGCCACCCCTTCATGGATTGAGACGTCTGGCAATAGATAGAGATAGATTATGATGATGATGATGATGATGATGATGATGATGATTGTTATTATTATTATTATTATTATTATTATCAGTTTTCTAACACTTAGTGTCTCCGAGTTTCATCGTACTTATTGAGGATGTACAGCACCATGACCCTATTAAACAGACTCAGCTTCAGTGACCTTGGCCTACTTTTCAAGGTTAGAGCCCTAAAAAGATAAATAAATAAATAAAATAAACCATATTTCACTTCACAACTGTTATAGATACCAGAACAAGGAAGGAAATTCCGTGATAAAATCTCTTTCCAAACATTTGTATGGAAATATTTTAGAGGTCATTCATGCATGAGACATTGATATTAGGGACACTCTACTTTCCAGTAACTTTCAATTGCTCATCCGTACAGGGAAAACAAAAACATAGATGAGGCATTTCTTGGGCCTAGAAGCTTTGTCTTGTCCTGGACCAGGTCAGCATACTTTTTGATGGCAGTTTGACATATGGTAATTGAGTAATTACAAATTATTATTATCCATCCATCCATCATCCAATCCTATGTCGCCCCATGAGACGCGTAGGAATCCGGGGCTAGGCAAGTACTGACACATAAGGTGAGTGACCAGCCTCACTCATCCCTGAGTGGCATTACATGAGCACTAAACCCCAACCATCCCTTGGATATAAACCTACACAGGCTCAATCTGATTGGAGCACCTTAATCTCACTAAACCACCAGGTGCCATAACTTCGTTACATGGTTACCACCCAGCGTAGTAAAGGCTTTCCTGGTGTACAGGGAACCGTTTGGCTTGTCACTCAGTGTAGAGTTACCCACAGGCAGAAGGAAGAGGAAAGACTGAAGGAAAGAAAGACAAAAGGGGGTGTAAAGTTACCCGTAGGCAGAAGAAAGAGGAAAGAGTGAAGGAAAGAAAGACAGAAGAGGAAGGACGGAAGAGAAGAAAGGGCAGACACCTAAAGAAGCACTACATCGAGTGAGTGGATGGTAAGCGCCCCCACCTACCACTAATTATAATAATAATAATAATAATAATAATAATAATAATTATTATTATTATTATTATTCTTGTTGTTGTTATTATTATTATATTACATCACTTCTTTGTCTCCGATTTTCATCATACTAAATGAGGATGTACAGCACCATGATACAATTACACTGACCGGTTTCAGTGACCTTTGTCTACTTTTCAAGGTTACAGGTTCAAAAATGTTCAAAAATCTTAAATTCTCATTTTCAGTCTAATCTATAACTCTTATACTGTAGATACATGAAAGCCCATGATAATATATTTTTTTTTCTTATCATTTGTAAGGATAAAATTTGAAGGCCATTCATGTATTACATTATGATAATTGGAGTAACCATTTTTCAAAAAATTTCAGTTCCTTCCATATAGGGAAAATCAAAACAAATATGGGGTCATTTCTTGGTGTCTGGTCCTGGATCAGGTCTGTATACTTTTTGGTGGCAGTCTGACCAATTTTTTTTTTTTTATTACAAAGAACGGTGTTATCACAGGTGGAGGTGAGTAACTTTTTCTGACTGTTATAGTTTTCTAGTTATTATTTTTATCAATCCTCCGCTTTTCGTTTCAGATTTTTATCATACTTATTGAGGAAGTACATAACTATGAGCATATTACACTAACCAGGTTTCAGCAACCTTGACCTACTCTTCAAGTGACAGGTCCAAATTTTTCAAAAAAAAAAAAAAAATCATGAATTTTTATTATCTTATATTACTCTAAAACTATTATAGTTATATGAACATGGACGCAAATCCCGTGATAAAATTATTTTCGAAACATTACTGTGGAATAACTCTGAAGTCGTTCCTAAGTGCTATTAGGATAATTTCGGACATCCCACATTTCAATTGCTCTTCCATACAGGAAAAACCAACCCATAAATGAGGCACTTCTTAACCCTAGAAGTTTTCTCTGGTCCTGGGCAAGATCTGTATACTTTTTGGTGGCAGTTTGGCCAACGGTTTTTGGGTTGTTATAGAAAACGTGTGTTGCACCAGTCAGCAATTTTCGCATACGTGAAGATTGGTAACCGTCTCTGACAGGTACAGTCTTCTAGTTTTATTATCACATTTCAGCATGCAAAACGGAGATGGAAAGCTTAATCCATTAGAGTAAAAAGTAATCAATTGCAATTGTCGTACAGTTGGTTTGTTTTCACCTGACGGAACTTGCCTAATCTCACACTTTCAATACTAAATCCTGACTGCATAAACATTCGATGAGCCTTTGTTATGAGGTAAGACTGTGTGCCCTTGGTTACATATCAAATCCCCTCTCCAGTGTGGCTTCACCTGGCTGTCAACTGAGCTGAAAGGGGTTAGTGATCTTTGCCAAGTTAGATGAAACACAGTGGCAAGTTCACTGTCTTGGATCGGAAGAAAAGTGTTCCGGGACTTTTTTTTTTTTTTTTTCAGTGGGAGAGATAGATTATTCGAGTATGAGAAATTAAATCCATCCCGAATAAACCTCTTTACCACACTTGTTTCAACAAACAAGGGATGAGGCTATGGCACACCTAATGTCTGACTTGGCTCGTATCTCTGACTGGGGTAAAAATAATATGGTTGTTTTTAATGCATCTAAGACTCAGTTCTTACACCTATCAACCCGATAAAATCTTCCACAGGTATACCCACTAATGTTTAATAATATTCAGCTTAATCCTGCATCGTCCTTGAACATGCTTGGGGTTTCATTTACTCGGGACTAATCTTGGAAAGATCATATTACATCTCTTGTAAAATCTGCTTCCAAGAGATTGGGTGTGCTAAGCCAACTCCGCTCTTTCTTTACCCCTGCACAATTGTTGACTCTATACAGGGGTTTTATCCGCCCTTGTGTGGAGTACAACTCTCATGTGTGGGGAGGCTCCCCACATACAGCTCTTCTCAATAGCGTGGAGTCAAAGGCTTTTCGTCTCATTAACTCTCCTCCTCTTACTGACTCCCTTCAACCTCTGTCTCTTCGCCACACTGTTGCATCTTTATCTCTTTTCTATCGCTACTTTAATGGTCACTGCTCCTCTGAACTGTCTGCATGCATTCCTCCACCTCTACGACGGGCGCGTAGCACCCGTCTGGCAGCAAACTCTCATCCCTTTTCTGTCCAACTCTCTAATGCAAGAGTTAACCGTTACTCCCAGTCTTTCATTTATGCAACAGGTCAGCTCTGGAACTGTCTCCCTCTGTCTGTATTTCCTGCTGCCTATGATCTCCAGTCTTTCAAACGCAGTGTGTCCAGACATCTCAAAATGATCGGATCTTGAATTTGGCTCTCTCTTGTATTTTGTTTTTCTCTTGGAGGGAACTGTTACTGCGGGCTCATGGCCTTTGGTTCCTTCTTCCTCGCATAAAAAAAAAGGCTAAAATAAATCGTCTAATAGCAGTAAGAATGAAGAAACTGACGTTGAACTTAATCCTTGTTCTTTACCGAAAATCTAACAAGCACACCGGGGAAATCTGCCTCATTCCAAAGAGAGAGGAACTTCATTTCATTTTTTTTGTCTTCAGAGGCACAAACATGAGCTGAAAGTATGTTTTTAGCTTGCCTCGTCTTCTTTTTTGCTTTTTTTTTCATCTTTGACATATTACACTTTTACCTTTTACTTTTTTTTTCAGTGCTACACGATATGCTCAGATTTGTTACAACTGCTCATCATTATTATGTGATGAAAAACGAGACAAGTATGCTGGCAGCAGTCTACACAACAGGTGCACCTGTTTTTATGGAGTTTGCGTGAGTACCCAAATATAAAGTGTACATGAAACTGATAAAAAATTGCTCCTTATCTCATTCAAATTATTACCAAGTTGATCAATACAAGTGTCTCGTGAACTTGTTGCATGTGAAGTACACTCTGGAAAATCCTCATTATGCTCTTAACCCCTTCAGACCGAGTCATGGTAGTCTTGCTATTTTCAGATGATTTTGCTCAGTTTTAGAGACACCACTTTGGGCTGAAGGTGTTAGATACAGCCTTCACTAACCCCTGTGCAGCTAGAAGTCCCCTCATTCGGTTCGTGGTATTTTGATTAGAATGAAAAGTACGCCACTGGCTTCATTAGGATACAAATCTAGTACTGTAACAGATGTATACCACATCAACTGAACTGCAGTGACATCTTTTTACATTATGCTTAAAATATCGCGACGATTCTATCCTTCATAGAGAGTTTTCAGACTCTAGGAATTACATATTACTTTAAATAATCTCTTCAGTACGAGAGGTCTTTTCAAGAATGAATTCGTCGGTTTGAAAGAATTAGCTAAAATGACATCATCAATTTCAAGGATTAATAATATGTGTTACTTACACCACTATAATTTACATATATTTTTGAAACAATGAAATAAACTAGGATATTAGAGTGTAATAAGAAAAACGCAAGGTGTCACAGGAAATGTGTGAAACTTCAGTTTTTTTCTTGAGCTAATAGGCTATAAAATATATAATCATTGCTATATCAACTTGATTTCAGTTCTCTGCTGCTATGGAGTTGCAGTCATTAATGCCCTTAGGGAAACTATTTTCATCCATAATGCCATCATTAACTGTAACATTGTGGTTGAGGAGTATCACGGGGGGATGTAAATTTATGATTTAAAAATTACTAGATATTGCTCGAAAGCAGAGACAAGGAATTGACTTGTGAAAATCAAGTAGTAAGTTTTACTTTATGCCGGCTTACTTCGCCGATTCTCTAAGGACGAGAATTTATAAACTTTCTCAACAGTACACAGCAGAGACCAATTACTCACGAGTGCTGTTTGTTAGTACTGTTAGCCTCTCGAGAAAGTGACTCCACCCGTGACAATCAATAACTAATGCTAATAATAATAGACAGGTTCTTGCTGGTGCTTAACCCCTGGCTGGTACAACGGGTTTAAGTTTTATACAAAAGAATGGGCTAAGTACCAGTTATGAATAATGCAAGGAGTTTGTGCAAACTAGGAGCGGCAACTAAAATAAGCTTAATGTGAAGAAATAAAACACGGGTCTAATTACATTAAGCTCAAGAAAAGAACTGTAAATTTATTGACTACAATAAAATAAATTTACGTTGTATGAATCTCAAAATGAATTCGAAAGGGGAATTCACGGTCACTAGGGGACTCATGAATTCAAATAACCAAGAGAATACACTTAGTCACTCATTCAAAAGCTAATCAAGCTTAAGCCTAGAAAAAATGAACAGAAATACTGGTCAGTGGAGGGGAGCCGAACGAAAATCTGGGCGCCTGCGTGATGAATACCAAACGCTGCAATATGCTAAGCCTCCTTCACCAATTCACCATCTAGGTGGAGATTCAGGAATTCGCTGTACAACAGAGGCGCTGCTGTACGCTGGGCACAAACGATCCTATCCTCAAAGCGACTCAAAGCTGACTGAGTTCAAACTGCAAAAGAAGGCAAGAGATGGCCATGTTCGCTGGAAGTACGCATGGCCTAACTTCAACGGTCAACGGAAAGAGGGCGAACGATATAAAAATGCAATAAATCACTCATTGAAAGCACTAATGTCGTGGCTAAGAATGGATACTTGTGAAACAGTGACAAATGTTCTGAAAACCAACCTGACTGAAGTGAATACGAGGACGGTTGAACTGAGTGATGCCCAGTGGGAGTTCCACTAGAGTTTGTGGTTTTCTCACCAAATTACAATGTCACCAGTTTATATAAATACACTCGCGCGAACTCGTGACAAGGAGTAGACTATGTTGAAAGCAATTATGACTCACAACAAGCCCAGGAATAACCCACATTGGACGCATGTTATTATAGCATTTATTACTAAAACTTGTCCCAAGAACATCATGATGTTTAGGATTCGTATCATGGGACACCCTGTATCACTTGGGAAGATGTTTTAAACAAAACTTGCCAAGCTAGCAAGAATATTGGCATAGACTATTTAACTATTTAAAGGGGGAAAAATTACTGTTATGTCTTCAAATCCTCCTCCGGTTAATTAATGCAAGGGTTGTTGAGCTTACTGCAAGGGAATTAATGTCTTAAAAACATGTTGCACTGAAAAATATATTGCCTTTCCTGCTTGATTACCTTGTTTAAACTCGTTTTACTTAATTCACAGGAGTTAGTGATGCGTACGCATGGTGGCACCAATGGAACACACAAAGGAGGAAAACACATTAAAGAGTAAGATTCAGTCCACATAAGCAGAAAAAGAAATCTTGCACAACCTAGAAAACAACAGGAAAGAACTTATCAAAATAAACATGCATGAAAGCTGAAAGAAATTTTTGCGGGGCAACCATGGTCGTAGAAGGAACAGCAGCAAAATTCTGGAAAACAATAAGCAGTATGAACACATCCAAAACTTTGACAATACCACGGTTCATAGAAGTGAAAATCGAATTACAATCAAAGCATCACGTATGGCAGCTCAGGAACAGACTCTCCAACCAGTGGATACACAAACCTATCGCAGATGAATTGTTTCCTAGTTATATTCCTCCCCCCTTTTCCGCCGTTAATAGGGGACTGGTGGGGAATCGGGGGTCTTGGGTGGGGGAGCACAGCTTAAAGAGTTAATATCCAAAAGAAATGATGGAAATAGATTAAATCACACACACACACACACACACACACACACACACACACACACACACACACACACACACACACACACACACACACACGCACACACACATACATTACGTTTTCCTAACTGTGTGTTTCCGCCCCCCCAGATCCCCGACAATATTAACCATTTCATCACATTGAAATCTATCCTTCGACATGCAAAAATCGTTATATTACTTGTTTTTCAAAAACAAAAAAAATGAAGGCTGATATATATTAAAATACCAATAAACAATACAAGAAAAAACAGTTGTGGTCAAACTGTAAGCCAGCTCCAACTAGGAAATGATGAAAATTGGTGATGGATTATCCTTCATAACTGTTAATCCTTTTATGGCACCCAGATTCTGTGGGAATACCATTTATGTTACTAAAGATTGTATTAATCATTCATGACACCCAAATTCTGCGAAAATATTGTTACTTAAGTGCACGAAGTTAAGCTTGTTGACTGGCGATGATGGCCTATGTAGGGCAATGGGTCAATTAGCACCCAAAATTGATTCTTCCACAAATCGTTCAGGTAGGCTAACTCAGGGTAACAACTTAGGTTTGGTTGAATCAAGTAGGTTAAGTTAGATTAAGTTGTGTTAGGTTAGGCTTTAGGTCAGGTTAGTATAGAAGAACTGTCAGTGACTGACTGCCTTTGGAGCTGAATCAGCCTAAAAGTCTGTCATGGTTCGTGGCCGCTTGCGACGGTTTGCATATAAAACGGTGGTTTTATATCGAATATCTTCAAAATTACGGCCTTCCACAATTTTCTTAAACTTCCACATTGATGATAGTTTTATAGTTTATTGGAGAAAATAATAACACAATGGTAAATTTTATGCATTGGAGCTCTTCTGCAGTTTCACCAATATTGTTGATCTGTCTGGAGGACTGGCCCCCCCAGACCCTCCTCCCTCTCCGACATTATCCACCTCCTCTCGTTCAATCCTAACCTTCAAAATGCAGAAATCGTAACTTTCTTAAGGTTGTCCAGCGTCCATAGCACCATATATGTCTTTTTCTGTAATTACAAGGTAGTTTATAGTTAGGACAGTTAGGGCTCCTGATAGCAGTCCGTGAGTTCCTAAGTCAGTAGCTGTATCGTCTTCACTGAATAACTTCTTTACAGTGGTAGAGCACCTGACTTAAGACTAAAGGGTTTAGAGTTCGTGCCCACCACGGGCAGCTGACCTGCTGGGAGAGGTAGCTCTCCCCCTTCACCTAGCAGTGTAGCAGCCATAGTTCAGTGGGTTAGAGTGCTCTGCTCTGGATAAAGGGTCAGAAATTCGAGTCCACCCACGGGTCGTTGGTAGACGTCAAGAAAGGCATCCAGTCATAAACTGCTACATGCTCCAAGCCTAAGTCCTTTACCTAGAGGCAACGCCTTAGCCCTTATCGAAAGAAAACGACACAGCATAAAACGCAAAAAAATAAAAAATAAAAGATGTAAGAACAGCCACCACATTCACCACCCATTTCTGAACTGACATCGAATTCCATGTTCAGGAGGCGTGGATGTTTGCGCAAGTGTGATGCACTTCTTACGTTTGTATCACGAGACCCAAAAGAAGTACTCTTATTGGCTTCCCTGCTCCAGTACGACTGGTCAGGCATACGCCTTATGTGCTTGTCATTGCCTCTCCTTTTGATCTTCCCTCACACGTGAAGGTCGGAATAAAAAGTTACGTACTATAGTTACTGTTCATTTGTGACAACTACTTATACGTGAAACAAATATTGTCAAAGGAAAATGTTAAATGGAATTTTCCTAATCCGTGGTTGTTTTTAATGGCATTTTGTCCCATATTCTTGCCACTGTTGGACAGTTTTATTCTCTTTATGAGAGGACCTTAACAGCAAAGGGATTAACATTTTGGCCCATCTGGTACACTCGGCCCACACCACCCCAGAATTGGCCAGTCATTGCCAGGCCTTGCATAGTTACTTGCTCATGTTTATACTCTTTTCAGAGTTCTAACCTTATTTTTCACTCTGTATTATTCAGTTTGGTCTTAAAGTGTTCCTAATAGATTTTTCTATAAGGATATATCCATATAAGGTTGAAGAGAATATAAGCATTACTAATACTATAAGAGAAAGTACAATGCTGCATAAAAAAATGTAGGCAGCTAAAAAATGTTTTGTCCATCATGGATAAGATTTACAGTGAATATAAAGGCAGTAAGACAGAGAAAATGATGGAAAATCCATGGAAAACTGCAGGTAAAGAGATGCAGCGGTAAGCAGGGTCTGACCACGAACAGTCGAGATGGGAAGTTACTGACGTTTTCTTTGGTGTGGGTGGCTGCATGGAAGCCTGGGGCAGGCACATGACTTAGAGAAAATGCGAAGACATTGGCGCTCATTTAAAACCATATCCCATGAAAATCGAACAATAAATGGATTTTTGGCTAATATTTTACTCCGATGACGAGAATGTCGTCATTGGCGGGCCTATAGTAGTTTTTTGGATGACGAGAATTTCATCACTGGTGTGTCAGAAACCCTCTAGTTAGAAAACTCTCTTGAAATGCTGGTAAAATTGCCTGGGGACTGGAAGACTAGCATGAAAATTCTTCATCGTAATGAAGTGATAAACAGGGAGAAAACAGTTTAGGAAAGAGAGTCAATGAACAGTAGTGGCTAACTTGCACACATCTTGTTGGACATAGATATGTTGGACTGGCAATAAACAGGTTGAAACTGTATCGATAACACTTGATGATGATGAATTCCAAGATGAACACAATCTGGTTGCTTCAAGAATATGAAAAAGCATACAGGGCCGAATACTAAATACCCTCCAAAATATGTTGTTGGCTGCAGTACAAGCTACCTACAAAACAAATTGCCAAAAGTACCAGCGAGATATTTTTGCAACACACACACACACACACACACACACACACACACACACACACACACACACACACACACACACACAAAGAATATCTCCAAGCCTTGCAAAAAGTGAACGATAAGTATTTCCAAAACTTTACGGAATTCGGTCACCGCATTTTAAATAATGCCAATCCATATTTTAAAAAATATATATGCCAGCTTGCATTCGGTCATCTTGACCAAATCAACACCATAAGTAACGGTTGTCTGCACATCCACATAGTTCATCTTTCCTGAAGGTTTGATGAAAATTCGTCCACAACTTTTCGAGATATGGGTAGAACAAACAAACAAACAAATAAACACACACACACACACACACACACACACACACACACACACACACACACACACACACACACACACCGCTCGCTGGTGCAGTGGTAACGCTCACGCTTGCCATCTGGTAGACGGGAGTTCGCGCCTCGCTCAGGTTGCGAAAAGTTTCACTGACGAAGTGGGTGGTTACTGTCCCCCTTGAGCAAGGGGACGGGTGTGTGCGTGTGTGAAGGTCACAGCCTTGCCCTTAGATCGGACTATATGAGCTCTCAGCTCCCTTCCGGGAGGGTAAAAGCTGACGATCACGATCATCAAGTGATCCTGACCGACCCGGTGAATTACACACACACACACACACACACACACAAACTACGGTATATCGCCTCTCTCTACTAAAGGCGTACGATAAAAATACAAGGGACTGACTGATTTCACAGAGTGTTTTACAGCCAGACATATTCCCCAGTTGAGCAGAATCGTGTGATGGAAAGGATATAAAAATACAAAAGATGCTAAGGTAATGAAGGAGTTAACAGAAATAATTTATGTTCCTCCCACCACTATATGTCTCATACGGTGAATGCGATTGTCATGTGGCGAAAAGAATGAACTACAAAAGAGGTATTGGTGTCGGAGGAGTTTGTAGACCTTGTTTCCATTCCACACGCCTACACAAAGTTGAACTGAGAGTGTTATTTGCATCAAGAAAAAAAAAAAAACAAGAAGATCTGATATACTGAAAGAAATGGTGGCTCTTTAACTCAGAGTCATATATTCTCTTAATTTGTTCTTGTTACCACTAGACTCTTTTATTCAGAGTAGGAGAGACGCTTCACTCAAGAGGAGTTACTTGTATCTTACTCCACCCCTCAGGTCTCAGACGGGTTTCCAGTAGTGATTAAAATAACCCGGCGTCAACCTCAATAAATCAGATAAGTTGTCCCTTAAGATTTACGGCGTTTTCGTAAACAAAATAATAAATAACTGAATTGAAAAGAGGCCCTCGTGAAAGTGGAGACACAAGTTGGCCTACAATATCACAGTGTTTACTTAACACTTGGGTTTGCCGTCACTTTCCTCCCTGATGCACCATTTCAACTATTGGCCTAAAAAAATTATTAGAAGCCTCTCTCTCAGCACAGGAATATTAGACAGCAAAGGAAGTTGACAATTACAAAATATTAGGTACATTGTAATTCTTTCCCAGTATACAGTAGAAATATTAGCCATCAGCGGAAAATGAAAAACGGAATTGACAGAGAATTTCCTGAGGCAACCTCTCTGCCTGCACTGAAGGGGTTAGCCACTTTATTAGAATGGCGCGATTTCCGTTGCATTCCGGTGACCACTAAGCGATTCTTTTTAATTTTAGGAAGAACCCTTAGTGATAAATGGGGGTTAATTTGGACAACGTCTAATCTTTGCAATCCGAAAAGTCTTTTTTGAGCAGAGGCATATCGTCTGGTGAGAGTAAGAAATATATATATATATATATCTATATCTATATATATATATATATATATATATATATATATATATATATATATATATATATATATATATATATATAGGCTGCTTCCCCCAAGGAAAGGGAGGTAGCCGAGACAGGACACATTCTCCATTTACTCATCCATTCAAACACATTCATTCACATCTTAGTCCCAAAGGAGAGAACGGACAGATCCTCACCGCACCACACCGCACAAGGGTCAACTGCTCAATGCAATCAGTGACATCAGCAGCAGGGCCCGACAGCAGAGCTGGTTTACCCCTGCCACATCATAACAGACCCATCCCCTTACCCGCACCTGACCTGACTAGCTGATCAGACATATATATATATATATATATATATATATATATATATATATATATATATATATATATATATATATATATATATATATATATATATATATATATATATATATATATACACACACACACACACACACTCCTCCCCTCAAAAAAAAAAAAAAAAAGACGTCAAGTTGGTACCTCACTTTATTAAAAAGTCTTGTATTGTGCCTTTTTATGTATTATTAGAACACCAAGAATACCAAGTATAATATTTAATCTACCATCATAGGGTGGTCTATATTTCACAACACTTCGTCCACGTTTCGAAAAGTTCAATGATAATGACGCGATACTTAATTAGTGTGCTTACCATAGGGGTTACAAGAAGGGAGGTAGGTGAGCAACAAGCATCATCTCATCCTGAATAACTTGCACCTTGCCTTTAATTCAGCTTGAGATGTCATTCTTTCCCTGTGTAATTACCCGAAGCACAGCCATTATTGCTTTTCGTATTATGGCATTACCATAACATTCCCTCGCACTAACTGCCCCTTGAATCCTCAGTGTTAATTACATGTTGTAAATGGAATCAAGGATTATGCAGTGTGTGTGTGTGTGTGTGTGTGTGTGTGTGGATGTGGGAGTTTCCGATACTTTTATGTTGCTCCTTAATGGAAATTACAATGTCATCTACGTTAATTGCAGTCGCATTGTTGGTGGCTTGCAGATTTCGTAACACCATGTCCTTAGGGATTTATTCAGCACATTTAACTCGAAATATTTTTGTATTTTATTGATCCTTGAAAAAATGTCACTGCTACTCCTACAACGATATAACAAATATACAGGAGAATGTTGAAGTGTACTGTAATACGTAATACATCGCTATGAAAGATGTGCTACGAAGCTTTCTATGCCACATGCTGTAGAGTACGGATCATAAGCAATTTGTTCAGGTGGAAATATTACAGTCACTAGCTTACACAATGTCAGCATCTTGGGTATAAATCTTTGTAATATCTGCTCTTCTTCAAAGACTGTGCTACGGGGGTGTCCGACATACAATACTACCATGGGTTTATTTTAGCTACCGCCAGGCTTTGGGGAAATACCGTTTACCCAAGTGGTAAAGGAAGGCTGCACCTGACTTCTGCAGTTCAAAAAGTCTGTCTTAGGCCGAATGAAATAGTTTGATGAGAGCAAGAAAAACATGAAAATCGAGACAAGGCAATGAGAGCTTCACACCGCCCCTGCCAATTGGTCTAAGTGTCGAGCATAAAACTCTGCCTGATGAATTTGGTCCTCGACGATTGTTTTTCACTTCGAATAAAGTTTTTCATGCCTGACCATTAACCTTTCCACCACGTTTGGTACCATTCAGATCATAATTGTCTGAGTTTACCTTGCCCTGCGACCTTGATATTTCTCCTTTCCCTGTGATTTTTGAACTTTGATTGTTTGAACAACTGAATCCCTCTTCGCTTGCCGTACCCGGAAACTTTCCTCAAAGCTTATTTGTAGTTGGATAAAAACTGCTTTAGTGTACCTTGTTTGGTGACCTTGATATTTGACCTGTTGTCCTCAAACACATTAGTTTCACCACGTGGCTGACTTTCACCCCATCCATTAAGTTTGGTCCAACTCAGATCAAAACATTTTTACTACTTCTCTTCACACACAGACACACTGGTCGAACACAGACAGTCCGGTCGAACTCCGACCTTGCAGTTTGACCTTGACCACTGACTAATTGTTCTCAAAATCGAAGATGATTGTTCTAACCTTACACTTAATCATTCCGCCAAGCTTTTTCCACATTCGATAGGAGCTGCCTAACAAGTCCTTTCCAGGTCAGACTTTGCCTTAGCCCTATGACTCTGACTTTTGGCTTGTAGTTCTCAAAAAGCAGTAGGTCAAATCCTTGGTTATTCCCAACCCTACCTACAAGTTTGGTTGAAACTGGGTAACAACTAATTTACACACACACACACACACACACACACACACACACACACACACACACACACACACACACACACACACACACACACACACAGGGCGCGCGCGCGCGTTGAGCAAAATATTGCACTATTCCCCAATTGTTAAAAAGTACATCAGCTTTGTGAAGTAAACACAGTCTCAATATGTTGATATAATTATTCCACATAATAATTTAGTTCCTTTAAGAATTACACATAAGCATTGATATAATTTCTTTGAAGGAATACTGTCTTGCCGCTGTGAAGAAGCATGCTCATCTCAGTGATCAGTGAACTTATTCTTGCACTAAACCCATTTTATCATAACTTGGCCCAGAATTTCTTCCCTTTGGAGCTTATTTCACGTAAATGAGTGCTAGAATGGCCAGCGCTATGACTGTACGTCCTTTCCATGGCATTTCTTTGTAACTAGTATTGTAATGTATGTTAATCTGTTGTTACAGTTCAACATTCACGTTGGAGAAGTGGCAGTTTCAGGCCAAGTTAGAGTGAGAAGAGCATCTCCTGTTACAACCATATTACTGTATAGTTGATTTGTTTTCAATTGACGGAACTGGGCAATTCCCATAACTTGAATACTACACCGTGGACGCAAAAAGTTTGATGAACCTTCGCTTACTAATCAAATCCATTCTCCAATCTGACTATATTTGACCATCAGCTGATTTGTAGGGGGGTTAGGGACCATTACCAAGTTAGAACAAACTCCATGCAGGTTCAGTTTTAAGGATTAGATGAAAGTGTTTCGGAACATTTTCTCCAAATACAAAGACTGTTTTAGTTTGAGGGATTAAATAAAATCTTCAATAACTTCTTCATACTTCAGGCCCTTTACTAAGCTGAAACGTATATTGGTAGGTAGTGGCTGCCATCATCCACTCACATGATGCAGCTATGGCTACTTCCTTCTTTTCTGTGTCAACCCTTCTCTCTTCGTACTTCTACCATCCTTTCTGTCACGGTTTATTACTCTTCTTTTCACTTTAAGGTTCTGCACTGAGTGACAAGCATGTAATTCATAATCCATTTACAAAGCTGGATGGTAACCATGAAGCCAGATAACGGGGTTATGTGAAGCTTAATATGGTTCCCTTGTTTACTTAGTGAAGAGACGCAAATGCAGGGTCCACCCGGGAACCAAACTTCCTCATTGTCCCGTACTTGTCTGCGGCAAGTTGCTGTCAACCGTAAGTGAACGTAGGTTCGCTGCACGTGACAGTCTTGAAGTGGTGGATGCTTGCCTGCCGTTGATAGGTTAGTTCGACCAGACAGAGCGGGAGATACTCACCAACAACTATCAAGCTGAATTAAATCGCCTGGGAGTGGCAGGAATAAAGAGAATAATCATCCTAGTTCAGAGGATAATTTGGGCGCAACTTTCCAAAAATGTATCGTGCACACCGTGATAATCCTTTTCATTCCAGGTAAGTATAAACAATAACTTATTTGAATTTCAGTTTTCCTCTGCACAGACAAAAACACGAGTTGTAGGTAATGTTTTTTTTCGTGCTCTATTTTTTTTTTTTTTCAGTTTTATTACCCCTCCTATTTTTTTTTTTCTAGGTCTAACTTTATTTCATTAGGGTCGTTGGGCTGTTCACAGTTACACACTCATATATATATATATATATATATATATATATATATATATATATATATATATATATATCTATATATATATATATATATATAATAAACTTTGGGAGTGTTCACCCGGCCACGTACTGCATTGGCGGACACCAGGGGTGCTGTGGTTGAACCAGTGTCGCTTACTGTAAAGTATGCTTGCACCCAGTCGGCTTGCGCGGGCCGATTACACTTGGTTCACAGACTACACACACATCCAAAGCCACTCCAACACTACAATTACACTAACAAGCACTTCTCACCCTACATACAATCTCTACTAGACAGCCTAAGCCACTTGGTAGAGATACATTGGCTGTATCGTCCCGACTTCAGTCGGGATAGGCCGGTCCTGCAGTGGATACTCAAACGGCTGATGATGATGATGATGATGATGATGATGATGATATATATATATATATATAAATATATATATATATATATATATATATATATATATATATATATATATATCATCTATCTGTCTTAAACATCTATGTATTTATCTATCTATCTATCTATCTATCTATCTATATAATCTATGTATCTTATCCATCTATGTATTTATCAATCTATCTATCTATATCATACTATCTCTCTATCTATATATCCAGTATATATATATATATAAATATATATATATATATATATATATATATATATATATATATATATATATATATATATATATATATATATATACCGTACAGGGTGTAATGCGGCATATGAGAAAAACTTACACCAATGATCTATCATGTATTTCTATATGTTCTATAAACATATATTCTCTGTGATCCCAGTTCAGTACTAAGCATTGGGCTGGTTAAGTGTAAAAGTTTCGTGGCTTGAATGTGCCATCGGGTGGGAGCTTCGCAGGGCGAGGGGAAACGAGTATTATTAACTTAAACTCTACTGTACTGTACATGAAAATCCCATACTCTATTAGTACTAACGAGATTTAAGAAGAAACTTTACTTAGTCTATTGATTCTTTAACATCAGGTCATGCATTCCTGCAATTCTTTTGCACAAATCGACTGTAATTAAAGATTTTATTCAAATTTTATGGATTGCAAGCGAGTAGGGAGGGAGGAGAGGCTGGTGTGTTGCTGCCAGTTATGTAATGTTTGGTTTGTAGAATATTGCTACCAGCAGTCATATCACCCACAGCTCATTCAATGAAAAAACGTTATTGCAATGCGTGACTGGCGTGACTTTAACTCAGGAGTAATAATATTATTTATTACAATTTTTCTGCTGCAAGTAAACCTGGCACCATTTCTTTCATATGAAAGTGATGTGAGAGTAGTGACGCAGGGTTGCCAATTTAACGACATTGCAGCTAGACCTATTTTTTTATTTTACCTAGCAGCACTATTTGACATCTGGCAACATGATAGCTACATTCTGGATACTTTTGCCATTTGTAGGTGACACTCTAGAGACTTAATCGTATTTTCTAGCGATAAATTTGTAGTGTTTACCATCTAGCAACATTCTAGCAAGTTTTCAGGACTAAATTAACAAGACTGATGATAGGGACTTGGCTACCATGCGTCCACGATGTCATTTGAACAGGGAAATTTGCTGGCGAGACACACACTTCAAATACTGTTCTCTGTGTTCGGTTGTTTACTGAGTTCAGCTTCACTTGTTCATGAAACAGCATGCCACGTCTGTACAGCAATGAAGAATACGCAGATATCATCTATTCTTACAGATTCTGCGATGGTAATGCCAGTGCTGCAGCCAGGGAATAAAGGTGTAGATCCCCCAATGGTGCAACGTTCACCTGCATCAGAAAAGTTGTAATAAATAAGATTCTTCCCGACTTAAAGTGACACTAATCTCACTATACAATAACGTTTTTTCATTGAATGAGCTGTGGGTGGTATGATAATGCAATGCTGGTAGCAATATTCTACAAACCAAACATTATATAACTGGCAGCAACACACCAGCCTCTCCTCCCTTCCACTCACTTGCAGTCCATAAAATTTGAATTAAATCTTTAATTACAGTTGATTTGTGTAAAAGAATTGCAGGAATGCATGACGATGCTAAAGAATCAATAGACTATGTAAAATCTCGTTTGTACTGATAGAGTATGGGATTTTCATGTACAGTACAGTAGAGTATAAGTTAATAATGCTCGTCTCCCGTCGCCCTGCGAAGCTCCCACCTGATGGCACATTCAAGCCACGAAACTTTTACAGTTAACCAGCCCAATGCTGAGTACTGAACTGGAGTCGCAGAGAGTACATGTTTATAGAACAATTTATGCTTAGAATTACATGCTAGATCATTGGTGTAAGTTTTTGTCATACGTTGCGTTACACACTGTATATAGTTACCGTAGCACAGCAAAAATGGCACAACTTCTTTGATTTTCCCTGGAATGATTATTGCTTCCATGGCCAGGAGCCATCTGAGTGTGCCTTGCGCATTAACCCGCGCCGTCCCGAGGACGTACTTCCACGTCCTCACGTTTTGTCACAGCCAGTCCCGAGGACGTACTTCAACGTCCTGCAATTGCAAGGTTCATAATTTCCACAAATTTCAAAATTCGCGGGAGATTTTCGTTTCGCCCGGGTACCCAAGCCTCCCCTACCTGCCGCCAGGCGGGCAGCGTCCTAGACCCCGCGTGACCCGCGCTCGCCCTTGTCTCGGTCACTCACCTGCCAGCAGTGACCCAGGTCAGACATGGCGCGGAAAGGTCTCTCAGATGAGCAAATTGCATCCGTCCTGGAAGCCTTCACTGGAGACTGATTCTCCACTCGATGATGATGTGGTGGATCGCGATTACGTCCAGCCAGAGGAAGAAATAAGTAGCAGTGATGAGGAGGTCCCTTCGCCCCGAAAAACGCGGTATGTGACATACCGTAAGGCAAGGGAAGGCCAGGCTGCTCCCCAACCACGTGCACAGCTATCTCTCCATCACGATTTTGATCAGGACGAGGATGAGGACGATGAGGATGACGGAGGGCTAGGACGTGATATCGCCGAGTGGTTGGGAAAGGAAAAAATATCACCACGTGGATCAGAAGGTGGGGCGAGACGACACCTAAGGTATGGTTCAAGTACTTTGTCTGGGGAAGTAGCAAGTGGTGTGGTGGGATTGCTGGGAGAAAGGGAAAGTGTTGTGGCGGCAGCGCGGGGTGAAAGTGAGAGTGGTGTGGGGGTAGTGCGGGGTGAAGGGGCCATTGGTGGGAGGGAGGCAGCACGAGCACGTGGTGCTCGTAGGCCTAGGGGAGAGGAGGTTGAGTCACTCCCCAGCACTTCTTTCGCCCCTGAATATGCCCAAACTTCCTCCCCACAGCCCCAGGATGTGGGAAAGGAAAGAAAGAAAGGGAAGGGAAAGGGTAAAGGAAAAGGGAGAGGGAAGAGAAGTGCGAGTGATGAGAGGCGCCGCTCTCCACCTCCCCAACCTCCCCCACCACCCTCACCTCCCCACCCTGACGAAGGGGACGATGGTGACGTGGCTAGAGACGGTGGTGTCACGTGGAACTGGGAGGATGGGAGTAATTTTACTCCCATCATTCACCAGTTCACTGAGGAGTGGCGGTCAGGTTGCACGGCTCCAGGTGTAAATGCTGGGTCGTCACGTTTAGATTTTTCAATTTGTTTTTTGATGAGGCGTTTGTTGGGCGCATAGTAGAACAGACGAATATATTTTCACAATCCCAGCGCCTTGAAAGTGAACGCCTAGGAACCACAAGCAAGCATGCAGAACAGTATGACTTTCCCGTGACTATATCAGAGATGTTCCTATTTTTGGCCCTGGTAATCTTGATGGGTGTGGTGAAGAAAAAATCAAATTCCTGCCTATTGGACAACGGACCCAATCATCCTAACACCTTTCTTTGGAAAGGTGATGGGTCGTAATAGATTTCAGTTTATTCTCGGCCGCCTCCACTTTTTTGATGCAGATGATCCAGCCAATGCAAATAACACCGATAAAATGAGGAGAATTAGGCTGGTATTTGATCATTTACGGGAAATGTTCCGCTCCTCATTTTATCCCTACAGAGACCTCGTCATAGACGAGAGTCTTGTATTGTGGAGAGGCAATATTTCCTTTAGGCAGTACATACCCAGCAAGAGACACCGTTTCGGGTTCAAGATCTTTGTTATGTGTGACTGTAAGACCGGTTATGTGCAAGACATAGTCTTGTACACGGGCGCAGACAGATATAATAGAAGATCGGAGTATAGGACTCTCTGGGGCCGTGGTGAAGACAATGATAGAAGAGTACCTTCATCGTGGTCATGTTTTGTACCTGGACAACTGGTACACTAGCCCTCTTCTCGCTAGGTTCCTCCACCAACACGACACCGGAGTCTGTGGTACAGTCAAGAGAAACCGTCGCCATATGGTCAAGATAGGGAGGAAACTTGACAAGAATGAGGTGGTTTTCTTCCAGGCCAATAACATCCTTGCAACCCTGTGGAACCACAACAGGGAAGTTTGCCTCCTATCAACTGTTCACAGCCCCCTGATGCACCGCACAGACTCCGTGGATCACCGTAGCGAGAGGAGGCGCAACGTATGGAAACCAGAGTCTGTACTTGCCTATAATCTGAACATGAGGCAAGTTGATCAGTCAGACTCGATGATTTCAAGTGTTGACTGTGCCAGGACAACGATGAAGTGGTACAAGAAACTCTTTTTCCACTTGCTCGACATCACGGTCCTGAACGCCCACTACCTGCACGCAATGACCACCGGAGTATCCGAGACCTTTGAGGGGTTTGTGAGGGAGCTGGCACGTGAAATAATCGCCAAGCATGCCCAGGAAAGACCCCACACCGCCCCCGCGCCCCCGTGCTGCTCAGACTCCCCTACGTCTTGCAGCCCGCCACTACCCCAGCGCAATCCCTTCCGAACCAAACCGTCGTAAACCCCAGCTGCACCATGTATGTAGGCACTCGACAGTCAGACCATCCACGCAGAGAAAAGACACAAGATACGAGTGTGTCGAGTGCAATGTTGCGTTGTGCCTTCAGCCTTGATTCAAGGAATATCCTAATCTCGTACACTTCTGAAACTGTGTGGGAAGGCAGAAATGACGCTCATGGTAATGGTAAGGCCAGTCAGTAGGTGCTAAGTCAAATATAAAGTTGAAACGGGTGTTATTTTTTCAGAAAAGTAATGTATAAGATGAGAATTAGTGTAAGTGGAAAGAATTGTTATCAAAACTACACCCACTGTGTAAATCTGGTCAGTAAATATGTGATAGCAAGGAAATAAAGTGGAAACGGGTGTAATGTTAGCATGAATAAAACGTATAAGTTGAACATTACTGTAAGTTGTCATAATTGATGTCACGATTACACCCACATTCTGGTCAGTAAGTATGTGATAGGAATTATATACAGTGGATGATGTTGTAATGTTAGTAGTAAGGTATTTTATTAGTTGATTACTTGTGTAAGATGAAACAAATGATATCGCGATAACACTCCCTGTGTTAGTACGCGCAAATATGACGCTAAGTTCCATCGTACGTTCAGAAATGATGTAATATCAATTATATCAAGTGTTTACATGTGCAATGTTAGTGTAGAATAATTATATAAGTAAAAAAATAGGTTGTAAGTTGAATTAGTTGTCATAGCGACTTCACCGTGTGTGTTACTATGCGCTATTATTACGCTATATATTTACGTAAGGCCTGAAATAATCTCAAAACAGTTCTATAAAGTTGAAAAGTGTATAATAATATTAGAAAGGTATTATGTTAGTAGAAAAAGCACAATACGAGTTGAAACATCAGTCACAGCGAGTTCACTCACTACGTAAATTAGCGCTAGCATTACGCTAAATGTTATCAAAAGGCCTGTGAATACGTAAAAACAGTTCAATATAATGTAAAATGGTATAATGTTATTGTAGAAGTATTATGTAAGTAAAAAAAATTATATGTATCATGATTTTAGAATGTTAGCGATTCATGGGAACCAAGTTGGCCGATTTTGCTCGTTTCTCACGATGGTACAATGCTTATTTCTGCTCTATTTTTGTATAAAATCCAATATACTCTTTTATCACATGTTTTTATGTTTGTAATAAATTCATTTCTACTTACTTTCATTGGTTTCCCAAACTTATAATACCATAGAAAACGTTTGATGCTCACACCGCATAGGGAGAACACGGGGCCAGGTGGGACCATCGCATACCTGGTTAAGCTAATTAGGGACCCCAGGGACCACTTTCTTTGCCACCGGCCATTGTTTCTGACCAAAAGCGAAAGTTTAAGCAAAAAAAAAAAAAGGTCGAAAATTGCCCGGGATTGGGGGGTACCAGTGGTCGAAAAGTTGCCGGGACGGGGCGGGTTAAGGAGGTCATTCTCTCGGGCATTGAAGCATACATTCCTTTCTCATATCCTCTGACTAATGCAAGAAAGCCTTGGCTTAATCATGGTTGTTCTAATGGTGTCTACAACAAGGAGAGGGCCAATAAAAGGTACCGGAGCCAACCCACCCCTGAATCACATCTTTTATACGTTTCTGCCCGGAATCGTGCTAAGTCTGTTCTTCGCTCTGCTAGAAATAATTTCATCCGTACTAAATGCTCTCAACTCTCCAACTTGAATTCTTCCCGCTCCCTCTGGCACCTTGCCAAAAACCTTTCTAACAACTTTACCTCATCATCCTTCCCTCCTCTTTTCTACTGTGATGGCTCTGTAGCTGTTTCTTCTACTGATAAAGCAAATCTCTTCGTTCAGACTTTCTCCTCCATTTCCACCTTAGACAATTCCGATGCTGTTCCTCCATCACTTCCCCCATCTTACTTCCTCATGGCTGACATTAAAATTTCTTCAGCTGATGTATTTTCTGCTATTGCTGGCCTCAGTACTAATAAGACATATGGGCCTGATGGACTCCCTCCTGTTGTTCTCAAGAACTGTGCTTCTGTGCTTACACCCTGCCTAGGCAAGCTCTTTCCCTTTTGTCTGTAAACTTGTACCTTTCCTTCTTGCTGGAAGTTTGCTCTCATTCAGCCAGTCCCAAAGAAGGGTGACCGTTCCCAACCCTCTAACTGTCGTCCAATTGCTTTAACATCCTGTATCTCAAAAGTTTTCGAGTCATTTATTAATAGAATTATTTTAAAGCATCTTTCCTGTCACAGCCTTCTTTCTGATCGTCAGTATGGGTTCCGTCAGGGACGCTCCACTGGTGATCTTCTCACCTACCTTTGAGACTCCTGGTCATCCTCCTTTTGGGACTTTGGCGAAAGCTTTGCCATTGCACTTGACATCTCTAAGGCTTTCGATCGAGTCTGGCATAAATCTTTACTTTCCAAACTGCCCTCTTATGGTTTCTATCCTTCTATCTGTGCTTTATTTCTAGCTTCCTTTCTGGTCGTTATATAGCCGCTGTTGTAGATGGCCATCGTTCTTCTCCTAGATCTATCAACAGTGGTGTTCCTCAAGGCTCTGTCCTATCACCAACTCTCTTCCTTTTATTCATCAATGACCTTCAAAGCTGTACATCTAATCCAATCCACTCTTATGCTGGTGACTCCACCCTTCACCTTTCCATTCTGTTCCCGCAACGTCCATCTCAGCAGTTAGTTCAACAAACAAGCGATGAGGCTATGGCACACCTAATGTCTGACTTGGCTCATATCTCTGACTGGGGTGAAAATAATATGGTTGTTTTTAATGCATCAAAGACTCAGTTTTTACACCTATCAACCCTGCAAAATCTTCCACAGGTATACCCAGTAATGTTTAATAATATTCAGCTTAATCCTGCATCATCCTTGAACATGCTTGGGGTTTCATTTACTCGGGACTTATCTTGGAAAGATCATATTGCATCTCATGTAAAATCTGCTTCCAAGAGATTAGGTGTGCTAAGCCGACTCCGTTCCTTCTTTACCCCTGCACAATTGTTGACTCTATACAGGGGTTTTATTCGCCCCTGTGTGGAGTACAACTCTCATGTGTGGGGAGGTTCTCCACATACAGCTCTTCTCAATAGCGTGGAGTCAAAGGCTTTTCGTCTCATTAATTCTCCTCCTCTTACTGGCTCCCTTCAACCTCTGTCTCTTCACCGCATTGTTGCATCTTTATCTCTTTTCTATCACTACTTCAGTGTTCACTGCTCTTCTGAACTGTCTGCGTGCATTCCTCCACCTCTACGACAGGCGCGTAGCACCCGTCTGGCAGCAAACTCTCATCCCTTTTCTGTCCAACTCTCTAATGCAACAGTTAACCGTTACTCCTAGTTTTCATTTATGCAACAGGTCAACTCTGGAACTATCTCCCTCTGTCTGTATTTCCTGCTTCCTGTGATCTCCAGTCTTTCAAACGCAGTGTGTCCAGGCATCTCTAAATGATCGGATCTTGAATTTGGCGCTTTCTTGTATTTTGTTTTTCTCTTGGAGGGAACTATTATTGCGGGCTCGCGACCTTTGGTTCCTTCTTCTTCGCAAAAAAAAAAAAAGCACAATATTTATTACAGCAAAGTACAGTTAAAATGCTCCAGCTTGAAGAATAAAACAATTTCCAGTGCAATCGGGCCACCGGTTCCCGAGTTATGACTCATTTCTGACCTTTTACTTCAAAATCAGTGTTTGCAGTTAGTGGAGGGGATGGATTCGTCCTTGGTTAGATACTGAAATTACCAGCTTGAAAGAGAAGAGTGACGTGTTTGTTGTAATATATCTCTCTCGCCGCTCCTTCATCCCTCCTTATACTCCGAAAATTGTATACTATAATGAAATAGTATAATCTTGTATAATAGCAAACACTACTATCCTGCCTCTCTCTCTCTCTCTCTCTTCTCAGCGGGTGTTCCAGCAGGATAAAAACAAGGTAAAATTCCTCGCTCCGTCTCGCTCACGGCATGAGTAATTAAAATCTTTTACCTTTCGACTGAAAATAGTCTTTTAAACAAATATATATATATATATATATATATATATATATATATATATATATATATATATATATATATATATATACAGAGAAACAGGAGGGAGAGGAGAAAGAGAGAGAGGGCGGAGAGAGAAAGAATATATATATACAGAGAAACAGGAGGGAAAGGAGAAAGAGAGAGAGGGCGGAGAGAGAAAGAGTGAGAGAATTATACTGAAGCGTGTGCCTGAATTGCTCTATAAAGGATAAGCCACTGCAAACGGTGACATCGTTGCACCTTTTTTTTTTTTTCCAATAAATTCTATTCATGTCAGAGTTTGTTTAAGCGAGGAAATAAAGGTAAACCCATCATTAAAATCTTTAATACGAGAAACCTTTGTTTCGGAAACAAAATGATAAAAAAGAAAGATTACCAATAAGAAAGGAATAATATTGTCTTCTTCACTATCATTAATGACAACATAGGTTTGTATTAAGGGGTCACAGGCAAAGTATTTTTCATAGGATAAAATATAATTCGAAATCTTCCAGACCAATGAGACGTCTAAGATAGCTCGACCAAACAACTCTCACCATAAATCCTTCAAATTCTTATCAAGTCATTCATTTCAAGTGTTTTGTGAGCTTATTACAGAAGAAATAAGGGTGCATTTGTAGATGTCCTCCGATATTTTGGAACACCACTTCCATAACAATTTACTTGCACATTGCACCGCAGTATCTTCTTCTATAATACTGATTACACTATGTCGATATGAAAACGATGTAGCTACCATGCAAGAAAATATTAGGGTGCAATATGCAAAATGTAAGGGAAAAAAGGGGGAGACTACGAAATCTTCAGTGTCACTTAAAAAATGTCCTTTAATTTCATGAAAAAAATTACTGCTTGAAAAATTCATAGCAAGAAGATTAAAATACAAGATACATGGCCATACATCATTCGTTTCCCTCTCTTCTCATTCTCTCGACTTTTTTCCTCCCATTCCTCTATCGTGACTTTTCTTCTTCCTCTCTTTTTCTCTTCTGCTTTTTCTATTTTCTCTAACTTCGCTTTACATCACCGTTTCTCTTTGTTTCTTGAGATTACCTGCCTGTCCGTCCTACTGGCATAAATTTATTCTACTTTATTTACATTATACCAGAATAATACAAGTAATACTTTCCCAAGGTGGATACTAACGCTTCATTTATTCAGTTTTAGTCAGTACCAGAAATTCCAGTCAGTACCAGAGCAATACCAGCATTGTCATGCTTCGTCTGCCGTATATCGGTGCTGTTTTCATTGAGTACAGCAAATGCCAGGATAGTGCCGGGTTTGCGTTGCCTTATCTGCTGTGTACAAATGTTATCTCCGTCCTGTCCAACTTAAACCAAATTAATACTAGCCCTGTCGTGCATTTCTGGATACTAACTGAAATACACGATGCGCGGCGGGGTGAACCCGACACCACCACCCCAGGAGGAGAGAGTGAGGGGGTGATACCCACCCCAATAGGAGACGGCAAAGGGACTGATTTACCTGGCTCAACGTCCCGGCAACAACGACATATCTCCCTCGTGACTCGGCGCCTCTCTTCCACGCAGCCAGACCACCCAGCAGTGTACAGGGAAAGTACACTACTCTCCAGTGGAGAGAATGCTCGCCAGAATCGGGGTGGGACTTGCATTGAGAAGCTCCCAAGCACACCCTTGGACGCCGAGTCCCTTGTGATCGGCCTCCTATTTATATGAGGGCGGAGCCTCTAGGTTTGCTATCCCCCTACCTCAACCAACGGAAGGCATGGTTCACTGGGGCTGTGGTGTAAGCCGCGAGATTCCGACCTCGTCCTCACGACGTTGCAGGTACAGCACCTTCCCTGATGGAAAGAGGGCATGCTCCACCGGAGCTGTGGCGTAAGCTGCAAGAGTATGTCCGATCTCTTCCTGCCAACGTTGCAGGTACAGAACCTTCCCTGACGGAAGGAGGGCATGCTTCACTGTAGCTATGGCATAAGCCGCAAGAGTATGTACGACCTCGTCCTACTGACGTCCCAGGGACAGGTGTCTCCTTCTCGATGAAAGGAGGTCATGCTCTACCGGAGCTGTGGCGGAAGCTGAGAGAGTACGCCCGACCTCTTCCTCCCAATGTCTCAGGGGCAGGAAACTCTAGCCCTACAGCAGGAGTGCAGACTCTGCCAGAGCCGCGACTACCACCGGGACGGTCCCACGGGTGCCTGCTCCCAGTTGCCAGGACCGGCGGTGTCCGGGAGAGGCTCCCCCGACCTCCCCCGCTCCCCTTACCCTCGTAGGAGCACAGGCAATGCCCAACGGGGCTGCCTGACGGAGGGAGTCACCTCCGGCTCGCCCAACCTCCCCTGTGACAAAGCGAGGCTCCCCTCCCCTCGCCGCTTTCCTCAAGAGGCGAGAATCTATTACCCTACAGGTTCCTCACCTGGATACAGACCAGGCGAGGCATTTCTGAGGCCCAGTGTCCAGTCCCTACAGCCCCTCCCTCCCCAGATGCTGATGGGCTCCGCCAGGACCAGAAGCAGCAGCCCAACCCTGACGACCTCCCCCTGTAGTCGAGGCTGCAGCCCCAGGAGTCAGCGGGTCTCCCCTGGTGTTCGCTGTGACAGTAGGATGTCCCCCGGAGTCAGTGGCCGCAGATCCTCCCTGTCGGCCACCCTGCCTGGACGCTGCCCTCCTCCAGGCCGACCCTAGGCCCAGGCCTCCCTCGATCCCTCCCCTGGACCCCAATGATGACTAGGGGCCAACGACGTGCTGCCCGACTGGTGGCCCTCTTCGGCCCCAGCCCAGGGAGCCCTACTCCCTGTAGGGCTAACGCCGCCAAGGAGCCGCCCCATACACTGCCCCATTCCTCCCGGACTAGTTGCCACTCCAAGGGCCACACTTTCCTGTGCAGCTCCCCGGACGGCCTGCCTCCCACGCCTGGCCGCCACCTGGAGCTCCCGGCGTAGGCCTCTTCACCCATGGGCCATGTTCTTCCCTCCGACTGAATTGTGAGTAACAGGTCTCGTGACTTTCCACTTCCCCCAATGTGGTGATCGCAACCCCTAGTGCGCCAACCACTGTGACATCGTCACCTCTCCCGCCCGTGTAGTGTCTCCCTAGTGTCTTCTTTCTCGCCCCATGTGTCCCTCCACCCTTCCTGGTGTTTCCTCCCCGCCTGGTGAACCGAGTACCTGTGACTTACGAGCGGAGTGTCTAACCCCATCCACGGGCTAGTTTCCCCCGGACAGTGCAAAATCCCCTTGTGTCACTCACAGAAAACAACAATACTCCAGTGCATCCCAGCTTAGTGTTGTCCTCACCCCCTCTCCCCAGCCCCCATCCTTATGGAAAACAATCTCTCCCTATCCTCACTAATATCCCCTTCCCCCCCCTCAGGTTTGATATACTGTATATTCTCGTCCTGTGTGACACGGCATAGTCTAAGTCTAGCTAGGGCCTTGTCTATGTAACGAGAACACCTAGGCTTAAGGACCTGACTATACGAATTGTCTCTGTGGAAATACTGGGTAGTGTTGTCTATGAATATGCCGATGGTGATATACTTGATGTATTTGGGAGATATTACCTGTGACACTGTGTGCATGTAAATTATGCACCAGGAAAGTGTAAACCCACATATGAGACGCATGTGCTGAACAAGGTGCACAGTGATTGTCACAAACAACAGTGCAAGTTATTATATATTCTCAGCTTTGGCTATATTATCGTGTGTGCAAATATTCTCTGATAATATAGCAGTGTATCTTTTGACCCGTGGGGTTTGTGTTTTCCCCTCCATGTTGATACTGACCCGATCAGAAACAAAGAACCCAGGGCTGCACCATGTCTAGACCCGAGAAGCCGGGACTCAGAATACGCTGCTTTACACTAACTTTTCCTCTGTAATCAGCTTATACTAGAATAACACCAATCCTTCACTGCTTTGAGTGAATCGAGCTGAATCTTTTTCAACCCTGTCAAAACAGTACCAGAATGACCTCAGTCCTGTAAATCTTTACTTGCCATAGCTAGTTACTGCCACAATAATATTAGCTTTCTTGTTTCTCGGTTACCTCATAAACTCCACTCCTACTGACTCTTGTCAGCTTCTGCTTTCTCGTCGCAGAGCCGCATATATCTCTCACCTCTCGGTCCTTTAAAGATCACTGTTCTTCTGAAATACGTGCATGCATCCCCTTCCCATTCACGCGAGCTTGCAGTACTCCTCTAGCAACACACTCTCACGTTTTATCTGTCCAACGCCCTAATGCGAGAGAAAATCGATATTTCTTCCATGCATGCAACTGGTCACCTCTGGAACTTTCTTCCTCAATCTGTTTCTCACTGCGTAAATGTTTATACAAGAATAATACGAGTATTTCATTACCTAGACTGTAGCTTATTTATTTATTTTTCTTTTTTGTATGTATATACATACATACACATACCTATATATATATATATATATATATATATATATATATATATATATATATATATATATATATATATCATGTATCATGTATGTGTAGTCAGGTAAGTTATTCTCTTGTTAGCAAACGAGGTTGAATGCAATTGCTGTTTCTGCATTATTTAATTTCTGCTCATTGCTTTCCATGTGTCAAGCTAAGCTACGATGATTTTCATTTAGACTTCTGAGTTGCTGTCCAAATGTTAGTGTACTTGTTGACGTTTTGTTCCATCTTGGGAACATCTTCAGACTAATGTGACGGCGGGTGGACCGATACCTCACTATACAGGGGATGTTGACACGTACTACCGTGTAAAAGGTCGGCCAAGAGCGATCGATGAATGATGTGTGGATACCTTGTTGGTGGAATGAGTTAGCCCATCCATGGTTATGACCTTTTTCATTTTGGAACGACTTACAAATCCTTCCACTTGTGAGTAGATTGTAGGTTTTCAGTTCGGAAATATAAAATGCGTACAGACACATGAGACAACGTGGGTGTTTTACACAGTCAATTACTTATGTACCTTTTTCGAGGTGTTGACATGTGAGGGAGGTGTTATGTTTAGTTTTCTAGTGGGTATTTATTGATCCCGTGTACAGATGTATCGCCCTACAGATGGTGTTGCTATGGGCACCGCTCTAGGAGTCCCCTTTCAAACCTTTTTTGTAGGGACAATCGAAGCCACTATATTAACAACCGTTCTTCAGTCTACTGCCGCTATGTCGATATTATCGTTAGAGTAAAGAACATCCAAGGACTTCAGAACCCCAGACATCGCCTAATCGACGCCTCTGGCCTAAATATCACTTTCGAAGAATCTACCCAAGGCTGCCTCCCCTTCCTTGATGTCCTAATGGCACCCCGTGACTCTGAATTCACAACTGCAGTCTGTGTAAAATCATCCAATAAAGGACAATGTCTCAATGGCAAAAGTGATATTTACACTCCACCATCAGTGCCTACGTCCGCCGTGCCCTCACCCACTGTTACGCATGGAGCAGTGTTCATACAGAGTTGGAAAGACTTATGCAAGTTCTTGTCAACAGTGGATATCAGAATAACAACATGGAAGACATGATGAAGATGGCAGTTAACAAATGGTACTAAGGCTACAGCACCTCTTCTCTCAGTAACAAAAAGATCACCTTGTACTACCGAAATTATATGTCTGCAGAGCATAAAACTGACGGAATGAAAAATATCATTCACAACAATGTCAAATTCACAGATCCTAAGAAAAGTATCACACTAATAATTTACAACAAGACATTCAAAAGTTCCCATCTACTACTTAACAACACCCCTGTTGTAAGAAGTACACCTATGCAAGAATACCACGTCATCTACTAACGTACTTGCACAGATGATGACTGTAAGCCTCATACCTAATTGGGAATGATGAGGACTAAACTGTCAAGGCATCTCACATATCACCTACAGAAATGATGAATAAAAATAACAAAAAATTAATCCTAACACCTCCCTAACCAGTCAGCATCTCGAAAAAGGTACTAAAATAATTGACCATAAAAAAGACCCACACAGACTCATGTTTCTAGAAGCACTTTACATTTCCAAACTGAAACCTACAATTAACTCTTAAGTGGAAGATTTGCTAGTCCTTCCAACATCACAAACAACGGTGGGCTAACTCATTCCTCCAATGAAATGGCCACACAGCTTCCATCGAGCATTCTTCGCCGACCAAACACGTGGTATCACGTGTTAGCATCCCTTATATAGTGAAGTCTCAGCTCCACCCACCATTATATTGGTCTGAAGATGTTGCCAGAAGCCTTAATCCCGTAAGGGATGGCCACAGACAAATCGCATCCATGTCGCCGTATCCCCTGCCATTTCACTGCCCTCCCCCAAGCTCACACCCTCCTCCCTAATATACCTGTCCACTACATTCCTCCATCTCATCATCGGCCTCCCCCTCCCTCTTCCCCACTCCACCTCATTCACATAAACTTTCCTCGTTAGTCTCTCGCTCTCCATCCCTTTCACATGGCCAGAGCAACTAAATATATTTCTCCTAACAATTTCTATCACATATACGTCACAACGTTCCTTCACTTTCTCATTTGTCAGTCTGTCTCCATATAATTCCACAAGCTCTTCTCAGATAGCTCATTTCCACTGACTTACTCTTGACTTGTGTCCTTCCAACAAGGTCCAAGCTTCACTACCATGCGTTAGAGTTGGTATCACAGTACTATCATGCAGCGACTTTTTTACGTCAGTACTCACTTTTCGATTTTTTATCACTGCCTTCAAAGAACCACCAACTTCTCTTCCTTGTTGTACAGTTTCAAACATTTCATCATCCAAACTTCCATCCTTACTCATCACACTACGCAAGTATTTACATGGACTCACATTTTCCATTTCATCAGTTTCCAGCCCCACTGTACATTCAGTTACTTCATTTCTCTCGAAGACCATAACTTTATTTTTCCCTACATTCACCTCTAAATTCCGTTCCATTCACATCCTCCCAAACTCATTCACCAAGCCTTGCAGTTTCAATTCGACTTCAATTATCTGCAAACAGTACAGCAAGTTTCCAAACGTTACCCTCTTTCATTAGGGCCTCTCCAACATTCACTGCCCTACCTTGTATCTCTTTTATATCCCCACCCATATACATTTTGAACAACCATGGAGACATGACACATCCTTGTTTCAATCCAACATTCAGATAGAAAAATTCACACTGTTCAATGTCCACCCACACTGCAGCCGTACATACTCTTCATGGCATTCAAAGACTTCCCACTTACTCCATATACTGTTAACATTTTCTACATTTCTTGTTTATCCACTCTGTCATATAGTTTCTTCAAATCCATGAAGGCCGCTTACAACTTCTTTCCCTTCTCTAGATACTTTTCCACTAAAGACCTAAAGGTGAATGTCTGTATCTACACAATCTCTTCCCTTCCTAAAGCATCCTGTTCTTCTCCAATTAATTCCTGTTATTTTCCTAACTCTGGTAATAAGTATCCTACCATATACTTTTGCCATTACACTAAGAAGACAAATGTCACTGTGATTACCACAAACTTCTTTTTTCTCTTTTCATTTATACAGGGGAATGATTGTGCCTGACTTCCACTCCTCCAGGACTCCACTTTCCTCCCAGGCCAATTTGCACATCTTCCACATCCATTCTACTACTATCCCCATGCTTCAACATTTCACCACGAATTCCATCAATTTCTAGGGCTTTCCCCATTTTGTCTCTCTTCATTGCTTCCACTACTTTCATCCAACTGATCTCTTCCTTCCCTCTCACTTCTCTCCTTCTCTCAGCCATTCCTCAGCCACTTATACTCTCATTACTTTGGGGAGGCAGTGGCTCAATCGGTTGAGAGGTGGCTTGCGGTCCTACCGGACCCAGGTTCAAATCCCCGCTGGGGCAGGGAACAGTTTAAGGATTTGAATTTCATTACGGCAGACTTTACCGATCTACCAAAAGACCCGCCGACATGTCGTAAAAATATCCCCGCTAATACCAATACCCCAGTCCTGTATGAGACAGCCCTAGCATGTATTCAATATGGACGGTGGGTGTTAGCGCCGTAGTGGTGACATGTAGAGGTGTGCGATATGTAGGAGGACTACTGGGCCTTGGGAGCAGGCTGAGAAGCTTATGCCCAGAGTGGAGCACATAAAAAAAAAAATCCCTATGTTTAACTCTTCCTTAAAGAGTTCTCCTCATCTGCTCATCTTTTTCCCCTTCTCAGTTATCAATCTACCATTTTTATCTTTCACTCCCCAATAACTTTTTTATTACAATGTCTAACTCTCATTACCTCCTTCCAGAACATTTTCCTGCATTCCTTCCACGTCACACTCAAATTCCTTCCAAATTCCTCATCCACTTTCTTCTTACTCTCATTTAATATATTATCTCTCAACCTCTCTGTTCCTCTGTACATATAACTCTCTCTTCCATCTCTCAACTTCCTCCATGCCTCTGCTTCCCATCCACTCACTATATGTTATATTTTTTTGTGCCACAGCTTGTCACACCACTTCATTCCACCTTGTTCCTTGCATCCCCTTTCATTTTCTCTTCACCTCACACACCTCCTCACGTGCTTCACAGATTTCTTCTGTGAATATCTAGCACACAACTTCCACTTTCTTTATCTACTCCAAATCATATTTACCCAATCGCTCCTCCACTTCTTTCTTACATTCTGCCTATTTCCCTTCCTCTTGCAACGTTTCTACTCTCCTCGTATCAACTACGTCCTGTCTTTTCCTTCTTCTGTTCCTCCATTGCACTTGAACCTTGACTTTCACCACCACCAAGTGGTGGTTAGAATGTCCACTCCTCCAGCCTCTGTATGCTCTTGATCCATTACAGACCTTTTCATTCTGTCATCCACACACACATTAATCATTCATTGCCTCCCGTTCATTCAGTTCACCACCTACCTTTCTTATCATTCACCACTCATACTTGTTGATCGTTTTTTGCCTAAAGAAGGTACTGGCTATCACCAACACCCTCCCTGGGTAAATTTCCACTTCAGCACTGTCTTTCTCATCCACTTCTGCAGGCACAGCCCATTCACCTAGTCCATCCACCTTCATATTCCCTACTTTTTCATTCATATCTCCAATTAAAAACGCTTTCATTCCTCTCAAACTTTTCCACACGTCCACACTTGCCCAGAACTCTTCTTTCACTCTACTTGCACCACCTTGCATTGGTGCATACACACACAATCGCCCAAATTTATATTTCCACTTTCAGTCTCACCCACACAATCCTTGAACCAACTGACCCATACTCTTTGATATTCTTCTTCCATCTCTTGCACACAACAATACATACACAATTTTTTGCCCTCTCAATCTCACCTACTTCTATGCACAAACCCCATCCATACTCACACTCACACTCTCACCTCAACATCTAGTCTCAGTTAATCCACATATTTCCACTTTTACCCCCTGAAGCACTTGGACAATCTCTGTCTCGTTCACGAGATCATTCACGACTCATACATTCCCTGTTATCATCTGTACATGTCCTTTGTCCAGTCCTTGGTCATCATCTGTTGGTCTTTCCTGGTCCGAGGCTTCTTGTTTGTATTTTCAGTTAGTTGTTTTCCAGAGAGTCCTTAAATCTTGGCCAACCCACTTGTTATCACGTAGGGAACACAATGTGTATTAAGTAATTTCCTGGTTTACAGGAAATCATTTGGCTTGTCACTCAATGTAGAGTCACCCAGAAATCGAGTACAACTACACCGAGTGAGTGGATATTTATGCATATATATATATATATAAAAGCGTAGGAAACCTGGGAGAGTGTTCAGCTTTAATCAGTGAACTCCTCAATTACGAAATCAAATTTTACAAAAATCTGTCATTAGAATGTGTTTTTCAGTATTGGCTCTAGCAATGGAATATCGAAGATTCCAAACGTCATTTTACATTAACGTTTTGGCTATGTTTTCATCGTGAAATCACCAAAGAAAAGCACCCTATTCCTGGCTTTAATCATCTCATCAACAAGAAAGCATTTATCATTTCAGTTTTCTTCGACGCGGCAGGTTGGCAGCGGCGATTGTAGAATTTTGCTTATTGTGTGACGAGAGCTATGGCGAGGCGGCTCCTCTCTTTACACAGACATTTGCCTACCATTGGAACCTGTGTTACGCAGACATACCCTAAGCTGTGTGTGGATGTGTGTGTGTGTGGGTGGGGGGGTGTATGTGAGATAATGTCTTTTATTCTAGTATATTCTAATTTGTCAGCTGCCATCATGAGGTAATGATATATCAGAGGGAAGTTGTGATAACATGGCACTCGCTCGTCCCTCATGCGATCACAAATCGCACTTTATTGGTATCATCAGGCCGACGCTTTGAATCGAACTCTACTCAGTATAACAGTATTGTGTGCACACACACAAAAATTGCACGAAAATTTTTCTCTACAGTTAATTACTTGGAGGGTAGAGACTTTTTTGAGTTGCTTTAACCCCCTTTAGCACGACGGGGTATATTTTATTTGATTCTTGCCTGCTCCACGCGATTTTTTAAGCTTTGGAAAGACTTTTGCAGTGATGGGACTAGAAACGACTAGAACCAGCACTGATATCACATCCTGACCTCCTTAAGCTGAATAAATTCATCTGAAGTTACGATAATAAAATAAAGCATACATTATCAAAGTTAACTGGTTAAGTTCTCTAACTGGAGCCAGATAAAACTCTGCGTGAAGGTCTATTCTCGGGAAAGATAACCGAAAATAGTTTTATTCTTTTATTAGGCAGGAGATTCATTCAGATATTTATAACTGTGTGACGGGAGCCACAGCAGAATGACCAATTCAGAGGTTGATCTAGATGTTATATAACTTTAATAATAAGTAAAATTTTATTTATTTCTTCAGATGATTCTGAAAAAAAAAGGAAAAAAAAAGACGTAGGTACCTTTTACCAGAACTCATAGGATTATTAGTCTGCATGATTTTCCATGCCAGCAACATGCTGGCATTCATCCTACTCTCAATTTTCTCTAAAAAAAAAAAGAAAAGAAAAAAAAAGATCTTATACTTTACCTCGGGGTCCTACAGAAACATCATGACAATAAAGGGCCGAAGCATAACCTATTATATAGTCCATACCATGTAAGCCGTACTTAGTACAGAGTATTGCAAATATAAAATCTTTGGCCACTTTCTGAATCTGAACCACGGAGTGCTATGCCACTGATTTCTCCGAACACAGGTGCATTTCATCATTCGAATACCGATACATCTTTCCTGCTGTTATAGTCAGCTGAACTCACAAGCTAAAATGACAAAAGCACTATATCAGCTTTGGCACAACCTATCAAATCAGAATTAAATGGGCTTACTCCATCATATCCAGTAGATCCAAAATTATAACGACAACTCATTTTCCACTTATATACCGTGCCTATTATCCATTAATTTTTACAGTTTCCAAAATTATTTTTATTGAGGTCGTGAATGATTTTCTTAAATTACACGAGTTAAATACAACGTTCACTGACCTCGCCTTCCAAAGCTAAATAATTTAGTTTGGTTGTAGTAAGAGGCAGAAAAGATAACCTCTCTCTCTCTCTCTCTCTCTCTCTCTCTCTCTCTCTCTCTCTCTCTCTCTCATAGCCTAACCATCTCAAGTAATTTTCTATCCACTTCAAGATTTACTCTTAAAATATGATAATGCATCTCTGAGTACGCTCTCTATTTCCTCCCTAAACTCCCTGAGACACAAATATCAGTCCCGCCAGCTTAATCACACACTTTTTTACGGTGGCAATATTACAGTGGGTGGTAACTGTGACAGAGAGAGAGAGAGAGAGAGAGAGAGAGAGAGAAGAACTAAGGAGAAATCAGTCAGCAGGAATAATATATTTTAAAAAAGAAGAGAAAATGGGGCAGAGAGAATGGGAAAGAAGGAAAAGGGAAGAAGAGGGGAAGAATAGGGAATGGAAGAGAAAAAATAATAGATGGAAGAAGATTAGAGTAGGGAGAGTAAAAGGAAATGTTCCCCCGAGCTAGACATTAGATCATTATAGCCCTGCTCGTTGATAGGAGGGCGCTACCCCTCCCGGCCTGGCAGCTACCGGGCGAGGCTCGAACTCAAGACCCCCTGGTCCCGGTCCGACGCTGTACCACTAGAAGGGAGAGTAAAAACCACGAAAGATGAGTGATGGAGAAGAAGTAGGCTATTCTTGAAGACAAAGCAAAGGGCCTCAGCCGGCTTCAGCCGGGATGACAGTTATCTTTCCGTCTGTTAATCTGCCTGTATGCCCTCAACCAGCCACAATTATGGTCCGATTTTAGCGACTGACTTGTCGGATGAAATCTCTGTACCTGACAGTGTGCCCTCGTTGGAACATCAAGGTCACAATGTCCAAAAGTGTCTATTACAAGAGTATAAGCCTAACACTGATAACATTAGACGATGCGCTAAAACTGCAGTGATTTATACGCTCATCACAGTTTTGATACGACCTACTAGGGACTGGTTAACTGCATAAATAAATAAATAAATAAAAGATAAATAACTACACGCCTGTGTTGCAAACCCATTAGGTGGTGGAGACAGGCAGTGAGGTACGTAAGGAGATAGTTGCTGGGTACGTTAGAGAGTACGTAGGCAAATGGGTGGAATGGGAGGTGGGTAGAGAGGTAGGTAGGTCTCTAGGTAGGCGGGGAAGTAGACAGTGGGGGAGGGGAGCAAGTAGAGAGACTAGAAGGAAGTTATACAGGGTGGTAAAGAAAGAGACTGACAGGGAGGTAGGTAGGGAGGCTGGCAAAGGAGGTAAGTTGGCAGGAAGGAAGGAAGGTTGGGAGAGACGCACAGGAGTATATAAAGAAGTAGCTCGAGCGGGTGCAGGCAAGGAGATTGGTATGTAGTTAGGCAGAGAGACAGATAAGTCGATAGTTAAGTAAGCAAGCAGGCAGATAAGGAGGTGGCTAAGGAGATAAGAAGGCAAGTAGATAGTTGGGCACATAGGAAGGTAGAGCTGTAGCTAGACAGCGAAGCAGGTAGGGAGCTGGATGAGTAGGTAAGTTGGTAGGTAGGAGGGAAATAGACATGAAAGGCCTTAGCGAAATTGGCATGGAGGTAGGTAGGCAGAGAAGTAGTAGGAAGCTCGTTAGGGAGGTAGGCAGGGGGGCAAAGTAGGTTTAATGGTAAACAGAGAAGTGGGTAAGTAGCGAGGAGCAATGAGACAACGTGCAAGTTAACCCTTTGTATACTAAAGGCATAATTTACCGCCTAATACCTGCCTGTTCAAGGATCACATATTCTAATGGAGTTGCTACAAAACCTGACGTCATCGCATAACGAAGGATCCGCTATATACTGCAAGGATTATACTAGACTTCTTCGAGATCACTGCTCGGGAACACAAGAAGAAGAGAACAGTGAGAAGAAAAAGGAAGAAAAGAAAGGACGGGGAGGAGGAGAGCAACGGAATATTGTAGAGAAAAGTGACAAGAGGAGACGAGAAGAATAAGGAAGAGTAGTATAGGCGGTGAAGAGGGCAAGGCAAGGGTGGAGGAGAACGATGTGTAGAAGAAAATAAATAACATGGAAGGGGAAGAGAAGAGAGGTTGGAGAAGAGAAGAGAAGTAAAAGAAGGAGTGAGATGGAAGGAGAGGGTGAAGAGAGAAATTCACAGAGAAGACAAGGGAGGGATGAGAGTGGAAGATAAAAAATGAGTGAAGAATAAAAGAAGAAGAGGAAAAGAAGACGGGCAGAGAAGAATAAAACACGAGTAAGAGAAAAACAGATGAACAAAAGAGGTGGGTCGAATGAAGAAGAATAGGAAGATGGAGAGTAATAGAACAAGAGAATTTTGAAGAAGCTAGTCAGAAGGAGAGAAGGAAAAAGATAATGGAAAGCAAACAGAGAGCGCGAGATCAGGGGATTAGGGGGAGAGAGAGAGAGAGAGAGGGGGGGGAATGTGTGTGTGTGTGTGTGTGTGTGTGTGTGTGTGTGTGTGTGTGTGTGTGTGTGTGTGTGTGTGTGTGTGTGTGTGTGTGTGTGTGTGTGTGTGTGTGTAAAACCGTCTTTGTGTCTGCTGTATGTGTTTATACTTGAGTCTGTGTCTCTCTGTGTGGGTGGTTGTCAAAGCCTCTACGTCAGGCTTGTTTGTCTGTTTTCCTTTGTTGCAAATATGCCGTGTATTTGTTTGTATGTGTCTGTCTGTCTGCATGCACGTATATCAGCCTAGGCTTTTACGGTATGTTTATTTGCTTGTCCTTCTTTTGTATATGTCCTTTTGGTTGTCTAAGTAAATCATGTCTCTATCTCTCTGTATCATTACGTCTGTCTGATTGCCTGTCACATCCATCTGTTTGTATCATTAATTCATGATTTTTCTGTCTTCTTGCCATACTTGTCTCGCTCGGCTTGTCTGTTTCTTGTCTGTTTGTGTCTGTCTTCCTCAGTACTGTGATGTCTATGTCTCTCTGTCTGTCTTTTGTATGTTTGCCACTGTCTGTCTCTGTCTTGCCTGCCTCCCTTTTCTGCTTGTCCATCTGTGTGTGTGCGTGTGTGTGTGTGTGTGTGTGTGTGTGTGTGTGTGTGTGTGTGTGTGTGTGTGTGTGTGTGTGTGTGTGAGTGACTGTGTGTGTGTGTGTGTGTGTGTGTGTGTGTGTGTGTGTGTGTGTGTGTGTGTGTGTGTGTGTGTGTGTGTGTGTATTAGCAAAGCAACTCAGTTTTAAACCGCTTTTAATCAAACATAGTAGAAAGATTGAGGGTAAGCACCTGCTTATACTTAACGTTTTTTTTTTTTTTTTTAACAATAGTTGAAACGTCGAGGTCACTGGGCTAGGTGAAAGAATTATTGTGCACATGATGCCTCAGTATTCCTTTGTCTGTAACTGGTGCAAGGTATATCAATACTGAACCTATAAAAAAGGCATTTAAAGAGTATGATAGAATGTCATATACAAAATTTATCTCGAATAAAGAGATACTGCGAAGCTTCCTATGTCTTCCAGAAGACGGCATGTGAGTGAGTGGCCATAACTCACGAGACCGTAGCCACACAGAACCTGTTGTTGCAGGATTATTAACACCAAAACAACGTAGCACCACTGTATTACACCATGGCACACTATTTTTATATAATAGCACCACATTACCACACGATTGAAGCGCACTGCCAAAACATACCTCCACATTACCTTTAACACCACAACTCCATACATCACCAAAAATCACTCCCTATCATCGCATTGCCACGCCGTAGCACCACGTTACCATCAGCACCATAACATCATACATCACCACAATATCACGCCACAGCAGCACATTACCATTAAACCACAGCACCACAAAACACGACAGCACCACATTACCACACCATAGTATCACATTATCATAGCATTCCCAAAACATCACAATTGCAAATCACAACATACATCATCATTACCATTCAGCACAACACCACAGCAATATGGCGATACTCTAGATCTACTTAAACACAAACCAGTCATTATGTGTGCCAGGTTCTGTATTTAACAAGGATTTTATTCGGCTTGTAGAATACGCTGGCCTTCCCAGCAGTTTACTATTTTCTGATTTTGTAAACTATTGTATTTTACATTATTATTACTATACAGCAGTATTATTGTTATATTACTGTATGACTATTATATGTTATTTTTTTACTATATATTTTCGATATACGAGTAGATTGCATGAATAATATTGAAGATGATACTGATACGCAATGTGGATAATAAGTTGCTTGGTAAATGGTACATTCATACTTAGATCACAAGCAAAAAAGCAAGGGTCATGTAGGTCGTGGTAAAATTTTCACTCTGGTGTAGGGCTGAAATCTTCCATGAAGGTGTTCTTCGGAAAGAATCATCATCTACACTGGTGTTTCATATCTTTCTATTGCAGAACACAATTGCATTGTGCAGCATAATTACACCTTCCAACATTGTAAGACAACGTGATCCCATCACTATAGTACATTATTACGTTGCACATTACCCCAAACTAGTTCATTACTACATTGTACACCTTTAATATTAGTGCAGTACTAAATAGAAAACAATCAGAGGGCGCATACCACCGCCAGTGCCATTGCCATTAAAAAAAATCATGTTTCATGGAGATATTATGTAGAATACATAGAATCCGGATTCCACCCCGAATTTAATCAATGTTTCCTTGACCCATGGTCCACTCCTCCACAAAATTTTATTTAAATTCATTGAGAACTTTTGGAGATATTGTGCGAGATACTCCGGATCCGGATCAGCCCCCCCAAATTAATCAATTCTTTCCTGGCCCATGGCCCACCCTTCTACGAAATCTCATTGCAATTCATTGAGAACTTCTGGAGATATCGTGTGGGCAAACAAACAGATAAACATAGAGGAATACATAACCTCCTCCAACTTCGCTGGAGGTGGTTACTATTGCTGTGTTGTAATACCAGTAGATTAACATTATCATTGACGTTAGCCACAAAAAGTGTTGTGGAAATGATGCAGAATCATATTATTATATTTTCTCATTAACCTCAAAAAATAAACTGCAAATATACGACAACAAATCGTAGCACAACATTACACTGCACATTCTGGTGCAGTGTTGTCCTGCCCTGCCCCGTCCTGAACAGTGCAGCTGACCTAGTAGAATATTCCCTTTGAGCACTGAGCATCGCTGAAACATACGTGGCTAAAGGACTGTGTGACTGGGGGCCGTATTCTGAGTGGCATAGGAAGCTTCGTTACACCTCTTCCTTACTTGTTTATTTTGCATATTACACTTAACTACTCTCTATTTCATGGTTATGCCAATATGATGTCTACATTATTTTTCATGCTATTACAGGCAAGAACTCTGAAGTAAAATTTTCAAAAATAAACCAGTAAGGAAGAGGTGTTCAACGCCTCCTCAGTTGTCGTAAACAGGTTTAGGACCCAACCTTGTTCCATGTGTTCTTGCATTTCGTTATCTAAGCTTGTTTGTATTGCTTAATTCCGTATCCTCTGATCTAAGCTTACCACTTGCATTATCCTAGGTTTCCAACTCTTATTATAGTTTCTTCTTTTCAGCGCTGTTTTTGTGTTCTAAGCCACCTTATTGTATTCTTTGTGTGCGTGTGTGTGTGTGTGTGTGTGTGTGTGTGTGTGTGTGTGTGTGTGTGTGTATTCCAAACATACATCTCGTACTTAAAGTTTGTCTCCCACAGTCTAAGCTGAAACATAACTAGGGTGCCCTCTTTCCACACATCATCTCTGCATCATATCTTCCTCATTCTCAAAGATTCTGTCTGATATTCTAAACTTTCTCAATTTTTTTTTGGAGGGGGTTAAGGGGGTTTCTTATACTTTATCAAAGTAACTAGGCTTAAAATTGTTGTTTCTCCAACTTTACTGCTAGCGTGTACTAAGAAAGTAACACTAGAATAATGTGTCATTCGGTAATTGTTATAGGAAGGGTTTAGATCAGTAGTACTGTTTTATTCTGCCAACGAATTGTGGGAAATAACCCGGAAAGGGATGGGAATCTTCGTTAACTTAAGATGGATGAACCATTGTATCTGTTCCTTACCAGTTCACTTCTGTATCTGAAACGTTAATAGCGAGAAGAGGAATGGAGTGTAGTATGAAAAATGATTCGTGACAGGAGAGATGCTAGAAAATCTTTCAGGCTGACACAATACACGTCTAAGTACTTTTTCTTCTTCAGCTTAGGACGATTTCCAGCACGTCTTCCTATATAACGTTTATATTTTATATCTTCTCTATGATGTTTATATCTTTCCTGTGTATCGAGTCAGACGCACCTGTAAATTTTGTGATGATATCTTGAATGGTTGCGAAGTTATCGTGCTAACAGACACACAGACAGACAAACTGAAAACAATACTCGTTGGAGATTTTCATCCCTACTACACGCCTGTAAAATTTTGTGATGATATCTTAAGCGGTTGCGAAGTTATCGTGGTAACAGACACACAGACCTTGACCTACTTTCACTCATTATGAACTCGTGATCAAGTTTTTCCCTACTACACATCTGTAAAATTTTGTGATGGTATCTTGAGCGGTTGTGTAGTTATCATGCTCACACACACACACACACACACACACACACACACACACACACACACACACACACACACACACACACACACACACACACACACACACACACTGAAAACAATACCAGCTTCTTTATCGTGGCTGGTAAAAGTAGAGATGATAATTAGCTCTGTGAGGTATAACCAGGATCCCTGGAGCTTGAATGATATGCGAATAAGTTTATACCCCAAATTAATGGGCATGCTGATAATTAGTTCATTCGCTATAGGGATTTCTCTAACCTTAGTTTCTGGATCCTACCTCACCCCATCGTTGGGAGGAAACAGAATTCAGAATGATGATATGTTGTAATCAGTAATTCAAAAAAGTTATGTTGTTGTCAGTGCTAAAGACCCATTGGCAGTGCACTCAGATTCTGGAAGGTACTCTTTTTCAACTCCAGACAAATATGTTTAATTGCGTATGTGTTTGTACTAAAGTTTGACAGTAAAATTCTCTTGACATTGACTGGAGATAAATATTTCAAAACATTTTCATTTAGTACCATGGCTGGACAGGGAATATGCTTACTCTAACGTGACAGTTATTTCATTCATATACTGTATAAGTGGAAAGAACTCTAAGGACGCATACGTCTGCTAATCTTAATAAAATTTATTATATCTGGTGTGATTCCTCTTTCCTGCCAGTCGAATACATATACTTTTACAAATCCATATGGTCAATTAGTTCTAGAGTCTTTGGCTGCTCTGTTACACAGTATCAGAGAGCGTATACCTCTGTGAACGCCAATAAGAGTTATGATGTACTGCTGTAATATCTCTTTCCTGTCAGATGAATTCAGCTACTTTTACGTTCTCGCACATTTATTTTTTTTTTAGTCTTAGTCTGCCCTGCTAGAGAATTTTAGACAGCGCTTACTTCCGACAACTTCAATAGAATTTGTGATTACGTACGCCCGGATACGAATCCAGCCCCAAAACTGATCAACTATTCCTTGACCCACTGCCTGCCGATCCACCATATTAAATAGTAATCCGATACAGATTACAGTTTTTTGAGATACAGTGTACACAAACAGACAGCCATGCAAACATTTAGACACGGGTGAATGCATAACCTCAAACTTCGTTGGCGGAGGCAGTTAGATAATTTAAATATGCCTACCTTTCCAAACTAAGGTTATTTACTTTTCATCTTGGAGAGGAAAAATACCACGGTACACTGAAAATAAAATCGCAACACATCGCTCTGAAGTACTGCAAAAGTTTGTGTACGTTTTGTCTACTTTAAGCCAAAAATTGCCATCTCTTCGTCTTGAATGCTGAGATTTAAAAAAAACAACCAGCACTAAGATAGTTTCCATGGAAAGGATTTAGAACCTAGTATTATTCTTCGCTGAACTAAGGGAAAATAGCTTAACTGGATAAAAATCTCCACCTAGTTAAATTTACTGAACCAAAGTTGTCGGGACATGCATGCATAACTTTTTCTTGGTCTATTTGTTTGTTTTTGGAAGCTTCTTCATGTGTTCTAGGATTTTAATTACTCCTTCTCGTGCACTTATTACAAAAGAAAGTATAGTTCCAAAGAGCCCTTTTGCTTGTCTTTCTGCAAAATCCGCCTTATTTTCAACTGTCCCAACCCCTCTCAAGATAGGATATTGTTTCTAGGCTATGTGATGTGGCAGATGTATTCAGGCAGGAGCTATTCATATTGTTATCGATTCTCACCTACACATATCTGCCACGTGCCGCTCCTCCCCTCTGCCTCCCACACCCAGTCGGATGTGGAGCGAGGGCCACAGTCTGGCGATACTACACTTCGAAACTCTTTTCTAGGATATCGATTCACTTTCACGATTTATTACCGGTAACAACCAGTCCCTCACAATCCTCTTCAGTGTGTAGGGACTCGAGTCTACGTGCCTTGCCGTAGACCTCAGATGTACTCATATCTGTTCTCAGACCTCAAAGAATAATCATGTAGATCTTGTAGAGAAAAATGTTTATTGCAAGAATACTTATTCTACCTTGTTTTCTCACAAGGTACCACATACTGTATATGAATATTGTATTTCTGGGGGGCTTTCTTGCTACCTCCCAGACTCAAACTCACTCCCCTAGACCTTTTTCACGACCTATTCATGTCCATTCTTTACGACATTATCATCTGAGCAATCCATTACTATCCCATTAATCAAATTCCTTACCCCGCATCTTGCACAAATGTTAGTTTCTCCCTCCCTCACCTCAAATCTTCGAAATACACGTACATTCCTTAACAGTCTTATTTGCACTACTCTCACTCTCGACTTCGTATTCATGCACCGACACACCTTCATGTAATCCATGTGCATTCTTTATCCTCAGTCATCTATATTGTGTCAGAATAAAACTGACTACTTTCCTTGCATCAGCGACTCAGCGTTCCACTTTTCACTATTGCATTTCTTTTTCTACCATTGCAACGAAGTACTTAAATTATGGCCACAAAATCATGTCTCTCCTGTTCACCAGCACAGCACGTTGTAAGTCGTTTTCTCTATCTACAACCATCACTTTCTTCTTATTTTCAAATACATATAGAGTTCGACCACACTCAATCAGACCCACATGAACTTCGATGAGCGACAACACTTCACAGACTTAACTTGCTGAGGTGGACCGAAGCCTATCACTTCACATGTTGAGAAGAAACAGCATTGTTGGAAAATGTCAGTGATGCTTCTAGTGAAGATTACTGTTAACCTTTTCACCATGACGTATCTTCTCTAGGCAGAATGAAATCACCCGGCGGTATCAGGATTGCAGTAAGTAGAATGTGATTTAACTTGAAGAAATTAGTGACGCCTTCATATAATTTTGTCCTATTATTTCCAGACGATTCTATTCACTTTAGGAGTGATCGTTCGTACTGAATGAGTTAATGAAAGTTCGATTGGGTGAAAGATTAAATACAAGAGCCCTTAAGAGCTCCAGTCATGTTGAAGCTTGGGAAGTAAGTGGAGTTGAAGCACTGGGTGAGAGACTTTAGTCTCAGAGTTTGATATTAACATACCCGAGGACCTAGATGACTTCCACGACTGCATTTTCTTTGCCTTGAGATACCTCTAGGCATTTTAACCTCCTCAGTCAGATGGGGTAGTTTTTATATTCCTTTGCTGCCTACAGACAACGCCGTTCAGCTCACGAGAGTGTTTTCATACCTGTGGGGTTAAATTAATTTTTCATTGCCTCTCTCACTATGAAAACTCTCGCTTCAAGAAAAGAAATCGGTTGTAAGTAGCAAGGGAAACAAATAATTACGTTGCCGAAATCAACGAGTTAAATAGCTCGCATCCACAGTTGAACTTATTTACGTTAATTCCAATAGTCTCTCCAAGCTAGTGCTAGGCGGTTATATTCAACATTTAGTGAACCAAAGGAGCCTGAGCGGTTAATTTTATAGTCCCTAGACATCGGTAGAGGAGTGCTGGATAAGGAACATTGGGTTTAGTTTTAAATCTACATGGCTAAATAGCTAAATAATACACACAACATCAAGATTTACTTTCTTTTCTGCAGTTCATGCCAGCTAAACCTTCAATGTAATAAGCCTAAATAGAGAAGTATGCAGCTTACATAGGATTCTATGGTAACCAGACCAATAACACTCTGTTGATAGTTCGTACGTTCATCGATATCAGTGCCAAAAGTGGTTTTGGAAGTGGAACCAGAAGTTTGAAGGTTTTGTCGGTTGGCATCTTAATCCCTTTAGTCCCATGATTTGTTTAATTAATTTCTCCTGTCTCCTAGCGATGTTATTTAGCTTCTACGAGGCCTCTAGTTGTGAAAGAAAAGTGAAGGCTGTATCTAACCTCGAGCTGAAAAAACCTTCTTAGGTTTTTAATAAAATCGTTCACTAGTAAAGAAGAAAAATAGTGTACAAAATGTCAACAAATTGAACGAGAGAAAAAAAAAAAAAAAAAAAAAAAAGCAGTGGAAACAGCCCTTAGTGATACCTACATACATATATACGTACACTTAGTCAAAATATGATCTTTAAACCAGTGAACGCAAGGTATGGAAAATTCCACTCAAAAGACGCCTCGGTGACTGTGCTATGCCTGAAGTGAAAATGCCCACACAAACCATGTCATTGAGGAATATACTGAGTGTGACATAAAATTTCTCTTTTCATTGATGATCATGGGCGCTAAAATGTACTGAAATGATTGATCGGGACGAAACATTTCATATATGTTCACAATGTTAATAATCAACAATGGTTTTGTAATAGCAGCACAAAATATTACCGTGAATATTGCGGGAGACTCTAAACATTAGACGTCTGTACACAAAGTTATTACCCGGTACGTCGATTATGTGTTATTAACAGGTGTTAATATAAAATCCGTATGACCTATTCCGCCAGTCATGCCGAATTTATCTAGCTCAGAATGCAAGGGTAGTATTTAAGACGAATACATCACAAGCATAAAGTCTGTATTTAGTGCTGCAGAACACAATCCGAGTAACAAAGAAGGAGCCATGTCATGATACAAACCACAAATCATTGGCCCGTTCTCTGACACTTCCTATTTGATTGCTTTGTTTCTTTTTTCGAACCATATGTTAATCAGTAAAAACCGTCTGAATGTCCCAATTCTCGTGATGGACACGCTAGATGCTAAACATCCACGCCAATAGTAAGCATGGCCACCAGCATATTGTTCAAGCCAAGGCTATTTTCCTATAATGGTTGGTTTATATTTCATTGTTATGCTTACCTATTGTAAAGGTCATTCTTTCACTAAGGCTACGCACAGACATACATGCATATGAATATACTAGTACAGTACGTATGTATATGGTATAAGTTGAGCACTTGAGCATCCACTCATTGCATGTAGAGCTGCTCTTGGGCGCCTGCACTTTCCTCTTTTCCTTCCATCTTTCCTTCCTTCCTCTTCTGTCTCTTTACTTCATTCTTTCCATCCCCTTCTGTCTATGGGTGACTCTACACTGGGTGACAAGACAAATAGTTTCCTCAACACCAGGAAACCAGTTACTACGGTGGGTGGTAATATTAACCAAATTATGGCGCCTGGTGGTTTAGTGGGAAATTAAAGCGTTCAAATCGGATTTAGCCTGTGCAGGTTTGTGATTGGGATTTATTGCTCACGTAATGCCACTCAGGGATTTGTGGAACTGGTCACTCTCATAGGACAAAGCAGGACTGGATTACACACACACACACACACACACACACACACACACACACACACACACACACACACACACACACACACACACACACACACACACACAAGTAAGCAGTCTGATAGACCAGAGCAGTGATATTGAGGAGAAGATAACACAGGTGAATGAAGCTGTGCAAAGCTACAAAAATTATGTGGAAACCACGTATGCTGAAATGGTGAAAGTAAAGAAAGACTTAGAAACAAGGGTGGAAGAAAAAAGCATTAAAAAGGAAGTGAAAAGAATAATCCAAAACAATCCAAAGTTAGTCAGAGATTCAGTAGATATCAACAAATCTATAGTAAACACTGGTACAGAAGAGGAAGAAGTAAAAACAAAATCTCAAGAGACAAAAAGGAGATGGCAAATGTTACGAGCTTGCTGAAAGAAGTATCGGAGGAAATCTGTAGTAAAGACATAGAAGAACACAAAAGGTTGGGGAAATACGAGAAAAGCAAGTCAAGACCTCTAAAGGTAACTTTCCAGAGTGTAAACACCGTGGAGGAGATACTAAAAAATGCAAAGAATCTTATGGAAAAAGAGGAGTTCAAAAATGTATGGATAAAAAGATGCCTAACACAAGAGGAACTGGATTTACTGAAAGAGAAGAGGGAGGAAGCAAAAACAAAAAATGAGGGAAGATCAGAAGAGGAGAAGAACACATTTTTTTTTTACTAAGTAATAGGATTGCAGGTACGAAAGTGGTACATAAACAGGAGGGAATAAAAAGGAGGAAGGTAATAGAACCAAGTCATGACAAGTATATAAACAAGATGATAAAGTTGATGTACTCAAATGTGGATGGAATGGTATCTAAATTATTAGGGATGAATGATTATGTCAGAGAAAATGAACCACATATAATATGCCTAACTGAAACAAAATTAACACCAAGGATATCAAATGACATACTAAACTTAGAGGAATATAATATATGGAAAATAGATAGAAACTTAAAAAAAGGAGGAGGAATTATAATATTAACTAAGAAAAATCTAAAAGTCAATGAAATAAAACTAGATATACCCTTAGAAGTAGAACTGATTGCAGTAGAGATCAACACATCTGAAGGAAAAGTAATTGTAGCCAATTTGTACATGCCACCTAAATCAAACACATGGGAAAGATACGAATATGAGGACCTGGCAGAGAGTACAATTCAGAGTTTAAGAGCTTTACTACATAAAATGGAAGAGAAATCGGAAAGAATGATAAAAAATGGAGATTTTAATACAAATATAAATTGGAATAATCTAGATATAATAAGCCAAGAAAGCTGTTGGGACCAAAAGCTCCTGGATCTCGTGCAAGAGTTTTTCCTAACGCAACATGTGAGGGAAACCTCCAGAAAAAGAGGACTCGATGTACCTTCAATGCTAGATCTCATATTTACTAGGCAAGAAAATTATATTGACAGTTTAATATATCACCCTCCACTCGGCAAAAGCGACCATCTATCTGTCTATCTATCTATCTGTCTATTGCCAGACGCCTCAATCCCGTTTGGGGTGGCCACAAACAAATCGCCTCCAAGTCGCCCTGTCCCCTGCCATTTCACTGCCCTGCTCCCAACTCACACCCCCCTCTCTCATATACCTCTCCACCCCATCCCTCCATCTCATCCTCGGCCTCCCCCTCCCTCTTCCCCCCTCCACCTCACTCACATACACACTCTTCGTCAGTCTTTCACCCTCCATCCTCTCCACATGGCCAAACCACCTCACTGTGTTCCTCATAACGCTCCCTATCACATCCACATCAACACCACAACGTTCCTTTATATACCATGCAGTACTAAATTGCAACTTCAGAATAGCATAGGACATAGTTAACAGCAATAAAAGTTACAAAAAGAGACTAAACTATAAAAAGGGAACTTATCATGACCTAAAGAAGTATTTCTTAGAAGTTTATTGGGAAAATGAGCTTAGAGGACAAGATTTAAATGCTGTATATAAAACAATCTGTGAATTTTATGAAATAGGAGTCCAGAAGTACATCCCACAGCACAAAGAAGCAGATAAGAAAAAACAGAAATGGTTTAATACAGAATGTAAAAAATCAAAAGAAAGAAGAGATTTGTTGTGGAATAGATACAGAAGACACAATAGTGAAAGGGCACATATTATAATAACTACAAACAGGCAAGAAACGATTAAACAAGAATAAGGAGGGAAGTCCAAAAACAGTTTGAGGAGAATATAATAAATAAAAGTAGTGATCAACCGAAGCTATTTTATAGCTACATCAGAAGCAAAACCAAAGTAAAAGATATAATACAATCCATTACGGACGAGGGAATCACCTATACACAAGAGAAAGATATTTGTGAAGCACTAAATAAGAATTTCCAGTCAGTTTTTACAGAAGAAAAAAAATTTGAAGGGGACTATGTGGAACATGCATGTCCACACATACTACCAGATATTCAAATATCAGAAAAAGTAATACAGGAGCAATTAGGTAAATTAGAAAGAGGAAAAACAAATGGTCCTGACGAAATTTCATGTTGGGTGCTACGAGAATGTGCAAAGGAGTTAAGTAAACCATTATTTTTAATTTTCAAGAAATCCTTGAGTCAAGGTAAACTACCTGATATTCGGAAGAAAGCAAATATTGTCCCCTTATTCAAGAAAGGGAATAGACAAAATCCACTCAACTACCGACCAGTATCACTGGCCAGTGTTGTAAGCAAGGTACGGCATTAGAAAAGCTTATAAAAAAAGCTTGGGTAAATCATCTAGAAGAACACAGTATGATAACAGAAAGACAGTTTGGTTTCAGAAAAGGAAAATCATGTGTTACTAATCTGTTGAGCTACTGTGACAGAGTAACAGACACAATACAGGAAAGAGAAGGATGGGTGGACAGTATCTATTTAGATCTCAAGAAAGCATTTGACACATTACCACACCAAAGACTTTTATGGAAACTATACCATCAAGGAAGAATTCGAGGCAAACTGTTTTGTTGGATGCAAGATTTTCTCATAAAAAGAGAAATTAGAACAGTACTAAGGGGAAACTACTCATCATGGAAAGAAGTGACTAGTGGAGTACCACAGGGCTCAGTGCTGGCACCAGTCACGTTTTTAGTGTATATAAATGATATAGAGAAGTAACACTGGAAATGAGAGCTATCTGAATATGTTTGCAGATGATGCAAAAATACAAAGGAGAATTACTAACACAGACTCTTGTAAAGAGCTACAAGAAGAATTAGATAAACTTCATGAATGAAGTAATACGTCGCAAATGGAATTCAATGTGGACAAGTGTCATGTAATCAAGTTTGGTAAAAGAGGAAAAAGACCTGATTGGGATTATACATTAGGAAATAAAACCCTACACACATCAGAAAGAGAGAAGGACCTAGGTGTGATTATCAATAACAGACTATCTCCGGCTGACCACATCAGTGAGAAGGTACGGAACATGTATACACTGCTTGCAAATATGAAAATAGCATTCACATACATAAATGACGACATGCTAAGAAGGATAATAACATCATTCATCAGACCAACCCTGGAGTATGCATCAGTAGTCTGGAGTCCTCATCTCAAAAAACACATAGACAAGATTGAAAAAGTTCAAAGGGCCGCTACAAGATGGATACCAAGCTTAAGGGATCTAAGCTACGAAGAAAGACTAAATCAACTGAAACTACCAACACTACAGGAGAGAAGGAATAGAGGTGACATGATAATGCTATATAAATGCATATCAGGGAAGGAGAAAATAGACATAAATGATTACTTAACATATCGGGAAGCATCAGCAAGAGGACACTGCAAAAAACTGCATAAGAAGAGAGTTGATAAAGACGTGAGGAAATTCAGTTTCCCAAACAGAGCAATTGATCAGTGGAATGCACTACTGAATGAAATAGTGTGTGCCAGAACAATTCATAAATTTAAGGATATGTACGATAAGTATGGTTTAACCCGTCACGTCCCGAGGTTTTCCGCACCTCCGACATCCCCCAGTCCCGAGGTATTTTCGATTTTTTTTTTTTTTGGCTAAAACCTCTGCTTTTGGTGAGAAACATCGAAAATTCAGAGAGAAATCGCTCACCTGAGGTTTAAAATACTCAATCCAGGTAGGAGTTCCTCCTTACCTGACTGGGTTTTCTAACATGCTGGCACCAAAGAAAACGAGTTCTATGGGAGGGTAACTATTTTATCCACTCATAAACGGTATTAATTTATTTACTTGGTACGAATTTATATGTAGTATGAGAGTATATTGGTTTTCAAGCAGTAATATAGGCATTATAAGCATTGTTTCACTCACTAACTAATCACCATTCATGACCTTTTTTTCCCACATTACCTGATCATCATTTCTGACTATTTCTTCCTCTAATGCTATGTAAACCTTGTTCTCCACATTGTCATCGATTGGGGAATCACTCTGGCCCTGAATGTCTTTATTGGCCAGGTCACTGGTAACAGGTGAATTGCCGAGACAATGGCGTGAGGGGGGGAGGGGGGAGGGGGGAGGTTATGTGGTGTAAGGCATTGTCCCTGCTTGGCATCTTGTAGAGGAATAGAGGAAGGTGTCCCGTGCATACATACAAAAAATCAAGCGCGAAAATTGGAAATTGTGCAAATTAGGGACCTTGCAGTTGCACGACGTACCAGTACATCGCTCGGACTGGCAAATGCAAATCGTTGCAACGTACCCATACATCGACAGGACGGGGCGGGTTAAGACACGGGACAGTAGGAGCTTGACTCATTCCTGTAAAGATACTATTAGGTAAGAACAATTAGGTAAGAACACACACACACACACACACACACAAACACACACACACACACACACACACACAAACACACACACACACACACACACACACAAACACACACACACACACACACACACACACACACATATCGGCTGCTGCTGATGATCTATAATACATCATATATATATATATATATATATATGATGTATTATATATCATCATCATCAGCCGTTGAGGTCCACTGTAGGACTGGCCTATCCCTACCGAAGCAGGGACGATACAGCCAATGTATCTCTACCCAGTGGCTTAGGCTGACTAACAGACTGTATATAGGGTGAGAAGTGAATGTGAGTGTGATTGTACTGTTGGAGTGGCTTTGGATGTGTGTATAGTCTGTGAACTAAGTGTAATCAGTCCGCCTTAAAGCCGACTGGGTCTAAGCCGACTAGCATGCGACACTGGTTCAACCACAGCATCCCTTATGTCCGCCAAAGCAGCAAGTGGCTCGGTGAACTCTTCCCAAAGTTTTTACAACTCTAGCGGGAGGCGAACCCGCGTCCACCAACGTGTGAGTCGCACACTCTACCACTGTACAACAGAGGCTCCGTATTATATATATATATATATATATATATATATATATATATATATATATATATATATATATATATATATATATATATATATATGTATATATATATATTTATGTATGTATTCACGGAAAAGGGAACCAAAGGCAAGAAGCTTGTAAGATTGTTTCCTCAAAGAAAAATACAAAAACAAGAAAAGAGAGTTGAATTCAAGATCTACTCATTTTGAGATGCCTGGACACACTGCGTTTGAAAGACTGGGAGTCATAGACAGTAGGAAAAACAGATAAAGGAAGGCAGTTCCAGAGCTGACCTGTTGCATGCATGATGTTCGGGGGTTAACTGTTAACTCTTGCTTCAGAGAGTAGGACAGAAAAGGGATGAGAGTTTGTTGCTAGAAGAATGCTACGCGCCCGTCGTAGTGGTGGAGGGATACAAGCTGACAGTTCAGAGGAGCAGTGACTATTGGAGTAGCGATAGAAAAGAGATGAAGATGGAACAGTCCGGGGAAGAGACAGGTTGAAGGGAGCCAGTAAGAGAAGCAGTGTTAATGAGACGAGAAGCCTTTGATTCCACCATGTTGAGAAGGGTTGTATGGGGGAGTCTCTCCACACATAAGAGTTGTACAGTACACTACACAGGAGCCAATAAAACCCGTGTATAAAGTCAACAACCGTGCAGGGATAAAGATGGGGGGGAGTCAGCTTAACACAACTAATCTCTTGGAAGCAGATTATAAAAGATGTAACATGATCTTTCCAGGATAAACCCCGAGAGAATAAAGCCCCAAGTATGATAAAAGAAGATGCAGGAATGAGTTAAATACTATTAAAACTTAGAAGACAATCCCGTGGACGGTTTTGTCAGGTTGAAAGATGTAAAAGTTAAATTTTTGATGCATTAGAATCAACAAGATTATTTTTACCCCGATCAGACATATGAACCTGGCCAGACAGGTGTGCTATAGCCCCATCCTTTATTTGTTGAAGTAACTGCTGTGGTGGACACTGCGGTAAGTGAATGGAAAGGTGAAGGGTGGAGTCACTAGTGTATGAGGAAAGAGAGTTAGTTGGACAGCTTAGAAGGTCACTGAGGAATAAAAGAAAGAGAGTTGGTGATAGGACAGAGCCCTCAGGAACACCACTATTGAGAGCTCTACGAGAAGAACAGTGGCTGTCTATAACAGCAGCTATAGAACGACCAGCATGGAACCTGAAGATAAAGGCACAAATAGAAGGACAGAAACCGTAAGAGGGCAGTTTGGAAATTAAATATTTATGCCAGTCTTGACTGAAAACCATTGAGATGTCAAGTGCAATGGCTAAGCTTTCGCCAAAGTCCCAAAAAGAGGATGACCAGGAGTCTGAAAGGTAGATGGAAAGATCGCCAGAGGAGCGTCACTAGTGAACCCATATTGACGATCGGAATGAAGGTCGTCATGGTAAAAGTGCTTTAAATTTTAATTGTTAAGAATAGATTCAAAGACTTTTGAGATACAGGATGTTAAAGGTATTGGGCGATAGTTAGAGGGCTGGGGATAGTCACCCTTGTTTGGGACAGGCTGAATGAAAGAAAACTTCTAGCAAGAAGGAAAGGTACAAGTTGACAACGGCGGAAGACTTTACCTAGGCAGGGTGTACAGGAGCACAGTTCTTGAGGACAACAGGAGGGACCCCATCAGGCCCATATGCCTTGTTAATACTGAGGCCAGTGATGACAGAAAACACATCAACTGAAGAAATTTTAATTTCAGCCATGAGGGGGGAAGTGATGGAGGAACAGCACCGGAATCATCTCAGGTAGAACTGGAGGAGAACGTCTGAGCAAAGGGTTCTGCTTTATCAGTGGAAGAAATAGCTACAGAGCCATCAGAGTGGAAAAGAGGAGGGATGAATGGAGAGGTAGAGTTGTTAATAAGGGTTTGGCAAGGTTCCAGAAAGAGCAGGAAGAATTTGAGTTGGAGAGTTCAGAGCATTAAGAAAGTCCACCCACCCAACCACTTGTCGCCAATAATGACATGGTTATAGATGTAAAAAATAACTGTGGTAACTGGGTACCGCATTTCCACCATGCTGACTTTCATTATTTCTTTTTATTTGTAATCTTGGCCATAAGGAGTGCTACTTCAGCATTAAATAATGTACACATTTAAATTCGTCGTCAAAATTTGGTTTGAGATTTCTATATGCATTCCCCTCTATCTCCATATAGGACAGACAGCCTGACAGAAAAACATTCTCTCAGAGAGAGAGAGGGAGAGAGGTGTGTGTGTGTGTGTGTGTGTGTGTGTGTGTGTGTGTGTGTGTGTGTGTGTGTGTGTGCCCATGTTTTAATAGTCTTGAGCGGTGACAGCATTGGTCAATTTGTAAGCAAATTTCTCAGTGCTTCTGTCAAGGATACGATGTTCGTTGCTCAGAGTATTGCGCAATTTCCAAACTCCACTTTAATTTCTCGTGACGTCTTTAGGCCATCAATAGGCCATCTTTGAATGATACTGCTTAGTGGAATGCTAAATCAGAAATGAAGGTTGGTGGCAGGCGGGCTGGTATTTATGCCTCAATGTCGGATCAGGTGATGAGGTATGGCAGGTACTCAGCCTGTCAGAGTTCAAAGCACACCTAATGGCACTCAGCCAATCAAAGAACGCCCTACAGAACTGCTCACCTTTTAAATTATCATTTCTCCAGTTTTGTAACGGTTAGATCTGATTTAAGATTTTTTGTTTTCCTAACGTTACATAATCAAAAAGCTTGCTGTTTTTGAATTACATTTATGAACCGGTGTTGGAGAGGGATGCCATCATGCAGTGGCCCATTGATAACTGTACGGCTCTGATGCTTGGTTATACAAACCTCTCTCAGCTTCTTCCCCATCCTTCGAAAGATGGATGGTGAACTGCACGAGAAGGGCAACTTCAGGCTAAAGTCCACTGAGTTCAATCCACTGAGCCAAAGCCCATATCAACAATAGCAGTTATGGATGTGGAGGAGATATTGCAAGTTTAACAGAGAAGGTATACCAGAAGGTATAAAATGCGTGTACGGTTTGGACGGAAAATTGCTGTATACTGTAGAGTATGGTTTGGTAAGCAAGCATTTCTTTATTGGGCATGAAAATCTGAGTAATTTAATCTCACAATCGCACTGCAACAAGGGTGTGTGGCGTCTGCATGGTGTTGAAAAAGACGATTACGTTAGTGGATTTATGAGAGGTAAAAATTAGATTCTTGAAAATGGTGAGGAGCTGGTGACTGGTGAATGATGAAGTATTTCGACTGTGCAATAGGTCGATTATGCTGTGCTGTTTGCATGTACAGGTTTTCTAAGTGAACATTTTTATGATCATGCGATCAAGGAGATTTAAGTAGTTTGGTTTCAGCGAGAGAAAATCACAATTGCCAGCTGACGTCTATAAGGTAATCGAGAAAAATTGTCAATGTATACACTTCGGGAGGTTTCGTGTGTAAAATGTCAGGTGTCTCTGTTGTATTCTACCCTGTCATCTGATCATTTTTTTCCTTTGCCGAATCAGGATCAAAGGGCCCGAAGCTAAGCCACTCTGTCTCTACAATTAATGTCCTTCAGTGACATTACTGTACAGTGGCTGAACAATAAACCAAAGTCACCCCTCGGATAGAAGACCTTATGGATCCTATCTGACTGGAGCGTCGTAAGCCACTATACTCAGTTTTTTTTTTTTTTTTATCGAGGCGAAGATGCACTTGACAGATTGGTGATTATTGGCTGAACGCAACATTACTTCATAATCTAGCATTATTAACTGACAACAAATATCTGAGAGGGAAATTTGGGTTAGTAAATATTTTTTGGACATGTTGCATTCAGCCAATCGTCAACAATCTGTCATGTGCATCTTCGCCTCAATAAAAAAAAACCGGAGTGTAGACCACCAGACGTCTATTTCGTTATCTGCTTAGCACGTAGCCCGGTGAATGATTTCCTAGATTGCAGGATACAATTTGGTTCATCACTCTGTACTTTCAAATGAAGGTAACACTACATTCAGTGAGTGGATGGTCGGGGCTCTCAATTTCCTTTAAAAATATATTGTTACTAGACAAAAATAGACAGTCAATAACATTAAACTCATTCACACCGAAGATACATGTTTGTTGTTATTTGCTGCTGCCTCCAAAATATTTTATTCATGTTTTCGTTTATGTAAGAAAGAAGGACCAAAGGCCAGGAGCCGGCTATGTCCCTTCCAAGAAAAAACAAAAACAAGATAACCGAGAGCCAAATTCATGATAGGCGCTTGAAACAGGAGCTTGATATAAGCATCTTTTAACTTCTTCACGGTCAGAATTGCTCTGTAAGTTGAATCAAACCATCTGGATGTAACAAAAATAAAATATTATTAAAAAATCACGGGATTAAATGAGTTGAGAGCTGAGAAAAATGATGCACTGACGTTAATTCCTAAGTACAGTAACGTAATTTTTATTGTATTCTTATTATCTCTCTATTCTGTCCAGAGAAGACTATTCCAAAGGCAGAGGTTAAATATATCCTTATTCATCCCCATCAGTAACTGAGTTGAATGTAAACAACGGTAAACAGAAAAACAAATGGTGGCAGTGTGATGAAAAAAAAAAAAAATCAAATCAAACAAGCTAATAAATCCAATAATCACTCTTCAGTCTCGCCTAAAGTGGGATGACTGCAACGCCTTCTCGTGGGAAATGGTTGTGTCTTATTTCTCGCGATGAAGCTAAAGAAAAAGCACTGATGCACCTTTCTTAGTGATCTGGCAGTGAGATAAAAGTTAATGAGCTCCTCGTTTAAATTTTTTCGAGTCTTGAGTTGGAGCTGATGACGCTTTTGTCTCGGCCAGAAGTGCCTAACTATGTAAATTCATGCATAGATTTTCCTCCAGTGTTCAAGAATGGTGTATTCAAAACTCTGTGAATGTGTATACATGTGTATTTTACGAGTATGTACCTCGTTTTTTTTTCCTATTTTAGTGAGTGTTTATTTTATGAGTAGCTTGTTTTGTGTTTGGCCTGTGCTAGCAACATAATCCCATTTCCAGCCTTTCCCTCGGGGAAGCCACACATCCACCCACAAACTTCAAATCTTTCCACCCAGACAGCCTGTCCGCCATCCCACCTTACCCACCTGCCCATTCCACCTGCACTGCCCACCAACCCAACCCACCGAACAGCCGACCTTGCCTACCCACCCGTCGTACCCAGCTTGTCCTCTCATCCAATCAACCAACCCCATTCACCATGAATACGCCACCCATCCACCTATCCCGGCCTCCCACTCCACCCATCCACGCACTCACAAATCCACATACAGTACCTACCCACTCTCCCACCAACCGACCCAGACCGACCACCCACTACAACCACCACTCCTACCCACCCACCACCCCTACCATGCCTATCCCATCCACCACACCGACCCTTCCCACCCCTGCCAAATCCTCTCCGCCTACCATTCTTGCAGTTGCCTTTGTACCACTCATCAAAAATGTTATCAAAAACTAGTGACTGATGGGCCACAGTGAGTGTTTTTCATGTTCGCGGTACTCTCTAGGATAAACAATTCTGAGAGTATATTTCATATGTTGCAGAAAGTTCCTTTTTCACCGAGTTTTAGTAGCAGGTATAAATATTTGTGAAAACTTACAGGAGATTGCTTACAGACTTTTTTTTCTGTTTAAAAATGATAACACGGAAAGAAATTCCGAACTCTCTTTTCAGCGAGTTTACATATGAATATGCAGGTACGAATGAAAATTCTTACCTCATACATACCGAGACGGCATATTATTATCATTATTATTACTGTTATTATTATTATTATTATTATTATTATTATTATCATCATTATTATTATTATTATTATTATTATTATTATTATTATTATTACTACGTACATTTTTTTCTGTGTGGGGGATACTTTTGGTAATGAAGAAAATAACCGTTTCAATCTGACGATGATTTCTAAAATTCATTTTCCTGCCTTCAGATGACCTCATTATGTTCAGGAGAGATTTTTCGAACTATGGGTGTTAGAGAAAGGTTTCAGTATCGTGTTAACTACGAAAGCTCACCCTGGGATGAATAAACTCAACTGGAGTTAGCAAGAATTAACCAGTACAATACCCATCCTGATTTAATGAGATGCTCAAAGCTGAATTAACTCCAGCAACTCTATGATGAATTAACCCCAGCAATTCTGTTATTCTCTCTGTAGCGGAATAAGAATCTCCTGAATGCAGCATAAAATAGAATACTAAATAATTTCTACTATAGTGTTCCTCCTCGTAACATAGGGTTTGGGTGGAGTCACCCCCTCCCTACACTATTGCCATGTTTCCTAACCCTACGATGTATAACGCCTGTGGTTTGTGTAGTAGGAATGATACATAAACATAACTCATACTAATATAACTGTAATGAAAGTGCTGACATGTATCAAGGAAGAATAAAACTATTCTGCATACTATATTATACGATAATAGAGAAACGTGGCATAAAAATTTGGCAGTGTTGCCCTAAAAATATTCTAATTATTATTTACTTCCCCAACACTTCTAACATTGCTAATTAATTTAGCAAGTATAATTGCAAGAAAATTTGAAGGGATAAAAGTGGGAAGAGGCGATCCTTTCATAATTAAAATAAATATATCAAACAGCTCTGGGGTGGCAGCACTCACGCGACACGTGTTTGTGTGTACGCTGTGGGAGGTCACCAACCCCCTACAGGATTTAGGCCTATTGGGGAAACCTCTATAAAAAAAACACGCCGTGACTTTTACCTCAAGGGTGGTGCGGAAATAAAGTCAAAATTATAATCCATACATAAAAATGGAAGTAAAAAACCATGGATGACACATAACAAAATCTAGCGAGAGAGAGAGAGAGAGAGAGAGAGAGAGAGAGAGAGAGAGAGAGAGAGAGAGAGAGAAATAATAATAATAATAATAATAATAATAAAACTTTATTTCCACTAAACAGTGGGTATTCTTATACATTATACAGTAGTACAGCATACAGTATGAAAGTTCTATACACAATATAATACAAGTTGATACATATGGTGGAGAATAGTGACAGAGAGTTAAATGGTTTAAAAGGTGTGGGGACACTTAGGTTAAAAATAGATCAATTAAGGGATTTAGGAACGAAGGCAGTGGGAAGGATTAAGACAGATGGGATTGTAAGATTAGGGAGTTTGAGCAATAGGGTAGAATGTATGCTCTCAATAAAAGTATAGCAATTATCAACGGCTAATTATTATACAGGTGTTGATGGTGGGGGTCTATATTTATAGGAGGTGTTGGTGGTGGAGGTATAGCGGGTGTTGTTGATGGGGGTGTTGTTGGGGGTAGGGGTATAGGGGGTGTTGGTGGCAGGGGTATAGGGGGTATTAGAAAAACGGAGATCACAAGAGGGAAACAGTGTCAAGGTCATCGCTGATGGAGAGGTCAGCTCGGAAACGTGGCAACAGTGCAGGGAGGGGGTGACTCCACCAAAACCCTACGTTTCGATCTGTCAGACTATAGTGAATGAATTCTTCAGTTAGTTCCATATACCAGCACTGAATTTTGCTCGTCAATTTCTGTCCCCGTTGATATTTACAAAAATTCCTTGGATTCAGTCCATTACATCTCAAGAGCTCCAGTACATCACAAAGAATATACCATAAAAAGCCAAAACACTTACCAATCTTCGTCTCTCCACAGCAAGTGTCCCCAGCTGTCTATCTTTAAGCGTTGGGGGAACATAGAGGCGAAGAAGGGAGGTTACTTTTGAAGTAGCTGCCAAGCTGCATTCAGATGAGCTCTCGAATCTGTGGCAAGGGCGGGCAGTCTGCGAAGGACAGGGCGGCCCAGGCAGGACCACTCCATTTCCTTACCCCTGCTTCATACTCATTCCCCTCCTTGCATGAGTGGGCTACTTCGTGACGGTTAAGATGCATGGGCCAGGTAGGCAGTTGTAGCACCAAGCAAATTAGAAGTACCGGAACCAGAACTGATACTTCCACACCCTTCCATGGCATGCAGTTGACTACCTGTGCCATCCGTCCACCTTCCCTATGCTTGCGTGACGCTGTGGTGACAAAAGAAATTGTGGCGGCAAAGAAAAACAGCTATGTCTGTCAGCCGGATGTTCCTACACATCAAATATCCGACAGTCGGTGCTTTCAGCCAGGCTGTAGAGGTTAAGAAAACATTTAGCCAACTAGCAGCTTCCTTCCCAGAGCATCGATTACTAAGCAAACTAAAAACTATGAGGGGGTAACAGGAATATTACTAGAAAAACATCTTTTAAGTGAAAAAGGTTCAGAAGCTATTATTCATCTTATGACTTGCTAGTGTCGGTTACCAAAAAAATACCCTACCGTAACGAGATTAAATTGAGACAAGTCATTACAAAATGACGGTACTCTTGGAAAGAAGATATAGGATTAGGTAGCTCCTAGTTGTATAAGGTGGATTAATATTTGGTTATGTATTCATAAAGTTTTTGAGTTTAAGGTTATATGAGATTTCTATATCATGAAGCTGTCAAACACATCACAGCCTAGCTAGAATGAACATAAAAGTGAACCAGTATCATGAAACACCATGTACTCATACGACAGTTCACTTTTGTGTCACATTACTTATCATAAACTTTGGTAACATGATTTATAAATATGACTCCTGACAAATTTCCCGTGTGTTCCATTTTAGGCACGATAAACTGCATACAGAGGATTTTAAAAAGTCGAATATATATATATATATATATATATATATATATATATATATATATATATATATATATATATATATATATATATATATATATATATATATATATATATATATTAGGGTGTATCTTAAAAATTAAATTTTGATATTTCATTGCCTCACCCCCAGCTTTTCTTCCACTCCATACATAAACGAGGCACGCCGATTTTCATTCCGCTTGGATGATATTTACTAGTCGCCCTGGAGCAACAAATTTTGAGTCCTTTGTCGCCCATTGTTGTTGCTCTATACTCTGATCCCTCAAAGGGCTAGTGTTCATGCATTCATGGAATATGTTAGCTTGTTTTGTTCCAGCGTTCAGTATCAATGTTATTTTGTTTAGGGTCATTCGCAGATGGAAACTCGCAAGACAATCTACTTGCTTGGTTTAACGGTTACAGAGATAACTGGAAAAAAAGTACCGTTGAATCGATAGGCCTTCCGGTACTTCATGCATCTGCACTGAGAGCAACGAAAAGAGAAAAGGAATGCTTTCGTGATACAGTTCGTGCAGTGAAGACATTGTGGGATAAAGGAAATTTATCCAGCTCGCCAGGAATACCACTGTATCAAACGTTGGAAAAGATATTCACAGCTTGGACTGGGCTGAAGAAGCACTCTTCCCTTACAATGGAATCTCACAGGGAAAAGGAGCTGTTGATTTTGGATTCCCTCAAAGATTTACTTGACATTGCTCATGATAATGCCATGTGGTGTGTATCTCATCGAGAGGACTAGGAATTTCTCCTTCTTCAGCACCAGAAAGAATATCCTGGAATAATAAGGGGACTCGACATGATCCACCAGGAAAAAATCAAGGCTCTATAACAACGGGAGGAAACTACTGAGAAGTTGAGAAAGCATTCCAAACATGAGATGGAGGCAGCTGCTGAGAAAATCATCCTGGAATCTTCCTCATACAGTTCTGAGGATGAGACCAAGATTGAAGGAGCCTGTGCTGGACCATCCACACCACTTCAGACACCTACAAATAACCCTTTTCCTCCAAAACGATGAGCGGTGAGGAATATTATGATTGATAGGGTTAGGCATATAACAGAGGAGCTAGTTGGAGAACAAGGGCGATTTTGGAAGGGAAAAGGGTGTGTAGATTAGATATTTGTTCTACGATGTTTAAAGGGAGAAGTATCTAGAGAAGGGAAAGAAAGTGTATGCTGCCTTCATGGACTTGGAGAAAGCTTATGACAGAATAGATAGGCAGGGTATGTGGAAGGTATTAAGAATATATGGAGTGAAGGGGAAATTGTTCAGTGCTGTGAAGAGTATGTACGAAGGAGCTAGGGCTACGGTGCGGAAGGATGGTGAACTGATTGAGTTCTTTGATCTCAATGTGCGACTGAAACAGGGTTGTGTGATGTCTCCATGGCTGTTTAATATATACATGGATGTGGTTGTAAAGGAGGTGCAAGGTAGGGTAGTGGATGTGGGGGTGGCTCTTATGAACGAGGGTGAGATGTGGAAGATTCCGGTGTTGATGTATGCTGATGATACAGTATTGTTGAGTGAAGATGAATGAGAGGTGGAAGGTTTGGTAAATGAATCTGGGACAGTGTGTTGGAAGAGGAATCTGAAAGTTAATGTAAACAAGAGTAAAGTGACGATGTTTGAGAGGAATGAAGTCACAGAATGCACAGTAAGGTTGGATGGTGAGGATATAGAGAATGTGCATGCATTCAAGTACTTGGGTAGTGTGATGAGTAAGGATGGTACTCTTGGGGATGAAGTTCTTGAAAGGGTACAGCAGGGACGGAAGGTTGCTGGTTCACTGAATGCAGTGATGACAAAGAGGGAGATGAGTATGGAAGTTAAGAAGTCACTGCATGATAGCATTGTGATCACTACCCTGACGTATGGAAGCGAGACATGGACCTTGCCAGAGGGGAACAAGTCAAGAGTGAGAGCAGTGGAAATGAGTTACTTGAGAGGAGCATGTGGAGTGACATGGAGGGACAGGTTGATGAATGAAGAAGTGAAGGAACATTGTAGGGTGTATATGGATGTGGTTGAGAAGATTAGGAGAAATACACAGAGGTGATTTGGACATGTGGAGAGAATGGAGGATGAAAGACTGATTAAGAGGGTATTCGTAGGTGAAGTGGAGGGAGGGAGAGGGAGGAAAAGACCGAGGATGAGGTGGAGTGATGGAGTTGAGAGGTATATGAGGGAGGGGGAAGTGAGCTGGGGGGATGGTAGTCAAATGGTGGGTGTCAGCGACTTGGAGGCGTTTTGTCTGTGGCCACCCTTTGCGAGATTAGGGTGTTAGGCTATAGATAGATAGATAAACTTATCGGCTGCTCTTGTTTGAACAAAGATATCGTCCCACAAGGCATCATATCTTCTTGTGGAGATTGCAGTCAGTTTAGGTCATGATCCTCGTGAACTGAACGTCAATCCATCAACCATACTCTTTCAGCGGGCACAGTTTCTCGCCCAAAGGGCTCAAGCACTGAAGAGTGAGCTCAAAATAAATAAAAGACTGATGATGGACTGGGATGAAAACTTATGGAAGATCTTACTTCAGGGGAACATGTGGACAGTCTTCCAATTTCGGCGTCTGGCTTTGGGATAGAGCAACTGTTGGGAGTGCTAAAGCTTCCTTTTGGGACAGCAGAAGCCCAAGCCCACACCATCATGGGGTGCTTTGATGACTGGGGCCCAATCCTGCTAATCAGTTCCCTGTGCTTCGATACTACAGCACTGAACAAAGGCCAGCATGGAGGAACGTGCACTATCCTACAAGAAAAGATTGAACGAGATTTGCTTTACCTGGCCTGTTGGCACTATGTGATGGAGTTGATCATGGGAGCAGCATTCGAAGCCTCCATGGGGACCACTTCAATGGGACCAGATATTTTGCTCTTCATTAGGTTCTGAGACCATTGGAATTTAATAGATCAAGCGAAGTTCAAAACAACAGATGCCAATGAGGTAGCCAAGGAAGCAACTGCCAAGGCGAGGAAAAATCTTTGCTTTGCCATGTCCCAGTCCAACCAAGTATGAGATGATTACTAGGAGCTTTTGCACCTGTCCATTACCTTTCTCGGAGAGAGTCCGAAGATGAGTGTGAATTTTCGGGCTACAGGGGCAGTACACTGTGCTCAGTGGATGGCGAAAGACATATACTCCTTAAAACTGCATCTCTTCCGGAGCCATTTCCAGATGACGAAGGCAGAGGAGTGCTGAGTGCGAGATCTGTCCTCTTTTCCGTCCTCATCTACTTGAAGGCCTTGGTTTCAACTCCGTTTTAGGTTCAAACTCCCCTCTATGTCTGGATCTTGATGCAGCAACTCATCACATACCCCAACAAGAAAATTTTGAAGCCACCACGAAGAAACTGGGCTCTCATCTATGGTATCTTTCAGAGGAGGCAGTTGGTCTTGCTTTCTTCGATGACAGGATCAGTGTTGACACAAAGCACCAGATGGTGCTGGCACTCGACAGGGAAGCCTCAGAGTCACCACCGAAGAGACCTTGAATACCTGAAACCGCTTTTGCCAGAGATGCTTTGGATAACCTTGTAACCATCAACACTAAGACTTTCTATTCCAGACTTGGACTTCCCAATGACTTTCTTCAGGACGACCCCATTTCCTGGACAGAGAATGCAGGTTACACTCAAGCTCGTGATATAATCTACAGGCTCCTCATCGTCAAAAATAAAGCTGTGTGGCTCTCATAAAGGAGCTGAACAAGTAGCTCACCAAGGGGGATGACAGGCTGTGGCCCTCATAAAGAAACTGAACATTAAGTTCGCCAAGGGGGAAGAGCAGCTCCAGTTCCTTCTCAGTGTTGTAGCAGACCACTGACATCGGTTTCCTACCACTGCCAAGGGATTTCTTACAAAAAGGAATGCTTCACTGTGAACTACGCTTGTGCAATAACTTTTTAGCATATGTACTTGTATTATACCTTTCGGTGACAAAGGGCGACCCCTTACTATTTATTAAAACGAATGATTTTTAGTTGCACACTTTTTTCATCAAGTGGAACAAATCTGGGGGCGGGGAGACCATACAAATTCTTACGTTTGAGTTTTCTCCCTCCCACCCAAAACACACCCTAACATAAACTGTATATATATATATATATATATATATATATATATATATATATATATATATATATATATATATATATACACACACACTCGTAGGTGTCTTATAGGTCAGACCTTGTATTTCGTGTTTTTTTTGTTTAATCATCAATCCCTTGCTCTCATATTATTATTTTTTTTTCCATTTTCAGGTATTAATGCTAAATAGCTAAATATCTTGGAGAACTACAAATATGGCTCACACTACTCGGTCTGCCTCAACTCATGATATTTTTGGCACTTTAAGACCTATTGGTGACAAGCAACTTCCAGTGAAGTGGGATGTTGAAAGACACATACTTTTTGTTGAAACAGAAATATCAAATGTGTCAGTGAAGGAAATAGCGAAGGATCTTGGATCAGAACTACAGTGACTTTGGGAAAAAGCTTCAGTTCCTTGTGTTCACCTAACAAGAATTACACAGCTGGTTTTGGACAACCATTCTAAGTACAAGACCCTAGTGAAAAACAAGGGGAAAGACTGCTACAGGAAACAGCTTGAAAACTATAAAAATCATATGCAGAAGGAGCTATCTGATATCTCCTTTGCAAATGAAAATCCTTCGAAGAATGTAAGTGTTCAAAAAGATGAAAGGTGCCCGTAAGTGACAGAGAATTCCTTTCAGATCAAGGAGGAAATACACAGATGTACATTGGAAAAATGGATGCAAAAGAAACAAAAATCCTGCTACAAGGAGCAAAAAGAAGAAGGGATGCAGAGAACTACAAAGTGAAAACTTGCGATTCTATTTGTCAGAAAGGTCAAAGTGGGCTGGAGGAAATGAGTGATACTGATGATAGTTTGGAAAATGTTTGTGCAGATAAAACATATTGTCCGGGTGTAGAAAAAGAGAAAAAAATTAAGATATCATCATCATCAACATAATCCGGACCTCCTTTCCCACCCAAGGTCAGAGTGAGGAATAGCAATGTCCAGACAGCCCAAATTTGCCCAGTCCAATGGGCCAAGCTTTCATTCACTCGTCATTCAAGCCCTCGGAATCCTGGCTTTATCGGATATGCCTAAAACATTCACCACGTTCTGTAGCTTCACATAATCGTATCCAATGGAGTCAATCCAGACACTGTCAATTTAACCCGCCCAATCCCGACTTTTTCTGAGCTTTGGTCTGCCCCAGTCCCGGCTTTTTTGGACCTTTTTTTTTTTTTTTTTTTTTTTTTGCTCAAACATTCGCTTTTGGTCAGAAACTATGGAAAATCACAAAGAAAGGTGTCCCTTGGGTCCAGAAATGACTTAGCTGGAGCACATAAGTTTGACAGGTACTGCCATGCTCTATGAGTAGTCTTTTCGCCGTACGTTTTCTATGGTGGCACGGGTACTCTGAACTGATGCAGTATACATTTATTATCATGTATTCATATGTTGGAAATATGTATACCAGAAGTATATTGGGTTTTATACAGAAAAAAATGAGAAATAAGGTATGTACCACTGTGCAACCCTAGCGAAATCGGTCGATTATGTCACCGATGGTAGCAAACATTGTTATTTCATCAGCTATTGTATTTTTTCATGTTCCATATTACTTCCACAATAACATCATACCATTTTCAACCTTACATAATTGTTTGTACATATTTTGAGGCATTATGACAAGAATTAGCATAAAAGTAGTGCTTATTTACCAAGTGAGATCATTTTATTTCTTGCTTTATATAACTCAGATTCTATTTTTTCACCTTTTAGATTACTTATAACATAATATATAACCCACTTACATGTTATACAATTAGTTTTATAGATGTACTTGCTTTATGAAAAGAATTAACATAAGAATAGCGCTTATTTACCAAGTGACAACTTGGTCTTTCATGCTTTTTTCAACTCAGATTCTATTTTTTCACCTTTTTGATTACTTATAACATAACATATTACCCATTCACATGTTAGACAATTGCTTTTACAGAAGTACATGCTTTATGAAAAGAATTAGCATAGAAGTAGCGCTAATTTACGTAGATAAATCATGTCATGTCATAAGGTATGTACCACTGTGCAACCCTAGCGAAATCGGTCGATTATGTCACCGATGGTAGCAAACATTGTTATTTCATCAGCTATTGTATTTTTTCATGTTCCATATTACTTCCACAATAACATCATACCATTTTCAACCTTACATAATTGTTTGTACATATTTTGAGGCATTATGACAAGAATTAGCATAAAAGTAGTGCTTATTTACCAAGTGAGATCATTTTATTTCTTGCTTTATATAACTCAGATTCTATTTTTTCACCTTTTAGATTACTTATAACATAATATATAACCCACTTACATGTTATACAATTAGTTTTATAGATGTACTTGCTTTATGAAAAGAATTAACATAAGAATAGCGCTTATTTACCAAGTGACAACTTGGTCTTTCATGCTTTTTTCAACTCAGATTCTATTTTTTCACCTTTTTGATTACTTATAACATAACATATTACTCATGTTTGACATTTGCTTTCACAGTAGTACACGATTTACAGTAAGCGTTATCATAATATATATATATATATATATATATATATATATATATATATATATATATATATATATAAAACCTCCCATGATTAGTATCACATAAGATAACATGGCACTATTATGATACTGAGCTACACTTTGTCGCGTATGTACAGGCCTTACCACACTACACACACTTTCAATAGTGTCTGTTATTATGATACTCACGGAAGCACGGTTGCAGGCAGAGAGCAACGTTGCACTCCACACACTCGTACCTAGTGTCTCTTCTGACCTGGGTAGGTCTTACTGTAGTGTGCCGGCACACGTGGCATCTCCGCTGGGGGTAGGGCCTGTTGCCTTGGGGAGGAATTGTACTGGGGTAGTGGCGGCCTGTTAGCCGTAGGTGATTTTGGCTGGCTGTAGGTGGCCGTGGTCTGCGGGTATGCCTGTCCTCTGCATACCTTGCGAAAATCTCACGGACGAGCTCTCTGACAAACCCCTCAAATGTTTCTGTCACTCTGGTCATCATTGCGTGGAGGTAATGTGAATTGAGGATCGTGATGTCCAGCAGGTAGAAGAAGAGCTTCTTATACCACTTCATCGTGGTCCTGGCACAATCCACACTGGAAATCATTGAGTCTAACTGATCCACGAGGCTCATGTTGATGTTGTAGTCCAGTACAGACTCAGGTTTCCAGATGTGGCTCCTCCTCTCACTATGGTGATCGACAGAGTCTGTACGGTGCATGAGGGAACGGTGGACAGTAGAGAGGAGGAACACTTCCCTGTTATGATACCACAGGGTGGCGAGAATGTTGTTCGCTTGAAAGGACACCACCTCGTTCCTGTCCAGCTTTTTCCCCAACTTGACCATATGTCGTTGATTTCTTTTCACTGCCCCACAGACTCCGGTGCCGTGTAGGTGGAGGAACCTAGCGAAAAGAGGACTAGTGTACCAGTTATCCAGATAGAGGACATGACCACGATGAAGGTAATCCTCTATCATTGTCTTCACCACAGCCCTTGAGAGTCCGATGCTACGATCTTCTGTTATGTCTGTCTGTGCGCCCGTGTACAGGACCATATCCTGCACATAACCAGTCTTACCGTCACACGTAACAAAGATCTTGAACCCGAAACGGTGTCTTTTGGTGGGTATATACTGGCGAAAGGCAATATTGCCTCTCCACAGCATGAGACTCTCGTCTATGACAAGGTCTCTGTAAGGATAAAATGAGGAGCGGAACATTTCCCGTAGGTGATCAAAAACAAGCCTAATTCTCCTCATTTTATCAGTATTATTAGCATTTACTGGATCGTCAGCATCAAAAAAGTGGAGGCGGCTGAGAATTTGTTGGAAGCGATTCCTACCCATCACTTGCCCAAAAAAGGGGGTTAGGGTCATAGGATCAGTCGTCCAATAGACCGGAATTTGATTTTTTTTTTATAATACCCATCAAAAGCACCAGGGCAAGGAACACGAACATCTCACCTAGGCTTACTGGATAATCGTACTGCTGGGTGTGCCTGCTGGTTGTGCCCTGAAGCTCACTCTCACGGCGCTGGCTCCCTGCAAACAGATTTGTTTGTTCAACAGTTTGTTGAACAAACGGCTCCCTGAAGTAAAGTTTGAAAAAATCTAGTCTCGTGGAGCTAGCGTTGATGCCGGGAGCAGTGCAGCCAGACCGCCATTCCTATGTAAATGGGTGAATGATGGGAGTGAAGTCGCTCCCATCTACCCAATCCCACGTGACATTTTCGTCCCCAGCCACATGCCCATCGTCGTGTTCCTCAGGGTGGGGAGGGGATGGTGGTGGTGGAGGTTGGAGAGGTGCAGAGCGGTCCCTTTCCCCACTAGCACTCCTCTTACCTCTCCCCTTTCTTTTTCCCTTTCCCTTCCCTTTCCTTCCTTTCCCCACTTCCTGGGGCTGTGGGGAGGAAATAAGGGAATGCAGAGGGTCGAATGAGGTGCTAGGGAGCGGCTGCTCCTCCCCTCCACGCTGCACAAAAAGAGCACATGGACTTGTTGCTGCTCCCACAAGACTCTCCCTACATCGCACCTGTCCTCGCTCTTCCGGCCCACCACTTCCGGTTTCTCCTGGCGTAACCCTTCCCACACCACTAGGTCCTGCCCCAGGGTCTAAAGGAGGACCATACTTGTGGAACAGTCGCGATGTTGTTTCTAATATAACATATTACCCTTTACATGTTATACAATTGCTTTTATAGATGTACATGCATTATGAAAAGAATGAGCATAGCAATAGCGTAACCACGTGAGTTCAGGTCACTCGAAATCTAATTATTCACCTTTTATAATATTCCAATATAACATATTACCCCTTTACATGTTATACAATTGCTTTTATAGATGTACATGCTTTACGAAAAGAATGAGTATAGCAATAGAGTAACCACGTGAGTTCAGGTCATCTGAAATCTAATTATTCACCTTTTATAATACTTTCAATATAACATATTACCCCTTTGCATGTTGTACAATTGCATTTATAGATGTACATGCTTTACGAAAAGAATGAGCATAGTAATAGCGCTACCACGTGACTTCAGGTACCGTCATTATTTTTTCAACTCAAAATCTAATCATTTACCTTTTATAATACTTCCAATATAACATATTACCCCTTTACATGTTAGACAAGTGCTTTCACCTTCTGCTAACTCACACCACGCCTAACACGAACACCACGCAGACGTGTTGCCTCCCCCACACCACTCTCGCTTTCACGAATCTGTCTGCGCTCTCCCACCCCAACACTTTCACTTTCTGCTGCCCTAACCATCCCCACACCACTACTTCCTGCCACAGAACACATAGAAGGAACATACCTGTGGAACAGTCGCGATGTGCCGTCTGTCCCAGTCCCACGTGGCGATATCTTTTCCTTCCCCAGCCAGGAAAATACGCCACCATGTACTGCTTCCTCATCCTCGTCCTCGTCCTCATCTGATGGTAGGTGTTGCTGCCTAGATGCAGCACGTGGTGCAGGCTGGCCGTCCCCTGCCCTCCTATTTGTAATATATTTGACTTCCTTGGGGAAGGGACCTCGTCATCACTGCTGCTGGTAACCTCCTCAGGCTGCATGTAATCGACATCGAGGGTGTCGTCATCCATTGGGGAATCACTATCCCCTGTAAAGGTATCCAGGGTGACTTGTATCTCCTTGACTGACAGCCCACGGCGCGCCATGTCTGACCTGGGTGACTGCTGACAGGTAAGTGGACGATCACAGGGTCTGGTGGAGTTAATCTGGGTCTAGGGGATTATCCGCCTGGCGGCGAGTAGGTTAAGCATGCGTAGGCGGGCGAAACAAAAATCAGGCGATAATTTTGAAAAATGTGAAAATTATGCAACTTGCAATGTTGCTGCGTTAATTCACGTCGCCGGGACATGACTGCATATCATGTGCGGACGTTAATTCACATCGCCGGGATGGCACGGGTTAAAAAGGGATGCTGAAATCCCTGATCATGCACTTCTCATAACATTCATCCAGCCAGCTCGATCTCCTGTCAGTTCCCTAGCCACACCGACTCCCAAACCTCTCTTCCTCACACATTCATCCACCATATCTCTCCACCTTCTCCTTGGCCTACCTCGCCTCCTCCCTCCTTCGAATTCGCTCAGATATACCAGTTTCACCACTCTATTGTTATCCATCCTCTCCACATGACCATACCATCTCAGCACACTCTCTTCTATTCTGGTGTCCATAGACTTTCTCACTCCGTAACTTTCACGAATCACATTACAGTATTTCGTATCCTATCCACCCTCTGTACTCCACATACATTCCTCAGCAGTCCCATCTCCAATGCTCTTACTCTTGACTTTTCATTTTCATGCCACACCATAGCTTCATATCCATATGTTAAAGTTGGCACTAACACTCCTTCACGTAAGCCTCGTGCAGCTGCAACACTCAAGCCTCTGTTTCTTATCAAGGCCTTCATTGCACCAGCTACTTTTCTTCCTTGTGACACTCTACTTTCAATTTCTTTTGCACATTTTCCTCACTTTTCTATCACTGTACCCAGGTATTTGAACTCTCCCACCAATTCCAGTCTTCATTCACTGTTACATCGCACTGGGAGTCACCTTTTCTCTCAATAATCATATTTTACTCTTTTCTACATTTCCTCTCAAGGCACGACGCTTACAGACATCAGCAAAACTCTGCACTAGCATACCAAATTCTTAAGATATCACGAATGCGAATCAACTGTGAACTGGTTGCAAGAGAAGCTGATCGATTTGGTGTGTTATTGAGGTGCCCCTTCAGTTGCCACTTTCGCTCTGATGGGTGCTGAACTTGTTTCCCCCGAAAACAAGAGTATAGTTATTGACAAGTCAAAAGTAAGACGTGCCAGAAAATCAGGCAGACAAAGACTTCAGCATATAAAATAGGAATACATAACAGCACTGTATTTTGATGGAAAAAAAGACAAAACATTAGCATTGGAAGAAAGAAAAGGTGAATGAGGTTGTCTGTCCATTCACCATGTAAGTTAATTTGAGGAACATTTCATTATAGAGCCAGGCTCTGAATACCTTGATCATGTAACTCCTGCTGGGGGAACAGCAGCTGCTATTTCTGAGTGCGTGATGAAGTGTGGGCTGAAGAGCAATAGGATGTGATTGTACAGTTGCCTCCTAAAGTTTCTTTCGCCATGTTGTACTGTACCTCCCTCCAACATGTGGCACCGTCGCGGTAATAACGGCAAGGTCGAGGTAGTACGAGTAGCGTATAGGCCACCAATCCCACTTTTTCTCCTTCCTCTAGCATACAATTAAGCACCCTCTGCATCTCGCAAATACTTCCGCAAATCAGTACAATATCATCAGCATGGTCCAAGTCCATCAGCCTCTTATTTTCTTTCCAGTTAATTCCTGCACCTGTCCTCCTTACAACCTTTCTCATAACATAATCCATGACCAAAACAAACAGCAAAGGCAAAAGAACTCCTCCTAGAATCACTCCTGACCTAACTTCAAATGGATCACTCAAAGAACCACCCACCATTACCTTACAAAAAGTACCTTCATGCAGGCTTCTAACAATATTTACAAAATTTTCTGGTATATCATAGAATCTCATAATTTTCAACGTAGCTCCACGTGAAACACTATCAAACGCCTTTTCAAAATCCACAAAACACATACTAAGTGGCATTTTAATCTCATTAGCTTGCTGCATTAGATGCCTTACAATAAAAATGTGATCGTTACAACCTCGACCCTTTCTAAATCCCGCTTGTTCTCTTAAAAATTTATCAATTACTGGTACTATTCTGTTCAACAAGATTTTGGAAAAGACTTCTGCAACTACAGGTGTCAAAGTTATCCCCCTCCAATTGCCACACACACTTAAATCACCCTTTTTTTTCGTATTTTTCTGATTCCTCCATTTTTCCACTCTTCTGGATTTCCACCATTATTCCAAGCCACATTAAAAAGTTTCAAAAGCGCATTCATCAACTCAACATTTTCCACCTTAGCATTTCAGAAAATATTCCATCCTCTCCAGGGGCCTTTAAATTCTTTACTTCCTTTATAGATTTTGCTACCTCTTCCAACGTTATATCCCCTGTTTCTATCTGCAAATCTCTCTCGGATGGCAAAAAGTCCTCTTCAGCTGGGATTGGTCTATTTAGAACAGATTCAAAATGCTATTTCCCCCCTTCCTTATATATCCAGATCTTTAGTCATCAAGTTACCATTTCTGTCTTGTACAGGTATTTCCTTCCTTCTCTTTTCAGTCGCAGTTAACTCCTTTATGGTCTGATACGCTGCTCTTGTGCTCTGACCGTCATTTTTACTTAATCTCTGTCTTTGTTGCCTTTTCATCATACAGCCTCCTCTTATCACATCTAACGAGTCTTTTTACATCAGAATGTAAACTCCAGTACTTTGCTCTAAGTATTTCAACTACCTGGGCAACATCATGTTGTTCTCCACTTCTTAACTTCTCTACTTTTATTTTCTGAATTGCATTCCTTGTTTCATCTGATATCCACGTTTTCCTTCTCACTTTTCCCTTTTTCTTAATAGTAACCTTAGCACTCTCATGCAAAACCTCTTTTACCTCTCTCCACGTTTGATTAATATCATTGCCTTCGGACTCCATCAAAGTCTGAAGGACTAGAAACCTGTTCCTACATTCCCACCGAAAATTTTCCTTCGTGTTCTCATCATTTCTAGCTCATCAAAATCATACTTATTTCCCCCTGTACAATTACCATTAACGTTTCTCTTAAGTTTTATTTTAATCTTTGACACAACAAGTTGATAATCCCAACCATTATCTGCACCACTCCTTATGCAAACTTCTTGCAAATAACTCCTATGCCTTCTGCTAATTGCATTGTTGGCAATCTGATTACAATGTTTACCACATGGTGTAATCTAAGTAGTTTTATGTACTGTTCTGTGCTCAAAGATAGTTCCACCAATCATAAGTCATTTGCCAAACAAAAGCTTCCAAATCGCACCCCATTTTCGTTTCTAATACTAACACCCTTCTTACCCATACAATCTTCAAAGCCATCCCTACTACTACCACCAATCGCATTAAAATCAACAATGCAAACTAACACATCATGTCTTGCGACACTGTTCACTACATCCTGCAGCTTCTCATAAAAGTCATCCTTCATTTCATCAGCAGCCTTATTTGTCGGAGCGTACCCTACCACCATACTGATACTACCATGGTCAGATTTTAAACGTGCATAAAGCAAGTGCTCATTAATTGGCTCTAACTCACACAGTGCCATGAAGGCATCTCTACTCAACAGGAAGCCTACTCCTTGGTAATGATTTCCATCACTTCTATCAGAAACCAAGAAAGTAATACCATCTTCCAAATTCATTTTATCAACTCCAGTCAACTTCGTTTCTGTAGGAGCACAAATATCTATATCGTATTCTTTGAACACTGAAATAAGTTTTTCCATTTTACCAGCCTGATTGAGAGTTCGAACATTCCATTTTCCTATTCTTAAGGTTCTGTTTTTATATATAAACTTATTCCTACACTGTGGGATTCTTAGCATCCCCCGGCCACTTAGGGGCTGCACGGAACTAAGGACCATTGCTTCATAACCAGAGTTCATCAGGAGTTCATTGGGAGAAAAATATTTTACCCTGGAGCCAATACCAGTGGCTCACAGGAACCAGACAGTGGAGAGAGGAAATTAACTAAAAGAAAACAATATGCAGAGGGTTAGGACAGACAAAGAACAAGGGAGAGACAGCAAAAAGAATGTAGATGAAAGTGTCCCTTTTAGTCTCCTCTTACGACAAGCAGAGAATACTGGGGAAGTATTCTATATATGTATGTTACATACATACATATATATATATATTCATTCATTCATTGCCAGACGCCACGTATCCCAAACGGGGTGGCCAAGGGCTTAAGAGTTGTTTTACAGGGAGGGGCACTAATCCTCCACCAACCCCACTTGACACGTAGGGAGAACGTTATGCCAACAGCATCTGGTGTTCCCAGGCGGTCACCCATCCAAGTACTAAACAAACCCAACGTTGCTTAACTTCGCTGATCGGACGGGAAGCGGTGTACTCAACGTGGTATGGCCGTTGGATATATTTATATATTGTTACGAGATGGGAGTAGACAACACAAGATAACTAAATCTGACCACGTAAAAACTGAGGAAAACAAAGTGAAAAGAGAACTGAACAAATATTTAAGTAATAAAAAAAAAAACTAACTCCAATCTCGCAACACAGGTGCGAAAGTAAATAAAACTAGCTGACGTTAGCAAGGGCAAAATAAACACAATGAAAAATACCTAATATAATGCAAGCTAATAATATTTACAATATTAACAATGAGACAATGGAACACAAAAGAATGATAAAAACAAGTAACCTGATTATACCCTGAATAATCACAAAAGTCTGGGAACAAACTTGCTAAACAAAAGAAATAAAATCATACAAAAAAAGAGATAACTGCACTCAACTGCCACAAAGAATCATAGTACAGTAATACTAATACTTGCGACGGGATGCTAATACGAAGTGAAAAGATGTTCAGAAATATATGCAACGCACAAAATGCTGCTTCTCCTCCCTCTCCGATCTCCAGTCCAAACACTCCCTCTCTCGACGCCAAATAAATGTGTATGCACCGAACAGGCAACAACATGAAGTGAGTGCATGTGCATAGATGCTAGCGCACACAGAGCATCGGCACACACACACACACACACACACACACCTAGCAACACGCACGCACTATACATACAGTACATGCACAATATACACAAAAAAATATAATTATATATTCTTTCACAAGTAACAATATACTGTATATATATATATATATATATATATATATATATATATATATATATATATATCTGTGTGTGTGTGTGTAATCACGAGACTGCCAAGCATCAGATTATTCCACGGCTCGGTAAGAGATTGAACTGTGTCACTGATAACCGTTTGGGAGAAAATTATCTTCGCTATTCAGAACGAGATATGTCACTATTTGTGTATATTCTGGATTGTGTGTGTGTGTGTGTGTGTGTGTGTGTGTGTGTGTGTGTGTGTGTGTGTGTGTGTGTGTGTGTGAGAGAGAGAGAGAGAGAGAGAGAGAGAGAGAGAGAGCATATGTGCACTTGAGGGTGTCAGCAGGAACTTGGAATATTTAGATAGACACTGGGGAAGGACCAAGCCTGGTACCAACGGTTGGTTGGACAATGCTTTATTGATTTTTATAACCAACTAGAACTATCGCCAGGAAAAGTCCTATCGCCTGTCATGTTTCTTTCTCCTCTGACTCTGAAAAATGTTTTTTAAATCAGAAACACCTGCCTCTCATTGTTATATTTTTCCAAAATTCAATTCTGTCGGATATTGGAAGAGGATATCTTCATCTTCTGGTACCGATATAACTGGACGGTTAAACGAAACTTCTCCTCAGAGCCATCTATGTTCCCCAAGTGGGGAATGTTGGATGCTTGAGAAGGGCAACTTCTGCCTGCATTAAGTACGTCGGACTCTCGTTCAGAGTAGCCCAGCGCCACAACAATAACTTAAGATGTATCATCTTAAGTTTCAAGTCCGTGGTAAGAGAAGCACTATCGGTGGCAGGGCTATTGCTGTCGATGGTATAAATAATGGGAGCTTTGGTGGTGAAGTGGTACCGTCCTTGTCTCGTGATATTTTCGTATCTTGAGTTAATATGCGAAGCCCAAGTTGTGGTGGACATATACTATGGGTGTTGACAGAATGTACTTTCATATCCTTGCACATGGTTACGCCTGGCCTATTCATTCCGATGGCATCTAGGGACTCTGACACACACATTGACATTACAACACTTCCATTTTCACTTCCGTCGCTCTCACCACAGACACCCCGTCCCCATTCGTACTTCGTAAACTTGGGGATGGATTAACTCAGAATGTCGTTCTCCCTCCACGGAGAAGGACCAGTCCAGTAGTGTATTTCATAAACACTGCTGCAGTTACAGGTACAGCTGTGGATGATGACATCATCATCATCATCAAAGGATAAGTTAATATTTTTCTACTGTGTGTTTTGGCTGTCCTTAGCAACCGAGTGCAAATACGTTTTCTCGTAATTATCAGCATTCCCATCAGCAGCACCGTTTCCAACACCTTCACCAGCACCACCACAAAGCACGGCTGCATACTTAATGTTTATGCGCTCTTGACTGACATACTGTACAGTATATACTTCATGATAGCCACATAAAATGCTATTGATACATATACAGGAGTACAAGAGAATAGTAACGTGCTATTTGCGAAAATACATTCGTGAGGAAGAGATACTAAGATACCTCCTTAGCACCTAAAGCTCGCTGCCAGAATAAAAGTAGTACAGAAGTTTCTAGGATGATGTGAGTCCATGTGGGGCTTTGCATTGGTGAAACACCTTGGCTTGTTAAAATCCTTAAGGAACTAAAACGAAGTACCTTCCACGTAAAGACACTTAAAGTGTAAATGACTGGCCAAGTCACTCCTGAGGATGACTGCGCATCCAAAATTCGCTTAGAGTTAACTGAAGAGACTATTAGAGCAGCTCCATCCATGAAACGGTTAACGGGACCGATATAAACACTTACAGCCTCCCTTGACGCACTCAGATGAATAAAACCGATTGGTGATGACTGGAAAAAAATTGAGAGAGAAGAATCAGGTATAAGAGACTTAGGTGACGTGAATAAGACCACAAAAGTATAAGTATTCAGTAGCAACGTTAAAGCCAGCTGCAGTAAATTATTTACTGCCCAAAAGCATATCTCTGCAATGTATTACCGTCACCTTTACAGGCTTCTTGGCATCCTTTCTTCATTACAGTTTGTGTATGCTTATGATATCTAATTCTCATCACATACAGTCGTGAACCATGGGTTTGCTTATCCCCTACCTCCACCACCTGACGCAAAGGACGTCGCAGTCAGGGTTTCACACAGAACGATCTGTTATTGATGGTTCAGAACATTATACACTAAAGGGGTCATCGTGAATTGTTTTTCGTGTACTATAGCAAACTTCCAACTGTCACCTTCATAACTGGCAGCATGTTTTCGTTAGATGTGTATCCCTGGCTACGACGTCCATCCAGCCTGAGTTACGATTTGTGAGTGGGTCGAAACTTTGGTTTGCTAGTGTGCCTTACATATTGCACAGGTAGTTTGTTGTGGGAGAGGTTGTGTGCGAGTAGAAATACCTGGAGATTGTTTTCGTCTGGGGAACCCCTCACAGAATGCGGTTCCAGGCAACATATATACATACACACATGCATAACGGTAGAGAAATAAATGATCCTAAAGATCTTTTCTTCGAGGTCGCAACGGTCACAAGATGGAATGAGAGGCAATAACAAGATTAACAAGTAGACAGACAGATGAATAGACAGGTAAACAGATAGAAACAGACAGGCAGACAGGCAGACATAGATAGACAGATATACATACATATATATATATATATATATATATATATATATATATATATATATATATATATATATATATATATATATATATATATATATATATACATACATACAACATATTCACATGGTGCAGAAATAGACATTCCTACCAATCTTTTGGCAGAGGTCGCATTCTTCACAGGCTGGAGAGTGAAGTAATAGATTAACAGACAGACACACAGACAAGCAGACAGACAAACAGACAGATACATATAAACATGCGGATAGATGTATAGAAACAAAGATATGGAGGGAGAGGACGAACAGAGTAGGGAAAGAAATACCAAGAGAGCTTTTCGTCGAGGCCTCACGTCTCGCAGGCAATATAGACTGTGAGAGAGGCAAGTGACAGAACCGGGTGCCATCAGAGGAGTAGTCATTGGGGATTTTTTATCATCTGGTTGTGACTCTTATTTTTTTATTTCCGACATCTCGCATCCAATAACAGTATGAGACGAGATGGCGTGTGTGTGTGTGTGTGTGTGTGTGTGTGTGAGAGAGAGAGAGAGAGAGAGAGAGAGAGAGAGAGAGAGAGAGAGAGAGAGAGAATATTTTCATCTAAACGTATATTAAACGTTACCAAATACAGAAATATGAGGAAATGTGGCTAAATGTGCCGTGATGGACGGGGCTGTCTGATATAGACATCGTATCGGCTAAGCTGCAGTGTGAGTGGCCTTCCTATGAATAGTGGTGACATCATGACTGGCTGAATGTATATTTTTAGAGGCTACTTTAGTAACTATTTTTAATAACAAAATGACCTCTTAACCCGTGGATTGCACAATTACTGTACCTTGTTTTATCCCACCCCCTGGTGCGCAAAAAAATGAAGGAAAAAAGTTTTTCCTGGTGAAAAGAAAAAAAATCTCTCTCCGTCTTTGCGTAGTGCCATGCGTAAGTTTGCGTGGGGGTCGAGTTGTTAATGGTGATTCATGGCCAGCACAGCCTGAGCTGTGGCTCGCAACGTGACGCTACCCAGCCTGAGCTATGGCTCGCAATCCACGGTTTAATGACTAATTACTATTTTTAATGACTGTCCTCATTTAATAAATACTTTTTAAATGCAAAAGGTAAGTTTCGTGCATGCCTTCTTTTTATACGTCCGTGTTTTTTTCTTCTGTAGAACACATCAATTTGCATGCATATTTGTAACATATATCCTCAAAAAAGAAAAATACTTTCATATCTAATTAGGCTATATATATATATATATATATATATATATATATATATATATATATATATATATATATATATAGATAGATAGATAGATAGATAGATAGATATAGATAGATAGATAGATAGATGGACAGATAGATAGATATGGATAGATGGATAGATATAGATAGATAGATATAATTATACAGTATGCATATCTAGTTTATGTTGAAAAAATTACAGTACTGCATATGCAGAATGGGACCAAAGAGTACAGACAATGACAGCAATTTAATATCTTACCATCTCATGCCCAGGAATAATCATGAACATGATCATCATCATCATCATCATTATCATCATTGCTGTGATCCTTTATTCCAATGAATGTTCTGATTTGAAGATGTCAATCTTTTCAACTCACCTGATGACCAAGCATAGTTTGACTGGAAGGTCGGCTTGGTTAATAATTAAACAGGTTAATTTCTATCTCACATCTAAGGCTCATCAATTTTCAAGTAGCCACAACAAAATATTTAAGTTGTGGGAGTGTCCCAGGTCCATCAGATGAAAACAATCACCTAAAGAAGTGGACTACTTATTTATTCTCTCATTGTCCAGCCGTTAAAATTCTCTGCTCCATCCCACAGGCAATACTTTATACTCTGTGCCTCATGTCCTTAACCGATTCAGTCCAATGTCATATTTTACAATGTAATCTTACTATTACCAGATGGTTATCCCCATATCAAAATATGTTTATCGGACTGAACGGATTGATTATAGCTTTCATGAGCCTACAAATACTATCGCAATCTCATAGTCTAAAGGAAGCAAGTGATGTGCTGAGAACTCGGACCCCAAGCTGTCGACATAAAGTCTTGCTCGGTATGCCTCCGCCGAGCCTTGCGCACCGACTTGCCATACAACTTCCACGACAGTGCTGACCATATCAGTTCTTTTTCCGTTTATAAAGTATCACCAACAAAAGTCTGGACGAAATCCGCTGAGAGGTTCAGGAGATATTGCATCCACAAGGATAAACTAAGCTGACCATATGTCAAAGAATTACAATGGAATCAAACAGCAACAGACCTTATTGTCCTTTCAGGCTGCTTGTTACAGAGTAGATTATGACTACAAGATCTAACTCTACATGCTAAAGGATAAGGATAGTAAAGCAAGGAGGCTCCCCCCGCCTCCAAACCTTGCAGTTAAAACTGGCAGGAAAAAGTGAGAAAAAACACCATGCAACATGGAAAAACTGACATGGAAATTTCATATGAAAGACTGAAAGGGAAAAACTACATTCTATAATACTTTATCCATTAGCTACCAGTCTAAATAACCTGAAAGAGAAAGTAGTAAAGTAAAATGAATAATCAAATAATAAATAACTAAGGCACCACATGCAAGGGTACGTTAAGTTAAAGAGGCATCTGTAGACATAGCGTGGAAATTGCACTGTGCACGATGTGGATGGTCAGGGGTTGTGCGGCAGCCTTGCCTGTGGTTTTTAAGGTAGGCAACAGTTCATCAGGCCCCAGCTCCATTCTCTCCACTGAGACAAGAAACTTTCCCATATGGGACAAGTACACGAATTTCAAATGGCACATAAAAAAAAATCCCGATGGTGGTCACTTAATTAACAGGAACCCTAAGTGATCCGCAGTCCATCACAGGTCGAAAGTAAGAGCAGTGACCATTAACTCAGGGCTATCTGTGTATATCCTAGTCTGTGTTTATACTATAAATTGCATTTCATAAATTGATCCTCACTCTGAGAGAGAGAGAGAGAGAGAGAGAGAGAGAGAGAGAGAGAAAAGAGAGAGAGAGAATATATATATATATATATATATATATATATATATATATATATATATATATATATATATATATATATATATATATATATATATATATACTGTATATGTACACTCATGATCACTAATCTCTGACCAGAGAGTAAGCCAAAGTCGTGGCCAGGCGTAGGATACACAGTCAGACACACTCAACCATCGTTCCAGAAAATGTGCTTCAGTGAATCATTTTCTAAGCATCACTGAAACACTTTTGTTTCACATATTACGGTATATTACTTTCTCAACTACTTTGTTGAATGTAGAGAGTGAGAGCAGTGCGAGTATAAGTGGTTGGGGAATGGCTGGGAGAAGAAGAGATGAGAGGAGGGAGAAAGAGATCAGTAGGGCGGAAGTAGTGGAAGCGATGAAGAAGATTAAGTCGGGAAAGGCCCCAGGAATTGATGGAGTGTGTGGTGAAATGCTTACAGTAGGTATGGGGGTGAGATTGTTGTGGAGTGGATATGGAAGTTGTGTAGATTGGCTTGGGAAGAGGGAAGGGTTCCAGAGGACTGGAAATCAGGTATAATTGTTCCTTTATACAAAGGAAAAAGGGAGAGAGAAGTATGTGGTAACCATAGGGGTATTTGCCTACTTAGTGTGACTGGTAAAATATATGGTAGAATACTCATTGATAGGGTTAGGCATATGACAGAGGAGCTAGTTGGAGAAGAACAAGGGGGATTTAGGAAGGGAAAAGGGTGTGTAGATCAGATATTTGTTCTAAGATGTTCAGTGGAGAAGTATCTAGAGAAGGGAAGGAAAGTGTATGCTGCCTTCATGGACTTGGAGAAAGCTTATGACAGAATAGATAGGCAAGGTATGTGGAAGGTATTAAGACTATATGGAGTGGAGGAGAAATTGTTGAATGCTGTGAAGAGTATGTAACAGGGAGCTAGGCCTACGGTGCAAGTGGATGGTAAGCTGAGTGAGTTCTTTGATCTCAATGTGGGACTGAAACAGGGTTGTGTGATGTCTCCATGGCTGTTTAATATATACATGGATGGGGTTGTAAAGGAGGTGCAGGGTAGGGCAGTGGATGTGGGGGTGGCTCTAATGAATGAGGGTGAGATTTGGAAGCTTCCGGTGTTGCTGTTTGCTGATGATACAGTACTGTTGAGTGAAGATGAATGGGAGTTGCAAGGTTTGGTGAATGAATTTGGGACAATGTGTAGGAGGAGGAATCTGAAAGTTAATGTAAACAAAAGCAAAGTTATGGTGTTTGAGAGGAATGAAGTCACAGAGTGTGCAGTGAGGTTGGATGGTGAGGATATGGAGAATGAGAGTGCGTGCATTCAAGTACTTGGGTAGTGTGATGAGTAAGGATGGAACTTTGGGGGATGAAGTGCGTGAAAGGGTACAGCAGGGAAGGAAGGTTGTTGGTACACTGAAAGCAGTGATGAGAAATAGGGAGGTGAGTATGGAAGTTAAAAAGTCACTGCATGATAGTATTGTGATCCCTACCCTGACGTATGGAAGCGAGGCATGGACCTTGCAAGAAGGGAACAAATTAAAAGTGAGAGCAGTGGAAATGAGTTACTTGAGAGGAGCATGTGGAGTGGTGGAGGGACAGGTTGACGAATGAAGAAGTGAAGGAACGTTGTGGGGTGGATGTGGATGTGGTTGAGAAGATTAGGAGAAATACACTGAGGTGGTTTGGACATGTGAAGAGAATGGAGAATGAAAGACTGACTAAGAGGGTGTATGTAGGTGAGGTGGAGGGAGAGGGAGAGGTAGACCGAGGATGAGGTGGAGGGATGGAGTTGAGAGGTATATGAGGGAGGGGGGGGTGAGTTGGGGGGAGGGTAGTCAAATGGTGGGTGACAGCGACTTGGAGGCGTTTTGTCTGCGGCCACCCTTTGCGGGATTAGGGCGTCGGGCTATAGATAGATAGATAGATAGACTTTCTCAAGTGCTCTATACATGGTAAGAAATAGACATTTTTGGTTATAGCTGTTATTATTAGTCCGTAATGAGTGCGTGATGATATCTGAATTTCATACTGTGTTTTATTAATCTGTTTTTTATTTCACTGACCTTTTCTTGAGACGAGCCTTTAACCGAGATGTTGGTAGGTTATTGCAGAGAAATATCCACGATTGCCACAGCAGCTGGCATTCACACGACATATTCTTAGAAAGAATGCCTCATAATACTTATATCATTGACAAAATTTAACCATTACTACTGCTTGGAACTGAATGTTATTCTCTAGTGATAACAGGCCCCGTTGCCCATAGATATAAATAAGCCTAGATGCCGCATGACACTACTTTAGATGCGTCTGCGCGGCCGTCATCGTGGAACGGTCGAGGCAGACGATATCGTGTTCCTGACGATAGTCAAAGCTGACCACTGTTTACCAAGAAATGCAACAGCACTGTGCTGCTTTTGGGTGTAGAAAGCGTCGGAATGTATCTATGGTGACACTGATAGCACAAGCGGGTCAACTGTCTGGTTATGCAAACATCTCTCAGCTGCGTCCCTATCCTACGAAAGGAGGATGGTCGGTTGCAGAAGGGAAATTTAAGCTTGTTGTCCACCGAGTTCACGTTTCAGATGAACCAGGAACCACAACCATTACCACCACAACAACAGCCACCACCATAACAGCCACCACCACAGCAACCACCACAACAACCACCACCACCACCACCAACACAACAACAACAACAACAACCAGCACCACATCCACCACCACAACCACCATAACAGCAACAACACCCACACCCACAACTACAACAACAATCACCACCACAACAACAATCACTACCATCACAAAAACACCCACCACTATCACCACAACCACCAGCACATCAACCACTACCATCACAACAATAACCACAACCACAACAATAACCACCACCACAACAATAACCACCACCCACCAACAACCACAAAAACAACCACCACCATCACAACAACTACCGTCACTACAACAACAACCACCACAACAACCACCATCACAACAACAACCACAACAATAACCACCACAGCAACAATCACAATAACAACCACAACAATCACCACAACAAAACCACCACCACAACAACAACCACCATCACAACAACAACAACCACAATAACCACCACAGCAACAACCGTAACAATAACACCACCACAACAACAACCACCACCGCCACCAGTGCAACAACCACCATTACCACTACAATAACCACCATCACCACCTCCACCACAACATTCATTTTCATAATCTAAATACACTCTAAAACAAGCCCCACTATTACATGCATGACCGCTCCAAGATGGCGACCGCACGGACGCATCGCCGTTGTACTGAGGAATATATATCTATGCTGTTGCCATCCAGTGGGAATGGTTGCCCTATTCCTACGTGACGGCTTAGTTGCATGTCCCCTGCGGTCAAAATGTGTGCCAGTTAATGCCGTTAATTCATAAATAATTATTACGGATATATAATGCCAATACCCACATATAGTGGCACATGTTGTTTTTACTTCTTGGAAATTGCTAAATTGCAGAATGATTGAAGAAATATCGGTTCCTGTCAATAAACACAGGTTATTATATTATGGAGGAGAAACCACAAGAATATGGTAATATCGAAGGTATGAAGAGCAGAACGCTTCAGATCACCTGCTCTTTGCCCCGCCCAGTAGTGCAGAGGCTGTGTTCGAATGCGTGGCTCGTGTTTGGTCATAACACTGCCCGCCACGCATCTCTGGTCAGAGATTAATAATCGTGAGTGTACATATACCCAAGTACAGTATTACTTTCAAGAGTAAACGTAATAAGCTGGGGGTTAAACGACAGATACTTATCCAAGCGACCTTTAAAGATTAGTATTGTATCACAATTTACTACATTGTTGGGTAATTTGTTCCATACATTTACAACTCTATATAAGAAGAAATACTTAGCTTCATGCGACTGGAATCGTTTGCCAGTTATTTTGTGACCATTGCCTCTAGTATAATTCGAGTGATCTACTGTGAAGTATTTATCAACGGCCATGTTATCGTGCCCTTTGAATATTTTCAATACTTGAATTAAATCTCCTCGTAATCCCCGTTTAATTAAGGTGAAGAGATTCAGGGCTTCTAAACGCTTCTCGTATGGTTTATTTCTTAGGTTAGGTATCATTTTGGTCACCCAGAATTTCACTGTTTCAAGTTTCTCTATATCTTTTTTTGTAATAAGGTAACCAGAACTTGACACAATACTCTAAATGTGGGTGAACTAGAGAATTATATATATTATGGGATTTATATTCAAACGCCCTCCCAGTAAATCCAATTAATTTGTTGGTTTTCTTAACAGTCTCCATACACTGTTTGCTTGGTTTAAGATCATTTGCTATAATAATTCCTAAGTCTTTTTCATGACTGATATTATCTAGTTGAATGATATTCATGGTGTAACTGGCATTTCCATTTTTATTTCCAGTGTTTGGCACTTTGTATTTACTAATATTAAAGTCCATCTGCCTGGTTTGGGCCCAATTAAACAGTCGATCGAGGTCACTCTGTATTGCCTGCCTCTATAAAGATGTGTCTGCTTTGTTACCAGTTTTAGTATCATCAGGAATTTGGTTATTTTACAATTTAAACCTTTGTCTATATCTTTTATGTACTGTGTATTAGAAACAGAATAGGACACAGTACTGAACCCTGCGACACACCACTAGTAACATCTCTCCAGTCCGATTTTTTACCATTTAATACGACCCTATGTGTATGTTCTGTGAGCCAATTATCGGTCCACCCTAGCACATTCCCTATGAACCCATGTACATTCAATTTCTGAAGTAATCTTTTATTGGAAACTTTATTAAATGCCTTTTGAAAATCGATATATACAATGTCAACAGATCTGGTCTCATCATATATACTGAACATATCATAGAAGAAATCCAAGAGATTTGCACACCACTGAAATTAAACTTATTGGTCAATAATTTTCTGGCTGCAATTTGTTGCCTTTTTTGAATATTCGGGTTACATTTACTAGTTTCCATTCATGAGGCACCTTACTGTTCCTTAGTGATTTATTGAATAGCTCAGTTAATGGCTTTGATACTACAGCCACTGCTTCTTTCACACTGCGCAGAGATATTCTATCTGGTCCTGGTGTTTTACTCACTTTAAGTTTGCCGATGGCAAGTCGTACATCATCCATGCTAACAGTAATGTTGCTAATTATTTTACCTTCTTTTAAGTAACAGGAAAAGCTGTGGGAATGGAATCTGTATTTTCAATTGTAAATACAGATGCAAAGAAAGTGTCCAGAATTTTAGCCATCTTTGTTTCATCATCGATACACTCTCCATTATCTGCGACTACTGGGCCAATTGTTGGTGATATTACCTTCTTGTTTCTGATATAGCTGAAAAATTCTTTTGGGTTGGATTCACTGATACATGGAATGTGAGTTTTAAAGTTTTTCTTACTCTGCTTTATTAATTTTTTTCTCTTTTGGACAAAGAACATCATATAGATATTTATCACTATGACTCTTTGTTATAGTATAATTTTCGTGTGCAAGTTTTTTTTTAGCCCATAGGCAACGCATAATTTCCGCACTCCATCATTTGGGTTTATTATTAGCAGGCCATCGGTTTTGCATTGGAATACATAATGTTGCTGCTTTACCGAGAATATCTGTGAATAATTTCTATGCTTCATTAATATCCACTGTTTGAATATTGGGGTACAAGTCACTAGAACCAATTCTTTCTTTTAATTTTTGAAAGTCCACTCTTTTTTAGTCAGGCACTTTCTCATAACTAGCCTTGACGTAGTTATTACTGAAACTGATGTTGGATGTGACCATGCGATGGTCATTAGTACCAAACTCTTCCCCTACAATAACATTATTTACCAATTTTTTGGATGAGGCCATAATCACGTCTAATATGCCAACTTCTCATGTAGGGTAGTCTACGAACTGATGCAATGAACTTTTGCAAGTTAGTCTACAGGTCCAACCCTGTATGTGACAACAGTCTCCATTTGGAAATGGTAAATTAAAATAACCAAAGATTACAGTATTATGGGTGCTACATATTTCAGCAATTTGGTTGTAAATTTTACTATCAAGTGTTACTGGACTGTGTAGGCAGATGATAAGTCCATGTAATGCTTTGCCACGGGATGTATTTCTAAGGTGAAGATAAATACTATCAACATTACTAATAGAGGGCATAGGAATTACGACTGGATGAAGTCCTACTTTAATATATAACAGTACACCACCCCCCACTATTATTTTTCTCACTACTAAAAATACAGTAACCTGGTATGTTGTACTCTACTAAAAAATCTCGTTGTTCCATGTTGAGCCATGATTCTGTTATGCCTATTACATTGTAATTTTCAACAAGGTCATAAGCCTCTAAATAAGAAAGTTTATTTCACAAACTACACGCATTCACAAGAAAAGCCTTAACATCCTTGCCTCCATTTGTCTGTTTACGATTCATGACAGCTACATCGACTCGCCTATAGGCCTCGTATGACGAGTGCTTTTTTGCCAGAAAAAAACGCACTGCTTCATCCATTAAACAACCAAGAAGAGCAGAACCAACTGCATTTAAGTGTAGACCATCATGTGCAAACAGAGCCAACTGCTTATAGATGTGATTCCAGGTGTCTACAACCTCAATACCCTACTGTAAGCAAAGCAACATAATGATTATTTAAGTTAAAAGCCTTGCTGTAAATGACACTGCTTGCTGCAGTCCTGGGGAGAATACCTGAAATGAGAATATTATGTTTTTTTCTTTGTAATGCCGCAGCATCAACCTGAACTTATTCAGGAGCTCTTCAGACCTTGTTCACATTACATATTTGGTTCCTGCGTGTATGATAACCAGACTATCATTATTGTACCTTCCAAAACAGTATCAACAGCCTCTGTTACATCATAAAGTCCGACATCTGGAATGCAATATCGCATTTTTAACCTATGATCCCTTGACCTTGTTGATGTAATCAGTTCATCATCTCATAGTGCATCATTGGCAGAAGTTTGGTGGAAATCCATCAATGGATTCAGGAGATATCATGCCCACACTAGTGTTACAGATGCATGGCCCCATGCACACACGCCCACACACACAGACAGGCCAGTCACTAAATGCCCCTCCACGAGTATCATATATGGGTAAGTTCAATGGATTAATGTCACTCTAGAACACCTGTGAAGTAGACCTGTTCCTTAATTAAGGAACAAGTTAAGAATTTTATGCATTCATTATGTTAACTAATAAGACCGTATGTGTGATTTTTTTTTTAATCTTGCGACCTGCAGACAAAATTTTTACAATTTATTTCGATAAACTTTCGAGCAGTAAGCTTAAATACAACCTTCCTTAATCCGTTTACTACAAGAGGTCTCTAACCCATGTCCTTTGGCGGGTTTAAGAAGGCATCTTATCTCTGTATGAGTAAAAATGATGAAACTGGTCATATCTAGGCGACCCTACCACGTAGAACAGCCAGCTGGCTACTAAAATCTTCAAGTATCCTTCCGCTTTCTAATGAAAGTATCCCTAAGTCGAAGGGTGAATCGTTGAGGAACTAGGAGGTGAAAAGTAAGGGTAAATTTTGTCCGAGTAGAAAGGCTGCACTACGATCTGTGGCTGCAACCTTAGCTGTTTCCCCAAGCTGCTCCCCCGCACTGCCACTTTGCCTCCCCAGACTTTTTTCCAGCTGTGGCTCATATTTCTTTCCCAATTCGTGTGGTGCTTATCAGCTTGCCCATTTTCCAGCCATTCCAGAGTGACGGCGTGTGCAGTGGGCAATAATAAACATGTAAATAATCCCTGACTGAAAATAACGGACATTATAATCAATATTTTGTCACTGTATTTCATGGTTGTGAATAAGTGTGCGTAGATCCTACTGTGCTAAACACTTAATTTTCTATAAATCTCTTATTCTTATTTCTTATTTCTTACTCTATGGAAAAGTCATAAAAAATGTACTTATCTTCCAACCACGCAAATTTCTGAAGAAATAGCTTATTAATCTAGAGGTATTTACATGTAAACGTTATTTTTCTAGATATAATATTTACCAATGCGTAAGTCATTTCATAAAATATATACATGTCACTGACGAAATGTATCTATCTATCTATCTATCTCTATATATATCTATCTGTCAATACACACACAGATAAATATTGATATAAATATTGTTACGGAACAGCGAAAGATAATGTACACTTTAAGTGAGAATACTAAAAATCACTACTGTCCCGTAAAGTTCCAGGTTCAAAACAAAAGAGTTAGATAAAATTACAAGCTAAAGTTTAATGCACAAACTAACAACAAAACATTCAGGACTCATAAGGATAATGTAATGGCAAAAAACAGGTTAAATATATGGTTAACTGCAATAGCCTCTATTAACACGAAATTAGCAAGAGTAAATTTATCTAAGTCAGCCCTGATAAAATGAAAATACACTGGGTAATGCTCAGTTAATGCAAGATAAATTATTACAGATACAAAATAATATTAATGATGGCTGACAATAAGAACCCTACATAAATTACAAAAACTTCACCAGGCCCACAAATTAAACTTATGCTATACAGTACAAGAAAAAATGCAACAACAGTTATACTCAAATTACACAGCTGCTATATGGTTGGAGACTTCCTGAGCACTCACAACAATAACTGTACAGGGGAGGACAGAGATGTGAACAAAATGAGGAGTAGATCTAAGTGGCAATTAATGTAGAGACTGAGCTCATTATATAGGGGCCAGCTGAGCTTGATACAACTTGTAAGAAGGACGCGCAAATGAAGCCATGGGGACAAAGAGTTGACAATCCCGCACTGAACAACAGAAAGAACGACTTACTCTACTATAACGGTAGAAGGGGGGGACTGAGGCAGAACACGCTCGTGATCAAACAGGCAGCACACTGTACGTTAGAATTACACAAAGGATGATGAAATCATAGGATATGTAACACCTCCCCACAAAGAAAAAGAAATTTACAAAGGAAATTTCTTATTACTCTAAAACAATCTGTCTAAAGTCTAGATAAGCAATCTGCAATAACATTTTCTTTCCCCTTGACATGTTGTATGTCTAATGAATACTCTTGAAGAAGTAGACTCCAGCTTGTCAATCTCTGATTTTTATCTTTAAGCTTACTCAGGAATTTCAGTGGGTTATGATCGGTATAAATGACTATGGGGTCAAAACCAGAACACAAACAAAATGAAAAATGCTGTAAACCCAAAATCAAGGCCAAAAGCTCTTTCCTACTTTTAGGTCTGGGAAGATCACTTATAACCTGAACCTTAGCTCCTGGTGGTGCAACATGTCCATCACCAATTACATACCCAAGGTACTGAACTTTAGCTTGACCAAACTCACACTTTGATAAATTAGCTACAAGATTAGCCTGAACTAAACGCTCAAGAAATTTACTGACATGGCATAGGTGATCTTTCCAGTTGTCACTGAAGATTAATACATCATCAATATAAACAACACACCCTGCCAAACCCTCTGTTACAACATTCATGAGCTTCTGAAATGTGGCTGGTGCATTCTTCATACCATACGGCATTACAGAACATGCAAAAGCCTTTCCTAGTGTTACAGAACATGAGATCTCCCTAGCACGTTCAGTCATAGGTACTTGCCAGTATCCCTTTAACAAATGAAACTTACTTATGTACCTAGCCTTTCCGATCTTGTCTATGCAATCTTCCACACGAGGGAGAGGGTAAGTGTCTGTTTTAGTTATCTGATTAACACGTCTGTAGTCAATGCAAAGCTGCTGTGACCCACCTGGCTTAGGGACTAGAGTGACAGGAGAACTCCACTCGCTCTGACAGGCTCAATCATCTTGTGGTCCAACAGGTAGCCAAGCTCCTTCTGGATGAGAGGAACTTTCACTGGGTTCACACGGTAAGGAGGCAGTTTAATTGGCTTTGCGTCTCCAACATCGACATCATGCATCAACACAGTGGTTCTTCCTGGAGTGGCACGGAACACTTGCGGGTACTCCTGCAGTAATGCCGAAAACTCCTGCCTTTCCTCGGGAGGTAGATGAGAAAGCTTAGTCTGGAGATCATTCATGATATCAGGATTCTTCCCCAAACTATCACTCAGGCTCATGCTGCATGGGAGAGCTTCACTTGCAGACTCGGGTGGAACAGCTACAGTGCAGACTGGATTATTTTTGTCCCGCCTGTGATATAACTTTAGCATGTTGATGTGACAAAGTTGCTTGTTCTTTCTACGATCTGGTGTGGCGATGACATAGTTGACATCACTGAGTTTCTTCTCCACGAAATAAGGACCACTAAACTTGGCTTGAAGAGGTTGCCCATGAACCGGTAGCAGAATCTAAACCTGATCTCCTGGCTGAAAGTGGCGTAACCTGGACTTCTTATCATACCAAGTCTTCATCTTCTCCTGAGCAGCTCCTAAATTCTCTCTCGCCAGCTGTAAAGCAGTGGACAGCCGTTCTTTGAACTTCATCACATACTCCAGCAGGTTGACGTCATCTTCCTCCGACAGCCAGCATTCCTTGAGTAGCTTAAGGGGTCCTCTTACTTCATGGCCAAACAGTAGTTCAAAAGGTGAGAAGCCCAGTGATTCATTTGGAGATTCTCTTGCGGCAAACACAACGAATGGAAGACCTTTATCCCAGTCTTTCTGATGTTCCAAACAGTATTTCTTGAGCATCGATTTGAGTGTTTGATGATATCTCTCCAACGCTCCTTGGGTCTGGGGATGGTAAGCTGAAGACGTGATCTGGGTGATGCCCAACTCTTTCAGAGACTGCTTGAAAACGTTTGACATGAAATTACTTCCCCGGTCTGACTGTACCTCCTTGGGCAGACCAAACTTTGTGAAGAACCCTAGCATTTCCTTAACCACGTTCTTTGCTGAGATATTTCTAAGTGGAATGGCTTCAGGATAACAAGTAGCCATATCAATCAGGGTCAACACATAAGAAAATCCTGAAGAAGTCTTAGGAAGAGGGCCCACAATATCCACCAACACACGGGTGAAAGGCGTCTCAAAAGGAGGAATGGGAACTAGAGGTGCAACCTTTTCGGTCTGATTACACTTCCCCACAACTTGACAGGTGTGACAAGACTTACAATACCAGGAAACATCCCTGAAGATACCTGGCCAGTAGAAGTGTTTCAAAATGCGTGCCACAGTCTTCCACACTCCAAGGTGTCCTGCCAAACTGGAATCATGAGCCACTCTAATGATATCCTGCCTACAAACACGAGGGATGACAACTTGATGTACAACCTCCCATTCACAGTCGGCTGCTACTGTTGGGGGTCTCCACTTCCTCATAAGTACTCCTGACTTTATATAATAACAAGTAGAAGCACCAGCTGACTCTTCCTTACTGCAAGCAGAGTTAGCTAGACCTTTCAACTCAGGGTCAGCAACCTGCAACTCAACCAACTCTTGACGAGACAAATTATCAACACTACGGGGTACTGCCTCATCTGGTGAGTGGTCCAAATTAGCAAGAAAAGTGGCAGCTAGGATAACATCATCATCATCATTATCCTCTAAATCACCAGTAACTTTAGACTTAGCCCTAGTGACAGCACATGCAGGGAACACATCAGGGACACCACAATCCTGGGACGCAGCCACTGGCTCACTAGACAACTGAGGAGCTGGACACACTTGACTTCCACCAATATCATTTCCAAGTAAGAAAGTTACACCTGACATTGGGAGTGTCTCAACCAACCCAACCATAACGGAACCATTAACAAAACCAGACTCTAAATTCACTCTGCACAGAGGGACAGAGAAGTAATTATTCCCTACACCTTGTAAGATTACAGTTTCATCAGAGGAATTAACATTAGAGCCTAGAACACTGGTCAGCATAAGGGATTGGCAAGCACCTGTATCACGATATATTTTAACTGATTTCCTGTCATTACTGTCCAGAGGACTGACAAAACCATCAGACAGGAAATTAGCACATGAACTCTTGAGAGTGTCACCCACGTTACTGCTCAAAAGAGGAGCTCCATCATGAGAATTTAAGTTACCCCTCAAATCAGGTTCAGTTAACTCAATTAAAGAATTCTGGGAACTCTCAAGAGTGGACACTAGACCAATTCACTGAATATTTAAAGACTCCTTTTTGTTCACATCACGCTGTCTCCTGAAACATTTCTCCGTAGTATGACCAAGCTTACTACAATAAGTATATTTACTTTTCTGAAATCTAGAGGTGAAGCTGGTATTTACTTCCTGAGAAACATCATCTTTATTCTCTTTCCTGTTACCTGTACTCTGAGTAGAGGTAACGTACTTACTCTCAGCTTTCCCTTTTTCTCTAGAATATCTCTTGTGAGTGAGAACATATTCATCAGCTAAAACTGCAGCATGAGACAAATTATCTATTCTTTTCTCATCAAGATATAGGCTTACATCTTTACTAATACACCTCTTGAAGTCCTCCAGCAAAATCATCTGCTTAAATTTACCAAAATCAGAATCCACATTCTTAGAATTTAACCACTGCTCTAACAGATCTTCTTTGATTTTTGCATACTCAACATGGGATTGCTTATCTTGCTTGTAAGTTGTCCTAAATTTTACTCTATAGGCTTCAGGAACAAGCTCATAGGCCTTAAGAATCAAGCTCTTAACTACATCATAATTATCAGATTGATCCTGAGGCAAAGATGCATAAGTTACTTGACCTTTACCGGTGAGAACAGTTTGAAGGAGTACTGGCCAATACTTTTTGGGCCAATTAAAACCTGTAGCTACCCTCTCAAACAGCTGAAAATACTTTGTTAAATCAGATTCATTAAAAGGAGGGACAAGTTTAACATTTTTAGCCACATCAAAACCATCAGAGCTAGATGATCCAGTTCCACATTGTTTCCTGCGATACTCATGGTCTGCCTGAATCCTGGCAATTTCAACTTGTGCCTCAGCCTCCTTAGAACGGGCCTGAAATTCAGCCTCCTTAGCACTTGCTTGAAATTCAGCCTCCTTAGCACGAGACTCCGCCTCCTTAGCCTGAGCCTCCTGCAGGGCTAGCTGTAACTTAGCTAATTCAATCTGCGTTCGCTCATCTGGAGGAGTTACATTAAACAAGCTTTCATTAATCATGCCAACAATTTGATCTTTAGAATGATGAGAGTGAACTGCAATTCCCAATTGTTGAGCAACAAGCTTAAGTTCATTCTTTGTTCTGTTTTCTACATCACACACTGTTTGCATATTTGACAAAAAATCTTTGGCTTCATCAAGTGTAGTAATAGTAGACATCATGAATAAGTAACAGTCACAAAATATCAAGCAATATCCTTATGATAATATCCTGAATATCCTGATGAGAGGTCGCCAAATTTATGTTACGGAACAGCGAAAGATAATGTACACTTTAAGTGAGAATACTAAAAATCACTACTGTCCCGTAAAGTTCCAGGTTCAAAACAAAAGAGTTAGATAAAATTACAAGTTAAAGTTTAATGCACAAACTAACAACAAAACATTCAGGACTCATAAGGATAATATAATGGCAAAAAACAGGTTAAATATATGGTTAACTGCAATAGCCTCTATTAACACGAAATTAGCAAGAGTAAATTTATCTAAGTCAGCCCTGATAAAATGAAAATACACTGGGTAATGCTCAGTTAATGCAAGATAAATTATTACAGATACAAAATAATATTAATGATGGCTGACAATAAGAACCCTACATAAATTACAAAAACTTCACTAGGCCCACAAATTAAACTTATGCTATACAGTACAAGAAAAAATGCAACAACAGTTATACTCAAATTACACAGCTGCTATATGGTTGGAGACTTCCTGAGCACTCACAACAATAACTGTACAGGGGAGGACAGAGATGTGAACAAAATGAGGAGTAGTTCTAAGTGGCAATTAATGTAGAGACTGAGCTCATTATATAGGGGCCAGCAGAGCTTGATACAACTTGTAAGAAGGACGCGCAAATGAAGCCATGGGGACAAAGAGTTGACAATCCCGCACTGAACAACAGAAAGAACGACTTACTCTACTATAACGGTAGAAGGGGGGGACTGAGGTAGAACACGCTCGTGATCAAACAGGCAGCACACTGTACGTTAGAATTACACAAAGGATGATGAAATCATTGGCTATGTAACAATATATATATATATATATATATATATATTTTTAGCTGAATTCTCTATTTACTGTGCTTCCCATTTACTGTCCTAAAACTTACCTTTCTATGAGTTTATAATTCTTATTTCTTACTCTATTAAAATTATCGATGAACATAGCCGAGGGGTTTGACTAGATGGATAGTTTATAGGTGTATCGTAGATTATTGGCTTCCCCTCTATCACCAATGGAGTGTAACGTGGACCGCGGCATAATAAAATGGTGTGTCGTCGAGTAGAGTGAATAGGTAGGTCTCTCTTTCTCACCTTCCGCTTTGGAGTTTGCTGTACACAGTTTTATCGAAGTGTGTTTGACAGCGTAACGTAGCGTCACGGGAAACCTCCTAGCTGACCCTATCTCCTGTCTTCTGTCCTGGATCGTACTCTCGGGGTCTCTCTAACCCCTTATGACCTGAAGGGACTCTCTCCACCATTATATACAGCTTGGAGGGGATGTGTGTGTGTGTGTGTGTGTGTGATGCAGTGTCTAGTAGATTTCCATGGTTAGTTTCCATGACATCGGGTAACTGGCTCAGTCGGGTTAACCCGCTCTATCATGAAATTCTTGTATCGTCTGGATTACAGTGAGATTGTTTGAGATACATCATGTTTTAAGACATTCTTGATGGCCTGGGACAACAGTTTTGTGGATATACTCATATGGATTGACATTCCGAGTGAGAGGCCGTGTATGTCTCCAGCAGACACTGTATACTACACATGATATAAATGTGGCATAATTGTATAACTGAAGTAAGTCTATATCATGTTGTGTAACCCTTATTTTAGTATATATAAAAGAGATATATATATATATATATATATATATATATATATATATATATATATATATATATATATATATATATATATATATATATATATATATATATATATATGAGCCTCTGTGGTACAGTGGTAAAGTGTGCGTTTCGTACACTGAAGACCGAAAGTTCGCGCCTCGCCGAGGTAATAAACTTTGGGAGCATTCTTCAGGCCACGTACTGCATTGGCGGACACAAGGGGTGCTGTGGTTGAAGCAGTGTCACATACTATAAAGTATGTTTGCTCCCAGTCGGCTTGCGCGGGCCGATTACACTTGGTTCACAGACTACACACACACATCCAAAGCCACTACAACACTACAATTACACTTACAAGCACTTCTCACCCTACATACAATCTCTGCTAGACAGCCTAAGCCACTTGGTAGAGATACATTGGCTGTATCGTCCCCACTTCGGTCGGGATAGGCCGGTCCTGCAGTGGACACACAAACTGCTGATGAGATGAGATATATATATATATATATATATATATATATATATATATATATATATATATATATATATATATATATATATATATATATATATAATATTTACAACATTTACCCAGTCTGTCACAATTGTACAGAACGGTTCTTAAACACCGATTCCAGGTTAGCAATCGTGGGTTGCATTCTGTACCTGGCTAAAAGTAATATAGCAAGTATGATGGAGAAAATTACAAAGATGACTGGAGCTGGGCTGTTTACATAATATGGGTTGAACATAAACCTACTGTATTCTTCCCAACGTTGTATTGTCTGATTTATTAGTTGCATGGTTTCAAACTTGGGTGAAGTCAACTTAATGTGTGCACTTATATTTAAGTTCATCCTAGGTAACGGCTGGAAGTACTTATGTGTGTGGTTGAGAATAGCATAATGGTTTTTATTCGGTAAAGTGGATAGTGTAGGTGTGAGAACTGCACAGCAATCTGGTAAAATGTATAAACCAGATGCTAATGTATGAGCTGGAGGTGTGTCTGGGGAAGTCACAAAAACTGATGAATTTTGAGTGAAGTAGAAAAATTGTAAATGTCCAGTGCGTTGATGATGGATGAGTTTAGCTGGAGCAAATGTGAAATTGCAATGATGGATGTGATTTTTTATAATAGCCACTTCACAGGGGACTGTCTCAGCAGGCTGAAGCGTGAAGATGAACGCAGGACAAAGATGAAATGCTTGTATGATGTGAGACATTTGTGTGCAATTGTTGTTTCACTAGTGAAAGTGACAGTGTTCTGTTTCTTGGAGACCATGATGACTTCTGTTTTGATGTTGATGGTGACTAATGAGCCATCTTTTTTTTAAGGAAAAGGGTATATTTGATAGACTATGAAAAAAAAAAAAAATCATCTGTTACGAACGGTACACGAACTACCACTGATGCTGTGAGTGTTGCTTCCAAAAATGGATATGATATCATCAAATTTCTTTCCTCAAACAAAGGCTTCAAACTACGCTTATGTATGACTTGACTAATTATTTGACGGAGATTGTGAATGGGTAGCAAATTAATGGTGACCCTTCCATTACCAACATTAATTCCTTTCATGAAAGACTGATAATGAGCTGTAGTATTGTCACTGTAGTATTATTATGTTAATATGTTCCATGATCACTGAAAGGTGTTGGAACAGTGTATTGTTTCCTTCTAGTGCATTTACTCTCACCACAATTCCTAGAGTTGACTTTTCTGCCTTTCTTAGGTTCTTTACAATTGTCAGCATTAAGGTGTTCTGGGTATGAACCAAACTTATGTTGATATGAGAAAATGTCTGCAGTTTTGGTAAATTTGTTATTTATTTCCTCCAGATCAGTTTCTGTAGCCAATCCAAAAATGTTGCCTATAATTGCTCCACCTAGGTCGATCAAATCACGTTCGTTACGTGTATTTGTGATGTTGATTCCTACCCTAAGTGTGTTACTCCCACCTGATGGGACTTCCTGCATCATGGTGAGCATTATGTGCTTAGCCTGTTCTAGTTTCCAGTCAGTTAACTTAGTGTAATTGATTCAGCGACTTCCTGTGTGGGGTGATCATGTCAGGAAGGGCGTGTTAATACCGCTTCCAGAGTTCTAAGTGCTCCTGGTACTCGTATATCTATAACATGATTAGTAGGTCTTCCAGCACGTCCAAACTAATTTCGGTACTCATTATGTCTTGCATAATTGCGGTTGAGGCTGTTGGAGGGGATCAGGCACACTTGTCTGATTACATGTTGATGATGTATGTGAAGTGATCCTCTTGATATCAACAGAAACATGATCCATGGAATAGTTCGCCTCATCTTTACCTACGGAAAGAACAACTGTATTAGCTATCTAATCGACTGTTGTTAGCAAGTTATCCTAACGGTGATGGCAGTGATGATGAATACTACTGTTATCTCGACCTGTCTAATCCTATTACCTATAAAGGGATTCTAAATCGATTCCTAAGTCATGTAAATGCCTTGTTATAGTGAGAACTGTCTTGGTTGCACCTATGTTTGTCTGTCTGGCTTGAGACCGCAATTTATTCCAATATGTGTTAATTGCTTCCGGCTTGTTTTCATCGTGTGTACTAGGCTTTTCGGTCGTATCCGGTGTTTCATAATTGTAAGCTAAAATTCTTGAGACCATTTTTAAATTATCATTTTTTTGTTTTTCGTCAGTCGATAGTGACTTATTCTCTACCGTATTGGCTGTTCTCTTAATGACTCTGTATGAACTTCAAAGTAGCTTTTGGACAGGCACTTATTTTTACTTAGGCAATCACGTGTTTTTCCAGAGGCACTTACATGTAAGCCTTAGTTTTCGACAAATAACTATTTGCAGATACTATAAACAATGCCTTGTAAAGTATATACACGCCAGCGTTGTAAATATCAACACATCATATCTGCACACATTATTTTACCACATCACCATCGTTAATACACAGATAGATATAGTGTGTATATGCGCCAGTGAAAGTGCGTGCGAGCAGAGTGAAGAACGAGTTCTGGGCATATGTGGAAGCATGCATGGAAAAGTTTGAGAGGCATGAGAGTGTTCTTGGTGGGAGATATGAATGGAAAAGTACGGAATGTGAAGGTGGGTGGAGTAGTTAGTGAGTGGGGTATGCCTGCATAAGTGGATGGAAATGGCAGTGCTCTAGTGGGCATTTGTGAGGGAGGGGGTTGATGACAGCCAATACTCATTTTAGACACAAAATCATCCACAGGTATAGGTGGAAAGTGATAAGACGGGTGGGTGGTGAACTGAATGAACGGATGACAGTGATTATGTGTGTGTGGATGAAAGAATGAGAAGGTATGTAATGGGTGCAAGATGCACACAGGGTTGGGGAGGTGGACTTTCGGACCACTTCTTGGTGGTGGTGAAAGTCAAAGTACAAATACGATGGATGAACAGAAGGAGAAAAGGACAGGAGGAAGTAGTCGATACAAGGAGAGTAAAATGTTTGCAAGGGGATGAAAAAAAGACAGAATATAAGAGAAAAGTTTAGGAGCAATTGGATAAAAATGATTTGGAGCAGATGAGGGAGGTAGATGTGTGCAAAATATTCACAGAAGAAATCTGTGCAGCATGGTAGATGGTATGTGGGGCGAACAGAAGTTGAAAAGGGGTGCAAGGAACAGCATATTGCAATGGAGTGGTGAGACGAGTTGTGGTGCAAAAGAATAAAGCACATAGCGAGTGCATAGGAAGCAGAGGCATAGAGTAACTTGAGAGACAGAAGAGAGATTTACATGTAGACAGGAAAAGACAGATGAAAGGATTAGTAAGACAGAGAAAGAAGAGAGTGGATAATGAGTTCGGAAGGAATTGAGTGTAATGTGGAGGGAATGCAAGGAAATGTTCTGGAAGTAGGTAAAGAGAGCTAGTCAGGGTGATAAAGAAGTTAGTAGTGGAGTGAAAGATAAAAGCAATAGATTGATGGTGTAGAAGGAAGAAAAAGTGAGCAGATGGCCAGGCACTGTAGGGAATTGTTAAACATAAAGAATGAAAGCAATGCAAATATAATTGGCTGGGCAATGGCTGGGAGAAGGAAGGAGGTGAGAAAGGAGGAATAGATCAGTAGGATGGTAATGGCGGAAGCAATGAAGAAAGTAAAAATGAGGAAAGCCTCAGGAACTGACGGGGTGTGTGGCGAAATGCTGAAGCACTGGGGAGATATAGTAGTAGAATAGATATGGAAGATGTGCAGATTGGCCTGGGAGGAAGGCAGAGTCCTGGAGGATTGGAAGTCAGGTTTAATTGTTCACCAGTACATAGGAAAGGGGGGATAAGAAGTGGGTGGTAATCTTAGAAGCATTTGGCTTCTTAGTGTAATAGGAAAAGTATATGGTAGAATACTTATTGACAGAGTTAGAAAAAAAAAAGAAGAAGAATTAGTTGGTGAAGAAAAGGGAGGTTTTAGGAGGGGGAAAGGTAGTGTAGATCAGATATTGATCCTTAGGTCTTAAGTGGGAAATTTTCTAGAGAAGGGAAAGAAGTTGTATAAGGCCTTCATGGATTTCGAGAAAATGCTGGACAGAGTGGATGGACAAGGAATGTGGAAAATATTAAAATTATATGGAGTAATCGGGGAGCTGGTAAATCCCGTGAGGAGCATGTATGAGGGTGTTAAGGCTGCAGTATGTGTGGATGGTGAACTGAGTAAATTTTTCTGTAAGAACATTGGATTAAAACTGAGATGTGGCATGCCTCCATGGTTGCTCAATTTGTATAGGGGTTATAAAAGAGGTACATGGTAGGGCAGTGGATGTTGGAGAGGCCCTTATGAGAGATCGCAGTGTTTGGAAACTTCCTGTTCTTTTTGCAGATGATACAATATTGTTAAGTGAAGACGAAAGGGAACTTCAAGGCTTGGTGAGTGAGTCTGGGAGAGTGTGTAAGAAACGGAATATCAAGGTGACTGCAGGGAAGAGTAAAGTCATGGTCTTCGAGAGAAATGAAGTCACTGAATGCACAGCGTGGTTGGATGATCAGGAAATGGAAAATGTGAGTGCATTTAAGTACTTGGGTAGTGTGATGAGTAAGGATAGAAGTTTGGAGTATGAAATGCTTCAAATTATACAATAGGGAAGAAAGGTTGCTGGCATTTTTAAAGCAATGATAATAAATACGGTACTAAGCATGGATGTAAAAAAGTCGTTGCTTGATAGTATTTTGACACCAACTCTAACATATGGAAGTGAAGCTTGGACCTTGTTGGAAGGATACAAGTCAAGAGGGAAATAAGTTATTTGAGAGAAGTATGCAAAGTTACATGGAGACAGAAAGAAAAAGGAGGAAGTGAAGGAGCATTGTGCTGTGGATGTGATAGAAAGCGTTAGGAGAAATGCATTGAGGTGGTTTGGCCATGTGGAGAGGAATCAGTGCGGGGGACTAATGAGAAGAGTGTATGTGAGTGAGGTGGATGGGGGCAGAGGGAGAGGAGGCCGAGGAAGAGGTGGAGGGATGAGGTGGAGATGTATATGAAAGAGGGGGGGTTGCTGGGGGAAAGGCAGTGAAATGGCAGGGGACAGTACGTCATGGAGCAATTGGTTTGTGGCCACCCATTATAGGATTAAGGCATCTAGCAAGATATAGATTATCATGAATTACATGTCACTGTCTCTCACTTTCTCCACACGTCACCTGCTACGTGCACATCACTTGCACACAACACATTGTAGTAAACTATTTATATTCATTTAGCCTGTAAGGGCAAAACCATGAAAAAAAGCACAAACAAAGAAGCACATCACTTTTCCACAGGAAAGATATGGTAGAAATGGAGGGGAGAGGAGATGGCAAGGCATTGCAGGGGAGAAGGCGAGCGAGGGTGGCGCCATGTTCTCCATGTGATACTGTATGTCTCCTCTGATGATGACGACTTATGGCTCGACAGAGGAAAGACTGTAGTCGCAGCGTGCAACTCTGATGTTGTCATTATCGTACCCTGGCAACCTACCCATCAACAATGCATCTGAATTCGTGTAAAAAATGATACACATGTGATTTGTGTATACCATGTTCGTGTATAATAATATTCCTGTATGTTACATTCGTGTATAATAATATGATTCGTGTATAATACGATCCGAAACCGGACGTACTGTTTACGGGTAGGTTGCCAGGGTACGATAATGATAACCTTAGAGTCGTGCGCCGTGAGTACCGTATGTCCAACTGACGTCATGTGATGCTATCACTAAACCTCTTTCTTGGCCACTTTGTCAGGGGCTGCTTGGTCGTGGTGGACGTGGCACCCCACAGGAGGGCAGACAATGACTCACATGATCTTGGCATAATAATTTCTCGCTACAAAGACAAGTGGACGACTGGTACAGTACTGCCCTAAACGCACTCAGCTAACTGTAATGAGATCCCAGAGGCCACTTGACATTATATTTACGAGCATGATATACATATTACAGCAAAGCAGCGATTGCGTGAATGTCCATCCCCAGTGGAGCTAGAGCCTCCCAGTTATGACGTGAATGTCCACGAACCGAAGGATAAGGACTGAGGTGCATGAAACATCTAGAGGTAAAAGGAATAAAAATAACGATGTCTCCAAATGAAAGAATTTATAATTGCACTTACTTGTTCTTTGATAATTTTCTTGTTTCATCAAAGCCATTACCTACTTTGTTGTATTCGGTAACTATTGTGTTCAGTCTTTTTTTTCTTTTTTTTTTTTTCGGTGGGGGAGGGGGGTTCTTTGTCAGCTGCTGTTATCAGATTCTTGTATACCCTTTTTAGAAGCTTTATCTCATACCTTACAATTTTTTACCCTTTCAACACTCGTGACACCTGTGAATGCAAATGCAAGAAAGTCCTATTTTGGTTCAGTTTTTCTCTCCATCTGTCCTTTTGTAAATCTGTCTGTTAGCCTGATTATGGGAAAATTTTTGAATGAAACTGCACCACAACTGGAATAATGACTGAAGACAAATGCAATCAGAAAATTGAGGAAATAATTTTGGCTGAAAAACAGTCACAGACCAGAGGACAATGACAAGATCATTTCAAAATTTATTCATTTTTGGCTTAACATTGTGGAAGGATTGTGGAACAGGAAAAGGTGACGTGATTCAACTTTGAGAACAGTCGGTCAAATGTATGACAGGGCAGTGCAAAGACTCGGCCCTTCAGCTTGAATAGGTCTGATTCTATTTGATAAATTTTGGTTGACCATTTTAAGGTGAACCATGAATTACATTACTCTGATTTCAAAACAAATGATCATAGGTCAAGATCAAACTAAAGCTAATTTAATTACATTTGATCCTATCTGTACTAAATTTGGTGAATGTAGCATTAACTCCAGGACATGGGGCAGGGGCAGGGGTTCGGCTATGGGGCCTTCCCACACAATCATGGCCACAAGTCGTGTTCAAGTATGTTGATCATCATTATCGAAGCAATGAGAATCACATTATTAATAGTAGATCAGAAGTGGGAGGGTGTTTCCAGTCATCTCATTTACATCATTTTTTCAAACATTGTAATTATGATACACTAAAATCGCAGATGTCCATTGACAGTGAGGTGGGCCTATTGACAAATGATACTGCATGTGTTTTGCGTTCTCTGAGTTTTTGTTGATGAGATTACTTTGTATTTTATTCTGACTATCGCCACTATTTGCCTTAGGAGAGACCTTCCAGGGTGGAATGGTTAGAAACAATCATTCGTCATATAATGCGTTTTTTTTTTTTTTTTTTTTTTACATGGCTCACAAGTCCGTAGGGGCAGTTGTGTTCCTGCCTTCAGTAGGTCTGCTTGTTCAGGCAGATTGTGGATAGCCCGTTACTGGGCAGGAATTGTACTTATCTGAATAATATCAGCAAGCGCTACAGAAAGTAAAACATCTAAGTGGATTTCCTGTATTTTAAAGAATGAAGGAGTAACATAGATCACATTCACAAATCTTCATACTTAAAAAAAAAAAAAAAAAATACTCAGTCAACAAAGTCACATGCGGCAGTACTTCCCAACAGCCCTATTTCCATTGCTCTAATGTTTTATTCTTCATATTAAATATCTCATACATGGTCCATCAAAAGTGGCGTAGGGATTGAATTTAATGTGAGAGATACAGATCACAGCAGTAAAGCTTTGACCTATTCTCACAGGTTTCTGAATACTCTATCTATCTATCTATTGCCAGACGCCTCAATCCCGATTGGGGTGGCCACAAACAAATCGCCTCCAAGTCGCCCTGTCCTCCGCCATTTCACTGCCCTGCTCCCAACTCACACCCCCCTCCCTCATATACCTCTCCACCCCATCCCTCCATCTCATCCTCGGCCTCCCCCTCCCTCTTCCCCCCTCCACCTCACTCACATACACTCTCTTCGTCAGTCTTTCACCCTCCATCCTCTCCACATGGCCAAACCACCTCAGTGTGTTCCTCATGACGCTTCCTATCACATCCACATCCACACCACAACGCTTTTATATCCTCATTCGTCAGCCTGTCTCTCCAAGTGACTCCACAGGCTCCTCTTAAATAACTCATTTCCACTGCTCTCACTCTTGACTTGTGTCCTTCCAACAATGTCCAAGCTTCACTTCCGTACGTTAGAGTTGGTATCACAATACTGTCATGTAGTAACTTTTTCACTTCCATGCTCACTTCCCTGTTTCTTATCACTGCTTTCAAGGAACCAGCAACCTTTCTTCCCTGCTGTACCCTTTCAAGCACTTCACCCTCCAAACCTCCATCCTTACTCATCACACTACCCAAATACTTAAACGTACTCACATTTTCCAATTCCTCACCATCTAACCTCGCTGTACATTCACTAACTTCACCTCTCTCAAAGACCATCACTTTACTCTTCCCTACATTCACCTTTAGGTTCCGTTTCTTACACACACTCTCAAACTCATCCACCAAGCCTTGCAGCTCCCCTTCGTCTTCACTCAACAACACAGTATCATCTGCAAACAACAGAACAGGGAGTTTCCAAACACTATCCTCTCTCACCAGGGCCACTCCAACATCCACTACCCTACCTTGTACCTCTTTTATTACCCCATCCATGTACAGATTGAACAACCATGGAGACATGACACATCCCTGTTTCAAACCAACTTTCAAAGAGAAAAATTCACTTAGTTCACCATCCACACGCACTGCAGCCTTCGCACCATCGTACATACTCTTCACAGCATTTAACAACTTCCCATCTACTCCATATATTCTTAACACTTTCCACAATCCTTGTCTATCCACCCTGTCATATGCTTTCCCCAAATCCATGAAAGCCGCATACAACTTCTTTCCCTTCTCTAGAAACTTTTCCACTAAAGATATATATATATATATATATATATATATATATATATATATATATATATATATATATATATATATATATATATATATATAAAGATCTAAGAATGAATACTCACACTTTCAAAATTAATCTACGTTTTCAAGATTCGTGTAGAAAGCTATGATTTATCTCAGCCTTATTTATATGTTTTATTTTTTTCAACCTAAATTTAAATCCCCACACAAAGTATGGAAAAAGAAAGATAGAAGGTGGAAGTCAACAAATTCAGGAATATATATCAGATATATATATATATATATATATATATATATATATATATATATATATATATATATATATATATATATATATATATATATATATATATATATATATATATATATATATATATATATATATATATATATATATATAGAATGGATTCCACAAAACCCCAGTTTCTTCTCTCTGGCTTTTCCTCCTCTGGGGAATGTCTTGAATAGATCTCTCAAGCCCCCATAAACTTTGATCAGTTCTGTGCCAAAACTTTAATGTTAATTACTGATTGCAGGAGGCCATGAAATCTTTTGGCCGGAAGCGCAGAGAGAGAGAGAGCGAGAGAGAAACATCGTCTCCCACACCTGAGTTAGAGCAAAGGTAGCGAAATGCAATGTGACATATAGAGCACATGCATGTACTTTTTAGTGGTGAACTATACTGTATTTCTCATAAAATGATTGATTTGGTTATGTTTCATGTGTAAACAACACATAAACAGCGCACCGCGTGCGTGTAACAGATTCTCGTGTGCAAGACAGGCAGCGCTACCTTTGCGCTAAGTCAGGTTTATGAGACGTTTTTATTACGAGCCCATGTTGCACTGTTTACGTGTTTTGTTCACATGGGACGTAACCAAATCTATCACTTTATGAGAAATACAGTATACTTCACCACTAAAATAAAGTACATGCACGTGCTCTGTATGTCACGTTGCATTTCGCTACCTTTGTGCTAACTCAGGTGTGGGACATTATGATTTTCTTACAAGAGCATGCTGCACTGTTTACGTGTTTGTTTGTTTGTTTTTTTTCACATGAGACATAACCAAATCTATCACTTTATGAGAACTACAGTATATTTCACCACTAAAGTACATGCACGTGCTCTGTAGGTCATGTAGGTGGCCCCTACCTGTGCGATAAGTTAGATGCAGCAGACGATGATTTTCTTACGATCACGTGGTTCACTCTTTCATTTTCTTTTCACATTACACATAACCAAATCTATCAGTTTATGAGATACGCAGTATATTTCACCACTGAAATGTACTTGCACATGTTCCATATGTCACGTTGGATTTTGCTACCTTTGTGCTAACTCAGGTGTACGAGACGATTTCTTACGATAACGTGGTTCACTCTTTCATTTTCTTCCCACATTACACATAACCAAATCTATCATTTTATGAGATACAGTATATTTTACCACTAGAATGTACATGCATATGTTCCATATGTCATGGATTTCGCTACCTTTGTGCTAAATCAGGTGCACAAGACGATGCTTCTCTTACGATCATGTGGTTAATTTCATTTTTTTTTTTTCACATTACAGAACCAAATCTATCATTGTATGAGATACACAGTATATTTCACCACTAAACGTACATGCATGTGTTCTGTATGTCATATTGGATTTTGCCACCTTTGTGCTACTTCAGATGTACGAGATTCTTGTTTTCTTATGGTCACATGGTTCATTCTTTCATTTTCTTTTTACATTACACAATCAAATGTATCATTTTATGAGATACACAGTATATTTCACCACTAAAAGTACATGAACGTGTTCTGTAGGTCACACGTGCAATATCTCAGGTATCGCACCACGATATCGCACCACGATATTTTCTGACAAGAACTTGGTGCAGTGTTTACGTTGCTCCACACAAGCATACGAGAAACATGTCGCTATAACACTCGTTCTTTATTTCACACAACAAGCATACGGAATAAATATTACAATGTAAAATAAAATGACATATCCCTAAACCTCCTCTATTTCTTCCCCTCATGACAACGGCATACTGTGGCTGTACGGCGTACGTGACTCATCCCCTAGTCAATAATTTATCACGTACATTCGTTGCACTGTACTCCTATTATTGCACTATAATGCTATCCCATATATATCAGCATAAAACAATGATTTCATCAACATCTTGCCAATTATTCTGTTCGTGACGACGCCATGTCATAAGGTGCTCTCCTGCCTACCCCTAAAGCTGCTCCACATTTCACTATTCCTTCTCTCACTAGCTATTGCACACTATATTCACCTGATTCACTGTCACGATTTGAATGGTTGAATACTCGCATTTAGTGCAGGGTATAGGTAGTGTAGTTGCCCCAAAAGTAGACACAAGCATTATTGGTATAGTGAAATAAGATGCGTGCCAGGGACGGGGGTAATAGAGGAGAATTAAAGGGACACAACTGTGTGCTACCTTCTTCTCTGACGTCTGGTGTGGTACTAATCAACCTGTCTGTGCTGCCGCACATCTTGGGACCCACAGTTGCCAATGCATTACTTTTGACGAGAGATGGGTGAGCTATGATGCCTCCAAAAATGACGCAGATTGGCCAAAAACTTTATTTTTGGCGAAATTTTTTGTTTTTATGATGCTATTCGCGTCACTGTGCATTCATGAGGACAGACCCTAATGATGCTAAACGCATCGTTGTGTATGAAATGTTATATATATATATATATATATATATATATATATATATATATACAGTATATCTATCTATCTATATATATATGTATATAAATATATATATATATTATATATATATATATATATATATATATATATATATATATATATATATATATATATATATATATATATATATATATATATATATATATATATATATATATATATATATATATATATATATATATATATATATATATATATATATATAAAAGCCTCTGTGGTACAGTGGTAGAGTGTGCATATTGTTCTTGGGTGAACCAGGGTTCGCACCCCACCAGGGTAATAAACTCTGGGAGTGTTCACCCGGCCACGTACTGCATTGGCGGACACAAGGGGTGCTGTGGTTGAACCAGTGTCGCTTACTATAAAGTATGCTTGCAACCAGTCGGCTTGCGCGGGCCGATTACACTTGGTTCACAGACTACACACACGTCCAAAGCCACTCTAACACTACAGTTGCACTTACAAGCACTTCTCACCCTACATACAATCTCTACTAGACAGCCTAAACCACTTGGTAGAGATACATTGGCTGTATCGTCCCAACTTCGGTCGGGATAGGCCGGTCCTGCAGTGGATTCTCAAACGGCTGATGATGATGATGATGATATATATATATATATATATATATATATATATATATATATATATATATATATATATATATATATAAGAGAGGGAGAGAGAGAGAGAGAGAGATACTGGGTAAGATTTATTATACTGTACTTAGATAGGAGGGAAAAAGGAGAGACGGGGAAGTAGAAGAGGGAGGAGAAGGGAAAGTGGGAACGGAATGGGAGAAGAGAGAGGAGAGTGAGAGAGAGGGGAGAGGAAGAGGAATGAGGGGAAGGGAGAATAGAGATAAGTAGGACGTTTGAAGGAAAGTGGATGAAGAGGTAGGAATGGAAAGAGTGAGATGGAATAGATTATAGAGGAATGCTGGAATAAAAGCATGAGTTATTAGGGGACGGAGAGATATAGGAGGAAGATGAGGCGAGGGAGGGAAGAGGAAGGTAAGGGAGAGATAAAGGTGAGGAGGGGGGCAGGAAAGGAAACAAATAAAGGGTAAAGGAAAGGATGGAAATTTGGTGACAATCAGATCGTATGGCGGAAAAGAGAGGAGCACATCATAAAGTGCTATGAGGGACAGAACTCAAAGATGTAAGAGGAAAGAAGGAGAGATGAGAGGAGAAAAGGGAGAGGAAAGAAAGGGGAAAAGGAGAGGAAAGGAAACTGAAAGGGAGAGGAAAGAATGAAAAAAGGCAGGGGAAGTTATGAAAGGGAAAAAGAGGGGAAAGAGAATATTACTGAAGGAATGAGAGAGGAGATGGGATTCAAAAGCGAAAGAAGGGAATGAAATGGAAAGGGACAAATGGAAGTGAGGGAAGCGAAAGGGAAGGAAGGGGGAGACGGGAGAAGAATAGAGGGAAAGAGGGAAGGGGGGAGGAAAAAGAGAGGAGGAAGAAAAGGTGAGAAGAGACGAAGTGATTAAGGAAGATGTCGGCGGGAGTGAAAGGGGAGCAGTGACAGAAGAAGGGTGAAAGGTAGAGGAAAACTGGAAAATAGATGGAAAGCAATGGAAAAAAAACAATTGAATAAGATGTTATGAGAGGTATAAAGGAGAGACAGATAAAGCAGGGAGGAGTGATGGGAAAGAATGTAAGATGGGAGGGGTGAGGTAGAGGGAACAGAGTGGAGATGAAGGGAAAGAAAGAATGGGAGATGGGTGCGAGAAGTAGAAGGAAGGAAGGAATTGGAGGTGAAAGGAGGGAATGAATGGAAGATGGGAGTGAAAGGTAGAAGAAAGAAAGGGCAATTGAGAGGAGGGAAAGGAATGGAGATGGGTGGGAAATACAGAAAGGAAGACGTGGAGGTGAGGGGAGTACCAAGGTGTACAAAGGAAAGCAAACAGCAACAAACCTAATGGTCCTTTCGAGACTGCCTTTTAAGAGAAGACTATCTTTACGATATATAATTCTACAATTTAAAGGTAAGGATAGTAAAGCAAGAAGGCTCTCCCCCACCCACCAAACCCTCCAGTCGAAGCTGGCATGAAAAAAGGAAAAAGGGCCACCATACAGCATGGAAAGTTGACATGGACTTTTCATAGGAAAGACTGAAAGGTGGTAAATTATATTCTGGCTGCTCATTTCCAAACTTAACTGCTCGTAAACATCGTTCGTTTGCTTTGCTCGCTCGCTCGCAGTTATCTTCCTCCGACTCCTCTTTATTATTATCCTGGTCATTATTTCCCGTCCGATCAGCGAAGTTAAGCAACGTTGGGTCTGGTTAGTACTTGGATGGGTGACCGCCTGGGAACACCAGATGCTGTTGGCATCCCTACATGTCAAGTGGGGTTGGTGGAGGATTAGTACCCCTCCCTGTAAAACAATTAACTCCAAGCCCTTGGCCACCCCGTGTGGGATACATGGCGTCTGGCAATGAATGAATGAAATTATTACCACCAAAAGGTAGGGTAAGGTAAGATCCAGCAACATTGGAAAAGAATTACGAAAACGAGAGAAACAGCATTCCCAGTGAAATGGCTCATAAAATAATTCACACAGCATTCAGGCTGTCTGAATGCTGTTTTTTTATTTTTTTTTTGTCATAGGCCTAACTATGTGTCAGTTTTGTAGGTTTCATAATACATGCGCTTAACGTACAGTGCCAGATAGTCGTTCAGTCGACTGTCAAGTTGGAAAGGGATGTTTAAATTTTTACGTGCTCAGGCATTTAGAGGTAGAATGTGTAGCCATTTATAGTTCACGGCAGAGCTAAATCTCATCATTATAGAGGGTTGCATCCAGGAAATCTTCCTATGATGACTGTGGCTGTGTTGGCATGGGGTGTGTAAGGGAGTGGTGGGTTGGATGTGAGATAGTTGTGATAGTAGTTACAGTATGCTTGTGGGTGTCTATTCATGTGTTAGTAGTCGTCTTTCCTAGAATACGGCTCTGCAGCCAATTTACATCCACTTGTCGACTCGCTGCTAAGTGAACACAGTGTTAGAGTTTAGTAAAATCGTCCAACAGCCTTGATATATATATATATATATATATATATATATATATATATATATATATCATCAGCCGTTTGAGTGTCCACTGCAGGACCGGCCTATCCCGACCGAAGTGGGGATGATACAGCCAATGTATCTCTACCAAGTGGCTTAGGCTGTCTAGTAGATTTTGTATGTAGGGTGAGAAGTGCTTGTAAGTGTTACTGTAGTGTTGTACTGGCTTTGGATGTGTGTGTAGTCTGTGAACCAAGTGTAATCGGTCCGTGCAAGCCGACTGGGCGCAAGCATACTTTATAGCATGCGACACTGGTTACCGCAGCATCCCTTATGTCCGCCAATGCAGTACGTGACCAGAAGAACGCTCCCAAAGTTTATCACCCTGGCAGGGAGCGAACCCTCGTTCTCCAGTGTACGAAAACGCACACTTTACCAGTGTACCACAGAGGCTCCTATACAGTATATATATATATATATATATATATATATATATTATATATATATATATATATATATATATATATATAGAGAGAGAGAGAGAGAGAGAGAGAGAGAGAGAGAGATTCAAATACTATATACATGAATAATGAAATGTAATATGCGCAGAAAATTGTTAAGAAAGAGGTGCTAGAAAGCCTCCAGAAATAACGAGAAGAATGCCATCAGTGCCTAGCCTGCAACATTTTCTAATACCCAGATTTTTCCCCTGCATTATGGTGCCTATTTTTTTTTTTTTTATGCTCATCGAATATATGCTTGCTAGACCCACACCAGCCGACTCAGCCGCCTCCGCAACGTGCAACTTACCCTCAGAAGGAAACCAGAGGAACGCTACAATTGATCACCCTGAAAAATTTTCTCGCTAATAGTACTTAATTTCTGTTTGCAGTCAGACGCCTTAATGCCACGAATAAATCATCTCAGTCTGCACCTCCCCCTTCCATGAATAAATCATCTCAGTCTGCACCTCCCCCTTCCAGTTCACACATCCCCCATTCATGTATCTCTCATTCCCATCCCTCCAGCCGTCACACACAAACTAATAAGTTAGTTTCCAGTCTAAAACAATGAACCGTTGTAGCAATGGTATTTCCACAATCACTGCATTTTTCCACTCTTGTGGAATTCCACCACTATCCCATGCCACATCAAAAAGTTTCAAAAGCGCATTCATCAACTCACAGCCTTCCACCCCAAGCACTTCAGGAAATATTCCATCCTCTCCTGGGGCCTTAAAATTCTTCAACTTCTTTATAGATTTTGCTACCTCTTCCAAGGCTACATCCCCCGTTCCTAACTGCAAATCTCTCTCGGCTGGCAAAATGTCCCCCTCAGCTGGGATTGGTCTACTATGGTGCCAACACTTTGCAGAGGTAATTTATAAGTTATGAGTACGACTTTTCCGTTCACTCACTGGTCGCCTAAAATAAGCACAATAATATTTGTCCTTTAATGTTAAGGCTTCGTGAATGCAATGGGCGTGAGACTGGATTCGAACTGCCCGCCGTTCTTAAATACCCGCGAACCTGACGTCGCTGTTCTTCCGGTGTGACGTAACGTTCCACTTTCCCCTCTATCTAACTATTGCCAGACATCTTAATCCCGTAAGGGGTGGCCACTTTCCCTTCGATTTCCTAAAATCCTAGTAAAACTGAATTGTTAAAAAGAGACGAGTGCACGATAACCAACGTACTTGATAACCCTTCCTCTCATATTAAATTCATACTGCCAAATTAGCTAGGGAAAAAGTTGGTATATGGAATTTTCCCTCGTCTCATCCCTGTAGCGGGTTCTCCTCGCCTTTGTTCATAACACGACACGGTGCAGAGCCGGACAGGACGCCTCTCACACTCAAGAGTTCCCATGGATCTGTAGGTTATTCTGCCTTCCTAAAGAGGGCACAGGTGGTGCGGGAAAAAATGCCCGGGTAAAGAGATGTTTCGGTAGAGGCACCACACCACATAGTTACCTCGCAACACCTACCTCTGAGCCCTACCTCATGCACGCCATTCACCAGTGTCTTTAGTATTCTTAGTATTTTCAGTAGTGGTGGTCCTAAGTAGGCCGGAGATTGTATGCAGTTTATAAGATTATAACCTAGATTTTAATAAGATATAATTTGAGATAATTAGGTGTTATATTACCCTTTGTTCTTACGCACACAATAACGGGAGTTAAGGGGACCGGTTGTGCTTTTACTTGGTATTCTGGGAAAACGACCCCGTCGTAAACCCCCACCCCCGTTATACACACACACACACACACACACACACACACACACACACACACACACACAGAGCGGGAGAGAGAGAGAGAGAGAGAGAGAGAGAGAAACTAACACACACACACACACACACACACACACACACACACACACACACACACACTCACACAGCAAGAGAGAGAGAGAGAGAGAGAGAGAGAGGACACACACACACACACACACACACACACACACACACACACACACACACACACACACAAGTATATACAGAGAAACAGACGGATAGACAGATACAGACAAATAAGTAAATATACAAGCAGAGTGAAGAGCGAGCAAAATTTTACATAAACCTATCATTATAATTTCGTCTTGGTGTGAGCTTTCAACAATTCTGGTGTGGTAGTTGAACAATAACAGACGAATAATTGAGCTAAAATGTGTACTTCCCCCCACTCTCTCTCTCTCTCTCTCTCACACACACACACACACACACACACACACACACACACACACACACACACACACACACACACACACACACACACACACACACACACACACACACACACACAAACTGTTTTACACTACTTTATCGAGTTTAAGTTTCTCAGCAAAATTGATACTGACTGGCTTCTTATATAATGCCATATTTTACAGAGCATGCATAACCATATAACAATTTTTCTAAACAATTTCATTTCTAGAAATTGTACGTAGATATTAATACTGTACAGTATGAATATGTGTGTGTGATTCATCCATATGAAGGAAAAATTGCAGTGTTAGCAAATGATTTTATGAAACGCAGTTCTAGTATTTGAAACTCATGACAGCCAAAGCCCGAAGTTACGTATCATTACCATCAACCAAAAGACGACGCATAAATAGAACTGAAAGAGGTCGTGTCTGTGGCAGGAAAACAGGAGACATGATAAAGGATGCAAGACTTGAGGAGAAATCTAGCCAAGGGATCAAAGGAGCTGGGAAGGACTGAGATAGAGGGAGGGAGAAATGTGGGAAACAGGTCAGAAGTTCTTGAATTTATAGTGGAAGTGCATTTTTATTATTTCCTAAGAAATAGTGTTTTTAATATTTTGTGAAAGCTAAACATTATGTTTGTTGATATTTTAGAGTAGGCCTAACTATCGATGTATCAAATTTTTCTTAGTCTGCGACGGAAGAGAATTCAATAAACAACGAAAGAAAAAAAGAAACAAAGGAGAGAATCAAATTTCTATATGAAAACCATTGTTTCTTGGCATTAATTAGAGAAAAGGCACTGGGTTTATATTGTTTTTTCACACCATTAAGGTAAAATTTGTATACCCGGTGTGACTGTGGAAATGGACAGTACTGAGGTTCTCCGGTGTTAACAAAAGAGCATCGAGGACAGAGACAGAGGCTGAAGCAGCAAAGCCGGGAAGGGACGTGGCCAGGAGTCTTGAATTTGTATCGGAAAAGAATCATTTCCAAAAGTAATGAGGGAATAACAATGGGTTTTTATTAATTTTGTAAACGGGGCGTACCGAATCTCTCTTACTACTACTACCCATAACTGTCCTTGTCCCTACCCTGGTCCTTGCCTCCTCCCTGTCCACCTGTTCTCTCCCATGTTCCTTCCTTTATTTCTATCCCTACCCCAAACCTTGTCTCTGTTTCTTTCCCTACTCATGTCTGACTCTTTTCCTATTCTTATCAATATCACTCTTCCTGCCTCTGTCCCTAATGCTGTCCCTACAACAGAGCCAGACCTTATTCCAGCACTTATCCCCACCCCTTACTGTGCTCCGAACCTTGTCGCTGTCTCATACCCTGTCGCTAGTCCTACCATTGTCTCTGCCCCTATTCCTGTCCTCTTCCCTGTCTTCTTCCCCGTTCCTATCCCCTGTCCTTACGCCTGTCACTGGTTCTTCCTCTGTTCCTACCCCTGTCCCTTCTTCTTCCCAGTTCCATCCATGTTACTCATGCCCCTGTCCTTAACGCTGTCTTTACCTTTCTCTTTCTGTCTGTCGGTCTGTCTGTCTCTGTCTGTCTGTCTTTGTCTATCTGTCTGTCTGTCTGTCTGTCTCTCTTTCTGTCTGTCTGTCTCCCTCCCCCCCCTTCTCTCGCTATTACCCAGCCTCCTTCTTAAGTTCTTCCTATTGCTGTGGGCATGGCTGGGTGTTAACTTATACTGTTGTCAGGTACCGACGCGGAGGTGCGAGCGATGCCGTTCTGTTAGTCCACTGTAAACAGGAAGCCGCTTCGACTAGGTGTAGGGGGATTGCTAGAGATAGGGAGGGCTAGAGGAAGGGAAGACAGAAGGGAGCGAAAGAGACAGAGGTTAGACAGGTTAAAATGAGGAGAAAGAGGAGGACTCAAATGATAAGGGGGAGGAGAGAAAAGAGACAGAAAGTGGTATTTTTGTTTGTGGTGGGAGAATTCGTAGCACTTCTTCCAACCTGGCACCTTATTATTCTCTTATCTGTCACTGATACAAACTAATTCATTTTCAGAAAAAAACAGAGAATAGCATGCAAGCCAATACCAAAGCGGAATACACAAGGGAAATCGCAACGCAAAGACGCTATACTCGTAAAACCTCCAATGCCACCTAGAATGCGTCCATGAGAGAGGACTTGCTATATCCCAGTTAAATCCGCAATGAATGCAGGAAATTACAGTGAAACGGCGGGGAGAATTAAGAGGCATTGTTCTGGAGCAGCAAGTAATTACTTCGTTTAGGTGGGATGGAAACTAAAAGCGCTTTTGTGATGAGAGATTATCATGGCTGGAAAACTCATTATTATAATGTTTCATAATTTTTGACAGGAAATTGACTTAATCGCATGTGTGTGACAGGTGGAAGGATGGGAAGGGGAGGTAGATTAAAGTGGCTGATATAACAACACTACAACCGTTCATTATTTTAGACTGGAAGCTAACTTACTTGTGTGTGATGGCTGGAGGGATGAGAATGAGAGATACATGAACGTGGGATGTGTGAGCTGGAAGGACGAGGTGCAGACTGTTGGTGTAGAACAAGTTAACACTGGGGTGATTTATTCGTGGCATTATGGCGTCTGATTGCAAACAGAAATTAAGTACTTTTAGTGAGAAAAATGTCTGAGTGGTCCGTATGTTGCTTTCCTCTGATTTCTTTCTGACGGTAAGTTGCGTGTTGCGGGGACAGCTGAGTCGGCTGGTGTGTGTTTGGCAAGCATGTATTCGATGGGCATTAAAAAAAAAATAAAAAATAAAACATAATGCAGGAAAAAAAGTCAGGGTATTAGAAAATGTTGTAGGCTAGGCACTGATGGCATTATTCTCATTATCTTTGGAGGCTTTCTAGTACCTCTTCCTTAAAAATTTACCTCGCATATTACATTTCATTCTTCATGTAGATACTATTTGAATCTCTCTCTCTCTCTCTCTCTCTCTCTCTAAATATATAGCAGCGGATCAATAAGTGGATTGTACACCTTGCCAACACTGCCAGAGTCTTCGTTGGAAGGTTTTCTGGATGCTATCTATCTATCTATCTATTGCCAGACGCCTTAAAGCCATATGGAGTGGCCACAAACAAATCGCCTACACGTCACGCTGTCCCCCGCCATTTCACTGCCCTGCTCCCAATTCACACACCCCTCTCTCATATACATCCCCACTCCATCCCTCCATCTCATCCTTGGCCTTCCTCTCCCTCTCTCCCCCTACACCTCACTCACATACACTTTCCTCGTCAGTTTCTCACTCTCCATCTTCTCCACACGGCCAAACCACCTCAGTTGTTTCTCCTAACGCTTCCTGTCACATCCACATCTACACCACACAGCTCCTTCAGATCCTTATTCGTCAGTCTGTCTCTCCATGTGACTCCACAGGCTCCTCTCATATTCACTGCTCTCACTCTTGATATGAGTCCCCCCAACAACACACTATCCAAGTACTTAAACATACTCACATTTTCCAGTTCCTCATTATCCAACCTCACTGTACATTCACTGACATCACCTCTCTCGAAGACCATAACTTTACTCTTCCCTACATTCGCCTTTAGATTCCGTTCGTTACACACTCTTCCAAACTCATCCACCAAGCCGTGCAGCTCCCCTTCGTCTTCACTTAACAACACAGTATCATCTGCAAACAACAGTTCTGGGAGCTTCCAAACAATGCCCTCACTCATTAGGGCCACTGCAACATCCACTGTCCTTCGTTGTATCTCTTTTATAACCCCATCCATATACAGATTGAACAAGCATGGAGACATGACACAACCTTGTTTCAACCCAATCTTCAAATAGAAAAGCTCACTCAGTTTACTATCCACACTCACTGCAGCCTTAGCATCCTCATACATACTCTTCACAGCATTCAGCAACTTCCCATCTACTTCACATATTCTTAATACTTCCCATAATCCCTCCCTATCATATGCATTCTCCAGATCTATGAAGGCCGAGTACAACTTATTTCCATCCTCTAGAAACTTTTCCACTAAAGATCTAAGAATGAATATCTGATCTACACAACCTCTTCCCTTCCTAAAGCCTCACTGTTCTTCTGCAACTAATTCCTCTGTTATTTCCCTAACTCTCTCAATAAGTATCCTACTGTATACTTTTCCTATTACACGAAGAAGACAAATGCCCCTATGATTACCACACACTTCTTTTTCCTCTTTCCCTTTGTACATGCGAATAAATATACCTGACTTCCAATTCTCTGGGACTCTACCTTCCTCCCAGACCAATCTGCACATTTTCCACATCCATTCTACCACCATCTCTCCCTCATACTTCAGCATTTCACCACACACTCCATCAATTCCTGGGGCTTTCCCCATTTTGACTCTTCATTGCTTCCACAACTTCCATCCTACTGATTTCTTCCTGTCTTCTCACTTCCCTCCTTACTCCCAACCATTTCCCAGCCACTTATACTCGCATTACTTTCATTCTCTATGTTCAACAATTCATTAAAGTGTTCTCTCCATCTGCTCACTTTTTCTCTCTCCTCAACTAGTAATCTACCATTTTTTCTTTCACTCCCCTACTGATTTCTTTGCCACCTGTCTGACTCTCTTAACCTCTTTCCAGAACATTTTCTTCCATTCACTCTTCATTACACTCAAATTCCTTCAATATTCCTCATCCACTCTCTTCTTACTCTCTCTTACTAATCTTCTCACCTCTCTCTTCCTTTTTACATATAACTCTCTCTTCCATTTCTCAACTTCTTCCACGCCCCTATTTCTCATCCATTGATTATATGTTTATTTCTTTTGTGCCACAGCCTGTCTCACCTCTTCATTCCACCATGCTGTTCCTTGCACCCTTTCGTCTTCTCGTCACTCCACACACCATCTCACATGCTGCACATATTTCTTCTGTGAATATCTTGCACACACCTTCCACGTCCCACATCTGTTCCAATTCATATTTTTTTTTAATGCGAGGAAGAAGGAACCAAAGGCCGGGAGCCCGCAATTATTGTTCCTTCCAAGAGAAAAACAAAATACAAGAGAGAGCCAAATTCAAGTTCCGATCATTTCGAGATGCCTGGACACACTGCGTTTGAAAGACTGGAGATCATAGGAAGCAGGAAATACAGACAGAGGGAGACAGTTCCAGAGCTGACCTGTTGCATAAATGAAAGACTGGGAGTAACGGTTAACTCTTGCATTAGAGAGTTGGACAGAAAAGGGATGAGAGTTTGTTGCTAGACGGGTGCTATGCGCCCGTCGTAGAGGTGGAGGAATGCATGCAGACAGTTCAGAGGAACAGTGACCATTGAAGTAGCGATAGAAAAGAGGTAAAGATGCAACAGTGCGACGAAGAGACAGAGTTTGAAGGGAGTCAGTAAGAGGAGGAGAGTTAATGAGACGAAAAGCCTTTGACTTCACCCTATTGAGAAGAGCTGTATGTGGGGAGCCTCCCGCACATGAGAGTTGTACTCCACACAGGGGCGGATAAAACCCCTGTATAGAGTCAACAATTGTGCAAGGGGTAAATAAGAAACGGAGGCGGCTTAGCACACCTAATCTATTCGAAGCAGATTTGACAAGAGATGTAATATGATCTTTCCAAGATAAGTCCCGAGTAAATGAAACCCCAAGCATGTTCAAGGATGATGCAGGATTAAGCTGAATATTATTAAACATTAGTGCGTATACCTGTGGAAGATTTTGACGGGTTGATAGGTGTAAAAATCTGAGTCTTTGATGCATTAAAAACAACCAGATTATTTTTACCCCAGTCACAGATACGAGCCAAGTCAGACACTAGGTGTGCCATAGCCTCGTCCCTTGTTAAGTAATTGCTGGGATGAGCGTTGCGGGAACCGAATGGATAGGTGAAGGATGGAGTCATCAGCATATGAGTGGGTAGGGTTAGATGTACAGCTTAGAAGGTCACTGATGAATAAAGGAAGAGAGTTGGTGATAGGACAGAGCCCTGAGGAACATCACTCTTGACAGATCTAGGAGAAGAACGATGGCCGTCTACAACAGCGGCTATAGAACGACCAGAAAGGAAGCTAGAGATGAAGGCACAGATAAAAGGATAGAAACCGTAAGAGGGCAGTTTGGAAATTAAAGGTTTATGCCAGACTCGATCGAAAGCCTTTATGTCAAGTGCAATGGCAAAGCTTTCGCTAAGGTCCCGAAAGGAGGATGACCAGGAGTCTGAATGGTAGGTGAGAAGATCGCCAGTGGAGCCTCCCTGACGGAACCCATACTGACGATCAGAAAGAAGGTTGTGATAGGAAAGATGCTTTAATATTTTTCTATTAAGAATTGATTCGAAAACTTTTGAGATACAGGATGTTAAAGGAATTGGGCTATAGTTAGAGGGTTGGGAATAGTCACCCTTCTTTGACCATTCCCAACCCTCCTCCAACCGTTCCTTCACTTCTCTTTTATATTCTGCCTTTTTCTCATCCTCTTGTATCCTTTCCACTCTCCTTGCATCTACTCCTTCCTCCCGTCCTTCCCTTCTTCTATTTCCTCCGTTTTACTTGGACCTTGATTCTGACCACCACCAGTTGGTGGTCAGAAAGTCCACTCCCCCATCCTCTATATGCTCTTGCATCCATTACACATCTTTGCATCCTTTCATCCACACACACATAATCAAACATTGCCTTCCTTTCATTCAGTTCACCATCCACCCTTCTCATTACTCGCCAAGTATACCTGTGGATCATTTTGGGCCTGAAGAGGGTATTGGCTATCACCAACCCCCTCCCAGCACAAATGTCCACTAAAGCACTGCCATTCTCATCTATCTCAGCAGGCACACCCCACTCACCAACTACTCCATCCACCTTCACATTCCTTACTTTACCATTCATATCACCAATCAAAAACACTCTCTCATTCCTTTCAAACTTTTCCATGCACACTTCCACATTTGTCCAGAACTCTTCTCTCACTCTGCTTGCATGATCTTGCGTTGGCGTATACATGCACACAATCGCCCACATTTGTAGTCCAACTTTCAGTCTTACTGTAACGCCAGGGATTGATTTTTATCCCACCGTTGTTCATCAGTGTAACGATAAGAAATTTTATCCCATCATTATTTATCAGGTTTGTGCTGTTTAACTTACATGTTGATAATACAAAGGGTACTCAACTTAGTCTCCCCTCAATGACTGATAAAGTGTTCACCAAAGAAAAAAACGAAGGGGGGGGGGAGTAACTTCGACTTTGAATGATACAGGTTAATTGCATAAAGGATATTTTTGGTAGCGTTTGTATTTTTAGCCGAGTCGAGAATAAGTTAGTACCATATGTGTTAGTCGTTCCCAAAGCGAAGGAATCTTGAACTGGAAGGGGAGTGAGTCATGCGTGAGAGGACAAAATTCCCTTGGTTCAAGTTAGTTGGATATCAAAATTGCATATACTTTATTCTATCTATCTATCTATCTATAGCTCGACGCCCTAATCCCGCAAAGGGTGGCCGCAGACAAAACGCCTGCAAGTCACTCTGTCACCCACCATTTGACTCCCCTCCCCCCAACTCACCCCCCCCTCCCTCATATACCTCTCAACTCCATCCCTCCACATCATCCTCGGTCTACCCCTCCCTCTCCCTCCCTCCACCTCACCTACATACACCCTCTTAGTCAGTCTTTCATTCTCCATTCTCTCCACATGTCCAAACCACCTCAGTGTATTTCTCCTAATCTTTTCAACCACATCCACATCTACCCCACAACGTTCCTTCACTTCTTCTTTCGTCAACCTGTCCCTCCACGTCACTCCACATGCTCCTCTCAAGTAACTCATTTCCACTGCTCTCACTCTTGACTTGTTCCCCTCTTGCAAGGTCCACGCCTCGCTTCCATACGTCAGGGTAGGGATCACAATACCATCATGCAGTGACTTCTTAACTTCCATACTCACCTGCCTATTTCTCATCACTGCTTTCAGTGTACCAACAACCCTTCTTCCCTGCTGTACCCTTTCACGTACTTCATCTCCCAAAGTTCCATCCTTACTCATCACACTACCCAAGTACTTGAATGCACTCACATTCTCCATATCCTCACCATCCAACCTCACTGCACACTCTGTGACTTCATTCCTCTCAAACACCATAACTTTACTTTTGTTTACATTAACTTTCAGCTTCCTCCTCCTACACACTGTCCCAAATTCATTCACCAAACCTTGCAACTCCCATTCATCTTCACTCAACAACACTGTATCATCAGCAAACAGCAATACCGGAAGCTTCCAAATCTCACCCTCATTCATTAGGGCCACCCCTACATCCACTGCCCTACCTTGTACCTCCTTTACAACCCAATCCATATATATATTAAACAGCCATGGATACATTACACACCCCTGTTTCAGTCCCACATTGAGATCAAAGAACTCACTCAGCTCACCATCCACTCGCACCGTAGCCCTTGCTCCCTCGTACATACTCTTCACAGCACTCAACAACTTCCCCTCCACTCCATATATTCTTAATACCTTCCACATACCTTGCCTATCTATTCTGTCATAAGCTTTCTCCAAGTCCATGAAGGCAGCATACACTTTCCTTCCCTTCTCTAGATACTTCTCCACTAAACATCTTAGAACAAATATCTGATCTACACACCCTTTTCCCTTCCTAAATCCCCCTTGTTCTTCTCCAACTAGCTCCTCTGTCATATGCCTAACCCTATCAATGAGTATTCTACCATATATTTTACCAGTCACACCAAGAAGGCAAATACCCCTATGGTTACCACATACTTCTCTCTCCCCTTTTCCTTTGTACAGAGAAACAATTATACCTGATTTCCAGTCCTCTGGAACCCTTCCCTCTTCCCAAGCCAATCTACACAACTTCCATATCCACTCCACAACAATCTCACCCCTCTACTTTAATAAATCTATACTTGTTAAACAACAGACATTTTTTTTAATTACATGACCTTTAATAATATGAAAAGAGTTGTAAATTAAGTACTAGTTTGGGCGATAGTAATACAGTACTGTTACGAAGCGAAACAATTTGAATATTTAACAATGACTCCTGAGTTCATCACATTTCAATCTCGAATATCAGTTGTTCTTGGGCTCGTCAATAGCCTCAAGATTGGGACATTCAATGACATGAACTGTCTTTTCGGGCTGGCATAGCCTCGAACCAAAAATATTCACTCATGTACTATTACGTCGGGCCAGTCTAAACTCATCACACAATTCACTAATATTTCATAATCACTCGGGCTTGCTTAGCCCCGAGCTAATATTTCATAATCACTCGGGCTTGCTTAGCCTCGAGGAACAATTCGAAATTACATATCCTTACAACACTAAATTCACTTCAACACTCTCAATATTTCTAACTTATTAATAAAAGAAGAGAGAAAAAAAAACGGTTGATGAGTTAAAATCGCTTTTCCGTTACATGATCACATTAACTTTCAAAATTCTGTACCTTATCTACTATAAAAAAAAAAAAAAGATTCACCTGATTGATTCATAATTCAATTGCTACTACATTCATTTATAAATCTATTTGTGGGTAGTGTAAGTGTGTGTGTACATCAAGTCTATGGGCAAATTCACATGATGGCCTCGTGCAAACCCCAAAGTCACGGTGTCTGAAACAACGTCTGTTACTCGTAATGTCTGGTTAGCCAATGTCTGTGTTAAGCTTTTAACAACATGACTTCATATTGTTCACGACAAGCAAGAATTAAAACAAGCAAGGGGGGGAGAAAGGAGGAATGTGTGCAGTTCACCTGAAACAACGTCTGTTACTCGTAACGTCTGGTTAGCCAACGTGGCTTAGCTAGGCCCACAGGGACGCTACTGCTAGTCAAATGAGACTGTGTTTTTGCGATATGGTGGGTTTTAATTCTCTTCACTATTTATATAGTAGAGTACACATGACGTTAGGACTTTTGATTGAATTGGGGAAAATTTGGGATTCATTCCTTACTACAGTTAAATACTGAATTTACTGCCATCCCGCCCTGAGTTTGGGGTAGCTTATGCCATCTAGTGATGGCTAAGGCAAGCGGAACTACCTGATCCTCACAAATTACGTTATCTTTGCCTTTTCTGACTATTGATTTCACATATTTGGATTCTAGCAGCTTCATTAGTAAGCATTTCACAACAATGATACGAAAAGAATTGCATACCCATTATTATTCTGTTTAAGGTTTAAACTTGGCGTCCGCAACGACGCACCACAAGCAATAGGATGTTGTCCACATCTGTTATTCGTTACTTACCAGATGAGTGAACTCCCATAGTTCAACACTCCCAGTTACACTACCTAGGCATAGATACAGAGAGATATACATATAAAAATAAAGTTGTCCCTATACTGATCATTAACACATGAACTACTACTTAGAACAGGAGCCTTATAGACTAGTATTCAGATTACACTCTATCTAACTTAGAAATTACAGTACCTCTAAACATATACATGAATACTAAATTTGTGGCATTACATTACCCACACAATCTGTTAGTTATTATCACTGTAGGGGTCCTTAACCTGCCGTGTGCTGGCTATTTTTAGCCATATGGGTCACCCCAGTGCCGGCCATTTTTTGACCTTTTTTTGGAGGGGCTAAAATGATAGATTCTGATATGGAAACAACTAATTTCGTCATAAAATACTCACCGAGGCTCGGAAATGAGTTTTATTGAGTCCTGCATACTCGTGTACAGGTATAGCTCACCACAAACGTTAGGGACAGCAGTTTTCTATGTAAGGTATACTCAGGTATTTTTGCTGGGATGGTATAGCAATGTTCAGTACACTTTTCTGATCACTTATTACTCCAGCATCTATCACAATTTGCGTGTCTTTCTCACTGTGAATGCATTATCTTACACTTACTTGAAGATAGGTATAACCTGACTTCATTACGTACAGTCTTGGTACTTACAAGAAGGTATTTACAACTTAACTTCACTACAAGAAAATATTTACAACTTACGCTTACATGAAAATGATTACAAAATGCCTTCACTATGGACAGCACTGGGTGAGGCACACAGGCAGAGTGAGGCAGAGCAAGCGTGAAGGGAGGAGCGAGTGAGTGTATGGCCTTGACAGCCTGGGGGATGATAGAGGAATAGTTACCTTACATGCCTGCCAATTTTTACCCGCGAATCTTGAAAAAAGGCCACAGTGAAGTTTTTTTTTATTTTAAACCATTTTAAAATGGCACTGGCACTAGGCACTGCCACGTGGTGGGTTAATTATTAACCAGCATAAAGCGAAATAACAACTCACTATTATATACAGTATGTGGAAATGGAATTTTGATCAGTACTCAGTATAAATAATTGATGGCCTAATTAATATGCTAAGTACTTAGCTGTGGTGTTGATTGTATTAAGTGGCAGAATGATAAAGCTGAAGCTGATTGCTGAAGAAGGTTCAAAACATGGGTATTTACTGTCTGGTGGCAGGGAGAGAACCGAACTGTCTGGTGGCAGGGAGAGAAATGAACTGCTTTGAGCAACTTTGTACGTGAAGTAAAATCAACTGTACTCGTCATTAATGAATATATAACTAAATACATTGTTTTCTCGTTGACCATATTTCTCTCTAATGATAAATAATATCTTACACAAAATATATCACAAGAACTTATTTACAAAGAAATGTCCTGTCGTGGGCGGGAAATTCAAACCTAAAATCCAGGACAAACTCCCCTACCCAAAATATATACAATATTTACAACTGTCACGTCCCAATCAAGGTACGCTATGGTTGGGAGAAACCAAGAGCGATCTGACTTGATGTCCTCGAAGAGGCATCACATCGGTCATTTACGGGTGTAGGGGGGTGTTGGGTAGCGCCGGTTTGGCTGTCATGTTCCTTCATTTCTAAATCAATTTCTAGTGGATACAGCTTAACCACTGGTCTAGTGGTCAAACCGGCGCTTGTCCTTAGCTGCACTACCCTACATTCTTGGTCAGGAAAACATAACAATTTGGTGACCTGACCTAGTCGCCAGAGAAGTCGAGGCCCATCCCCATGTATCAGCACGACGTCCTCAGCTTGAGGCGCTGCCTTCCTCTTCTTGGATGTCAATTGATAATGTTCTTCCTGAGCAATATCAGATAGTCAGTGGTCAATCTCCACATATCTCGTGAGATCTTTTTCACGTATAGGAGACGTCAGTTTATTCCCGAATTAGTCCGCCAGGTGACGTCCAAGAGATCATCATCCCTGACTTTCTGTTTCGGGAACTGTCTAAGATGCTTTCCATTAATAAGTTGTGAAGAAGTGATAGGGAGTGGATCATCAAAGTCACCATATGTATGTCCAAGTGGACGGTCATTCACTGTGGTCTTAAGTTCCAATAATACAGTATCCAACTTTTCACAGGTTACTAAAGCTCGACCCAATACCTTTCGCAGGCCAGCCTTTAATATGCCTATCACCATTTCCCAGATGGCACCGAACCATGGCACCCTGGCCAGTATAAACCGCTACTCACAGTTTACTTTTACCAATTCATTCTGTAACCTCGGATTGTTTTTTAACTCCCTCAACACACTGGCTCCACTTAAAAAATGTAGTGGCATTATCACTAATTATGAGTTCAGGGAAGCCTCTCCTGCTACAGAACCAGCCCTAGTAACTGCACAGGTAAACATGACTACATATAATTTTCCTATGGTACCCTTTTCTTTAATGAGTAGAGCAGCTGTGTAGTGTACTTCCATTACTTGAAATGGATTCACTACCTGAACCCTAAAGTATGGTAACAGAGGAGCCTGTACAGCACTATATGGGGCACCTTGTAACCTTTTACAAGTTATAAATTTTCTTAAAACCTTCTTTACAACTTGTCTGATCTTAGGAATCCAAAATCTTTGTCTTATGTAACTTACAACATAACTTACTCCACTATGGCTACACACCTTGTGGCAGTACTCAGAAAGGAGAGCCACTAATCTATGTTTACTAGGTATTAGGATACGGTACTTTGCTTCATCCTTTTAGTCCGAAAACTGTAACTTGCCTTTACAACGCAATAGCCCACCTTCCATATTGAGGCCTAACTGCTTCACAACCATTATTTGGTGTGCCCTTTCCAGTGGACAAATAATGGTAATCCTCAGGGTACTCTTCCATTTGAGCTAACTTAATCATTACTGATTCTGTTGTCCTTAATTCTGACACTGTCAAATAAGCCGGCATTGCCTCGTGTGTTCTTTGTCTCCTATCTTTCAGTGTCTTGATGAATCCTAATACCCATGCCATCACATGCCTTGTCTTCACATAAGAACCACATCAGTCCTAATTCAATATGGCAGGAAAGGTTACCAATACTGACAATGACAGGGTCTCTTCAAGGAGACAACCCACGGTGGCGTTCCCAACATCCTCAAGTGGACCATTTTCCAGCCACATATTTTGGTGAGGTAGCCATGTGGGCCCTCCCCACCACAAAGAGGAACCTATTAAGGATACATGTGACGTCCCTCTGGAAACCATATCACTGGGGTTGTCCTTTGTAGACACATAACGAATTTCAGCATCAGGGACTAATGCCTTTATTTCATCTTTTCTGTTCTGAACATAAACAGACAACAGTTTTTTACTAGACAACTAATATAGGGTTATCTGGCTATCCGTCCAGAGGTATATACTTTCTTTGCTTAACTCGTCTACATAGGCGTCATAAATATACTTGGCGAGACGAGCTGCTAGCATGACAGCAGTCAGTTCTAATTTTGGTATAGTGAGGGGTTTAATGGGTGCTACTTTGGCCTTTGCCATAGCTAATCTACTACTTCCCTCACTGACTAAGTAGGCTGCTACACCATAAGCAGTGGTGCTTGCATCACTAAATAGATGCAGCGTGACTTTTTAACTGTCAGTGACTTGGCGGGGTAATACAATATTGGTACTATTAATCATATCCACATAATTAATCCCCTGCTATTCAGCCTCCATATCTTCCAGCATGGGAACATCCCACCCACACTCAATACGCCATAGATCTTGTACAAATTTTCTTGCACGGATGGTTACTGGCAATAATACTCCCACGTTTTGTCACTACTGTGGGTCTACTTTCGTGCCCCTTCACCTGTTACATGTCCTTGTCAGTTAGCAGATTCATGCCAAGTACCCTCACCTTGTCCTGAACTTCAGAAGCCAATCCCTTTAGGTGGAGTATCTTCCCCAATTTCACATGTTTGTTACCCACTCTTTTAAGGACAAATTGGCACTTGAAAATACTCTTAGAGCATGCCAACACAATTGTTGTGAAGCATCTTCACCTTCTTCGGTTCCTTGCAAATTGTCAATATACAACCCATTCCTTAATTTATCAACCAAGGCTTTATCCTCCTGAACCACTGAATAAATATTTTTGTATGGTGGCATACAATAGGATTTGGGAACAAGTGGCTCCAAACAACACTGCCTTGAACCTATATATCAGGTAAGGCCTATTTAGATTTAAACGTTCAACAGGCCAAAGGAATCTTGTGGCATCCCTATCCTTTTCAAATAACCCCACCATAAGAAATGCCTTCTCGATGTCACTCACCCAGGCAAAACGATGACACCAAAAGCACAACAGTATCTGTGCGAGGTCATTAACCAAATATGGACCTGTGTGTAAGCAGTTAGCTCTGCTGTCGGGCCCTGCTGCGGATGTCACTGATTGCATTGCACAGTTGACCCTTGTGGGGTGTGGTGCGGAGAGGATCTGTCCGTTCTCCCCTTGGGGCTAAGATGCGAATGAATGTGTTTGAATGGATGAGTAAATGGGGAGTGTGTCGTCCTGTCTCAGCTACCTCCCTTTCCTTGGGGGAAGCAGCCTAGGTATATAGATAGATAGATAGTGTAAGCAGTCATTCAGACTATATGCCCTCTCATGCTCTCTAGCTGAACAATCAAACACTACTCTAATTGGTGTTGTTAAGCTATCTTTACTGACATCATGATGAGCTAGATAGTGTACAGGATGGCCTACAAGACTCTGGTCCTCCACCTTTTTTATGAATGCTCTTTCTAGTTGATCCTGGATGATTTTTAATATACTATTTGCAATAATTGGGATCCTTTATGAATTTATGCTGCAAACCTCTTAATCTGCCCAAGGCTAACTTAAAATTATCAGGTATCTTATCAGCGTTTTCTTTCCACAGTAATTCCACAACATATTGTCCCTGTTCTTTGGAATATAGCACCTTATCATAGAAGTTACCTAATACCTTCTCTCCCTTCTTATCGGTCTCATTGGGACTAATACCTTTGTGATCTAAAGCCCATAGACCTGTCAGATCCTTGATTTCTGGAGTGGTATTCCTGCCATCAATATTTGCTAATTCCATTACCGGATCTACTGCCAGTTTCAGACCAGTTACCAGCTCTACCTGAGTACAAGTGTATAACCATAAATTGTGAGAAACAAAATTATGCCTCCTTCCCTTATATAGCCAGCATGTACAAAGTGATAATAGTCCGCCCCAACCAGCAGTCTGACCATACCGCACTAGTGACACTTGGACCTGCTAAATTGTACCCTCGAGCCTTCAGATCCCGCACATCATGTTGCAGACCCTTCCCTGACTTACAGTTAGGTAGGTCATCTACAACCTTCACACTCAGACATCCATTTACAAAGTCTAATATCTCCACCTCTCAACTCAGTACAGCCTCTCCATGAATCAAGATCTATTTACAATCAGTGAATGGGGACAAAACAACCTTGTCTCTTTTCATGCCAGTAAAACTAAATATATACAGTTTACTAATACACAGACATTGCCAGATTCTTACATTACCTTCAGTGCTACTAATATTCCCATCTCCAAAAGTATTGAAATTCTTGGCGTCTCACTTAACAGTGCCCTCAGCTGGACCTCTCATGTCAGATCACTTGCTAAAACCGCCTAAAAAAAAACTTGGATTATTGTACAGAGTCCGTAACTTATTCGCCGATGAGCAGTTAGCTATAATTTATAAAAGTCATGTGCGCTCTCAGCTTGAATATTGCTCACCCTTGTGGTATATATATATATATATAGTATATATATATATATATATATATATATATATATATATATATATATATATATATATATATATATATATATATATATATATATATATATATATATATATATATATATATATATATATATATATATATATATATATATATATATATATATATATATATATATATATATATATATATATATATATATATATATATATATATATATATATATATATATATATATATATATATATAAAATTTGCAAAATAAATCGCTGAGGAAGAAGTACTACGTAGTCGCATTGACCACTCAGACTAAGGTCTTATATTTTGGAGCAGCCAAGAAAAGGATACCAGATGGGACTTGAAAGTCATGATCATCATCATCATATATATATATATATATATATATATATATATATATATATATATATATATATATATATATATATATATATATATATAGCTACCCTCTCAAACAACTGAAAATACTTTGTTAAATCAGATTCATTAAAAGGAGGGACAAGTTTAACATTTTTAGCTACATCAAAATCATCAGAGCTAGATGATCCAGTTCCACCTTGTTTCATGCGATACTCATGGTCTGCCTGAATCCTAGCAAGTTCAATTTGTGCCTGAGACTGTGCCTGTGCCTCCTGAATACGAGCCTGAGACTCAGCCTCCTTAGCACGTGCCTGAAACTCAGCCTCCTTAGCACGTGCCTGAAACTCAGCCTCCTTAGCACAAGCCTCCTGCAGGGCTAGCTGAAACTTAGCTATTTCAATCTGCGTTTGCTCATCTGGAGGAGTTACATTAAACAAGCTTTTATTAATCATGCCAACAATTTGATCTTTAGAATGATGAGAGCGAACAGCAATTCCCAATTGTTGAGCAACTAGCTTAAGTTCATTCTTTGTTCTGTTTTCTACATCACACACTGTTTGCACATTTGACAAAAAATCTTTGGCTTCATCAAGTGTAGTAATAGCAGACATCATGAATAAATCACAGTCACAAAATATCAAGCAATATCCTTATGATAATATCCTGAATATCCTGATAAGAGGTCGCCAAATTAATGTTACGAAACAGAGAGAGATAATAAACACTTCAAGTGAGAATACTAAAATCACTACTGTCCCGCAAAGTTCCAGGTTCAAAACAAAAGACTTAGGTAAAATTACAAGTTAAAATTTAATGGTCAAACTAACAACTAAACATTCAGGACTAATAAGGATAATGTAATGACAAAACAGGTTACATATATGGTTAACTGCAATAGCCTCTATTAGCACGAAATTCGCAAGAGCAAATTTATCTAAGTTAGCCCTGATAAAATGAGAAACCCGGATAATGCTGAGTTAAAGCAAGATATAACATTATTACAGATACAAAATATTACTAATACTGGCTGACAGTATGGAACCAATATGAGTCATAAAAACTTTACCAGGCTTACGAATTAACGCCTTAGGCTATACAGTACAAGAAAAATGGTAATAACACTTATACTCAAATTATACAGCAGCTAGATGGCTGGAGACTTCCTGAGCACTCACAAAAATAATAATATACTGTACAGGGGAGGACAGAGATGTGAACAGAATGAGGAGTAGATCTAAGTGGCAACTAATGCAGAGACTGAGCTCATTATGTAGGGGCCGGCAGAGCTTGATTCAACTTGTTAGAAGGACGCGCAGATGAAGGCATAGGGGACGAAGAGTTGACAATCCTGCTCTGAACAACAGAAAGAACGACATACTCTACTATAAAGGGGAGAAGGGGGGAGTGAGGTAGAACACACTAGCCTGGTCACTATGGAAGCCACGTGGCGAATCGTGAACAAACATGCAGCATACTGTACATTAGGATCATACAAAGGATGATGCAGTCATGAACAAAACTGTATCATAAGTTAGAATTATACAAGGGATGATGAAATCATAGGCTATGTAACAATATATATATATATATATATATATATATATATATATATATATATATATATATATATATATATATATATATATATATATATATATATATATATATATATATATATATATATATATATATATATATATATATATGTATATATATATATATATATATATATATATATATATATATATATATATATATATATATATATATATATATATATATATATTACACCGTGCAATCATGTAATGTCACCAAGAGAAGTAGATTTATCATCTCCCCTTTTCTGTACTCTTAAAAAGATAGATAGATAGATTGATATAGATATTTTACTTGATCCAGTCCATTAGGAATTTTCATACTCCTTTTAAGAAATAAATAACCTCGGTCAACTTTTCCAATAAAGTTGCACCCTCCCGGCCGCATTCCAGATTAATGTAAGGCTAGTGTGAAATCTATGAATAGATATGAAGAGAATGTGTAACCTTTGTCGTCATTACATAGAAAGGAAAATTTACGTCGGTTAATTACAGACCATTGCCAGGAGAGGGTGTGAATCTACGGACAAGTTTATTGTCGCAGAGGACAGCTGTCAGACTATAACCTCTCCACTACTCGATATCCCCACGCAGCAAGTAAGATCAACACTACACAGATTCCCGTAAGTCTATATCACGCATCCTGAACTAGTTCCTGCCACACACCCAGCCTTGCTTTTCCACACCTTGCCTCACACATTATCTCTCCAATGAAGTCTCTCGCTTCCTTGCACTGTCTCTCTCCCACATCCCCTGCCTCACCCCCTCACATCCCCCTCATTTCCTCAGCCCCTCACACAGAACCACACCCCCTCACACCCTGTATCACTTCCTCACACTCTGCCTTACTCATTCACACTTTGTCTGACTCCCTCACACTCTTCCTCACCCCCTTGTCACACTCTGCCAAGCTCCCCTGCACAAATCCGCACTCCCTTACACAATGCCTCACTCCTTCACAATCTGGCTCTCTCCTTCACGCACTGCCTCACACCTTCACACCCTCCTCACTTCTGCACTAGCTGTCTCGCTCATTCACATATTGCGTCACTCTCTCACCTTTTAACTCACATCCTCACACCCTGCCTTACTTGCTGAAACAATCTTTCACGCGCTGCCTGACACCCTGCTCACTCCCTGTCATTTCTCATACGTAAGTGAGTCCTTTTAAATTCCCTCCCATTCTGTTGACTATTCTAACTCTTTACTGAACGAGCAAGGCATTTTTTGTGGGAGTGAATCGGCCCCTGCGCATAGAAATGACAGTCCATTACGTGAGTCTAATCAATCCTCCTACATGCCACACACATTACAGTAACAGGTCACCAACTCTGCGCTACTGTCCATCTTGATATCCGCTTTCATGTTTTTCTCACCTATTAATCGCTTCATGCTGATGATTTATTGTTTATTTTATACATGGTATATCCAGACGTTTAATTCGACTTAGGAAAGACACCGCACACCAGAGTGTCAGGTGTAGATATCCCTGACCACTTTACTGCAGTAGGTCTCCCCTAAGGGAAACTATATCATATGAACAGTCTATATAAAAATATATTAATATAATACTATGCCTGACTCAGGGACTAAATATCGAAACTTTATTTTTTCAAGAGATTATTAATTATTTACTTGTAAAATACATAATTTATATTTTAATTTGCCTAGCATCAGATGATTCGGTATAGTTAAGTTAAACATAGGGTACTAAAAATGTTTATATTTATCACGATCAGTGTTTTGGCAAAGGATAAAGACGCTTGCTTAAATTTCAAATGACAACAGACATATTATTCATCCCTTAACCTACATCACTCAAAGGATTAAAGTCCCATATGCAAAAACAAACTAGCGGGGAAAAAGTCTTGTGAAGATTGCTAAACCCATGACTAGAGAGTTACCAATCGTTCTCGATTAACTATATCATATAAGCTATTTTCTTCCCATTGCTTGACGCATCATTCTGTAAAGGGAGACCATGACTAAAGAACCACCAGTGTTTCTGTCACTGCTGAGTAACGACCCTTCTTACCACGTTGCACAACCCTCCCGTTCATACGTTTGAACTCATCGCAGTCACTTTCCATTCCATCAGTTTTATTTATCTGTTTCTATGTTGCCTTACGTTGTATCCAGTGAAACAGCCCCTACAAAAAGGCCTCCATACGTAACTACTCCAACTCAGTAACAACACCTCTTTCCACGACGCATCACCTTCACCTTATGTACACTCGCACCTCCTTTCTTTACTTCCTACACAATAACTGTCCTTCTTCTCAAGTCGCCGAAAAACATATACATTATCAGTCAGGTTCTCCGTTATATACTGTCAAATCCTAACTCGTCACCCCGTTCTCAGTTTCTCTCTATTTCTCCTCCCAGTCATCTCACTCTCATAAAAATTCTCCTAATCAGTTCCACGTGGCTGATCCACGTCAGAGAGTTCCCTTGTATTTTTCCCATAAGTGACCCATTTAGTCTTATTAACATCAGTCACCATCATAGCACCTCATAGATTCCTTCTGCCAATCATATTCACACATTCGTCCCTCTTAGGTGATAATGATCAAAGTCTAATTACTTTTTAAGCATTCAGGCTCCTATGATTTACTTTGAACTGAGTAAAATCGTCTGTCATTAGCATGATTAGCATGGTTATAATACTACAGTTGTTCCGACAAATAAAAAGTTAATGGTGGCAGTATATTATCATCAGACTCTTATGACTGAGTCTCAGCTGTCTGGCATAAGCTGGAACAAAATACTAGAGTTGTCTGGACCGTGAGAGAGAGTTTATCTGTTCACCCCGATGGCATCGTTCTTATTCTATTCCTTTGGATAGACTCTTCGTACTGGAGGGTTGGACACAGCCATTATTAGGCCTGCCACCGTCATTGGTTTCCAGTAAGATGGATAAAACTCGTAACAGCAAAACCAAGGTATATAAAGGCGTTGCCCTAGTAGGCTACACAGTTTAACTCATAAAATTCGGTGGCATGTTATTCTACTTTTCTTTTGCTTCCTCCACATGATTCTGTTCAGTATCGAAAAATCTACTCATACTGAAAAAGTGAATGAAGGATGTATCATACACATACATATCGTAAAGTCTTTCCAGAGCTGACTAAATCCGACTACATGCAGCAAGAATAAAACATAGCAAATCATCAGACTGAAGGGATTACGAAAGTTGTCACAAACCAAATGGCCATTAGAAATTTTCTACCAAAAATAAAACGCCTTGCCCGCAGTTGACTGGCTGATATAGTTGTTGAGATAGTAATGTTCATCTCTACAATATTATATCTAATACATATTCACTGTTACCCTCTGCACCTGGTAGCTCAAGACAGCACCAGTAAGCAACCTGTCACTCTTATTCGCTCTCTCAGCAGCCCTATGTAATGACCTAAACCAGGGGTTCTTAACCTGGGGATGGGTCCGTGAAGGTCAGAATAATTGAGAACAATTTAGCGATATTGCGTGATGCCGTTTGGCATAATTAGCTGCCCTCTCCCCCTCCCCCCCCAAAAAAAAAAAAAAAACTTAAAGATTCTTGAAGAATTCAAGTGTTCGTTGACACAAGCCTATCCTCGTCTTGCAAAGCGAGCTATGTGTGGTCTGATTCCGTTTGCTACTACACACCTTTGTGAGTCTGGGTTATCAGCGCTTGTTTCTATCAAAACGAAAAGTCAAAATCAAATGGATTGTCAAAGACTGCTCCACAATTTCATCTTCTTATTCCAGCCAAACAACAACCCTCTCATTGAAATGAACTTTTGGGCAGAATTAAAATTTTATTTTGTTTAATTTGCACAAGTTGGATATACTTCATTTTTTCGAGTGGTCATTAGTTTTTGCATGAAAAAGAGTGAGAAACATAATTCTTTGTAAAGACTGTTTTACACTTTGCGTATGTCACACACTGCGTGAGGTAGTTTTCAATGAAATAAAGTACATTCATTGCATGCGAAATGCTGTGTTTATGTGCTTATGTTCATTTTTGTAGGGAAGGGGTCCATAGCTTTCACCAGATTCTCGAAGGGGTCCGTGACTGAAAAAAGGTTAAGAACCACTGACCTAAACAAATAACTATGAACGTTCCACAGTTAATATTTCTTATTTGCCGTTTACCTCAATTTTTTTTCTTTTTCCTTATTTCCCTCTTGTAGGCCAGTGACGAAGAGTCACTTCTTCCTACCACCCATCCCATTAAAGTCTTCATTCCAGTGTCCTCTCTTCCACACAGTCTTTCACCCGTGTGGATGCTTAGTTCCCTATGAATCAAAATCTCTCACATTAGCTTTCCACCTATTTTTAGACCTCCCTTTCCTTCCACTTCCTCTGCTTCTGAACCATAGATCTTCATCAACCTCTCATAACTGCCACAACACTTAGTCAGTCACAAGTCTTCCTTTTCCATCGTATTACGCTTGACTTCAGACTTTTCTCCAGTCCCATTCCTCACCTCATCATTCTCACCGAACAATAGTATTTACATTCAGTTCACTCAGTCTATTCCCGAAAACGAAATCTGGGCATCTTGGCGCGCTTGAGCCGTGATCATAGCATTCAGTCCGTCCGTCCCACTGCCTGTTCTCGCTTTCGCCACAGTAATTAAGGACCGACTTTGTCGATTGGGGTGTCAAATGAATTTTCTCCTGACGATGTGATCTCGCTGGAGTGATAAACGAACTCACAGTAACCCGAAGGTCGCTATGAGCAAAAACGTCTTTATTTACCCAAGTATAGGCACAGCACTGGTATCACTGGAAACGACGTTCAAATGGATTATTTATGTCCTCATCCCTATATTGGTAGACCGGCTAGAAACGTGCAGATTGTAAGATATATATATATATATATATTGCCAGACGCCATAATCCCTTAATGGGTGGCCATTTGCCTTTGAGTTACTTGCTTTACGGGGAGGGGCACTAACCTCCCACCAACCCACTTGTTGACACGTAGAGAGCAAGTATGGTTTGGTTACATGGTTACCACCGAGCGTTATAAATGGTTTCTTGGCTTACAGGAAACCATTTGGCTTGTCACTCAATGCAAAACCACCTGTAAAGGAAAGAAAAGCAATTAGAACTAGGTATATATATATATATATATATATATATATATATATATATATATATATATATATTCTAGATATGCTTCTGTTTCGTTCATTTGCTGGTGGAGGCAGGCAGTGAGATTGGTAGGGATCTGGATAGTTAGGTAGACACGGAAGTAGGTAGGTAGCAGGCAGGTAAATAGGTAGGTAGGTAGGGAGATAGGGAAGTAGATAGGCAACCAGAAAGGGATGTCGGCAGGGAAAGAGGTAGGGAGGTAGGGAGGGAGGTCGGCAGGAAGGTTGGTAGAACCGTAGGTGAAGGGAAAGGAAGGAAGTCAAGTGAGTAGGTAATTAAGGTAGGCAGGCAGGCAGGGAAACAGGTAGGGAGGCAGAAAGGTAAGTGGCCAGAGAGATTAGAAAGCAGGATAGTAGTTAAGTAGGCAGGGAGGTAAAATAGGCTGGAAAGTAAGTAGGCACCAGGCAGGGAAATACAGTAGGTAGGAAGGTAAGTAAGTAGGGAGGTAGTTATGTAATGAAAAGTGACAAGAAGGGCAACTTCACCCAATTTGCTACAGGAATAATTTACCGCATAGCATCGCCGGATTAGAGGATCACATTGTCCACCAGTGGGAATACAAAACCTGAGATCATCGCATAACAAAGAATCCTCTTTACATGACAAAGATTTAACGAAACCTCGTCTTCGAAATCGTAGCGTGGCAAAAAACAGTTAATATATCCCTGTGATAAAAGTGCGTTGCTGAATATTGTTAATGAATAATTTGAGTGAGCTGAAATGTACGTGTTATAAATTTCCGAGCTCCTAGTCATTCATGGTTTACCCAGTCACGTCCGATGTTCCAGTTGAGGAGTGTGGTCAAATGTCGCTGATCTAAAAGATATGGATCATAACTATAAGACGCCCATCTACTCCCTGCCATTCATCTTTAAAAAAGTAATATTGTCTCCCCTCCCCCAAACCGCATAATCCTTTCCTCTCCTCCACTTTCTCACAACACAGTAACCCTTGCACTCCCCTCTGCTATCCTGTTTAACCTCTCACGTCGGGAAGACTCTATTGTTCTACTCCAGCTAACGCCAGACGATTTTATACTGCTGAGAATGAACCATCGGAGACTAAGATAGTTGATACTATGACCATTAACAACATCGTGATTAGAACATTTCTAGTATTGCCCTCCAGCTAGAGCCAGATGATTTTACTCAGATAAGGATGGGACATAGGGGCCTATGAATATTTACCCTTTGCAGCTAAGGACGATCTTGTTTACTAGTTCTTGCTAGTTACATGCAACTCCATCAGCTAGAAAAGTCTGTCCCATGGTACTGAAATCATAGTACTGATGGTGTTATTGAAGGCTGTATCTGCTGTTGCTGCAGACGTGAAAAGGTTGTTCATCTAGATTCTAGATACATAGTGACATACAGAGATTCATAACTGTTGTCATATCCTACACACTGTACTTTAAAATCAGGGACAGAAATTAGCCTATTGTGCCACAGAGTCTACCTCATATTTAGGATATGCTCATCATTCTTTCTCCTAACTCATCATCTATCTATTGCCAGACGCCTTAACCCCTTATACGAGGTGGTTACAAACAAATCGCCTCCACGTCACCCTGTCCCCCGCCATTTCACTGCCCCGTTCCCAGTTCACACACCCCTCTCTCATATAACTCTCCACTCCATTCCTCCATCTCATCCTTGGCCTTCCCCTCCCTCTGTCCCCCTCCACCTCACTCACATACACTCTCCTCGTCAGTCCCTCACTCTCCATCCTCTCCACATTGACAAACCACCTCAATGTGTTTCTCCTAATGCTTCCTATCACATCCACATCCACACCACAACGCTCCTTCACATCCTCATTTGTCAGTCTGTCTCTCCACGTGACTCCACAAGCTCCTCTCAAATAACTCATTTCCACTGCTCTCACTCTTGACTTGTGTTCCTCCAACAACGTCCAACCTTCACTTCCATACGTCAGAGTTGGTATCACAATGCTGTCATGTAATAACTTTTTCACATCCATGCTCACTTCCCTGTTTCTTATCACTGCCTTCAAGGAACCAGCAACCTTTCTTCCTTATTGTACCTTTTCAAGCACTTCACCCTCCAACTTCCATCCTTACTCATCACATTACCCAAGTACTTAAAGATACTCACATTTTCCATTTCCTCATCGTCCAACCTGACTGTACATTCACTGACTTCACCTCTCTCAAAGACCACAACTTTACTCTTCCCTACATTCACCTTTAAATTCCGTTTCATACACACTCTCCCAAACTCATCCTCCAAGCCTTGCAGCTCCCATTCGTCTTCATTTAACAACACAGTATCATCTGCAAACAATACTACAGGGAGATTCCAAACACTGCCCTCTCTCATCAGGGCAACTCCAACATCCACTGTCCTACCTTGTAACTCTTTTATAACCCCATCCATATACAGATTGAACAACCATGGAGACATGACACATCCCTCTTTCAACTCAACCTTCAAATAGAAAAACTCGCACAGTTCACCATCCACACGCACTGCAGCCTCAGCACCCTCATACATACTCTTCACAGCATTCAACAACTTCCCATCTACACCATATATTCTTAATACTTTCCACAATCCTTGTCTATCCACCCTGTCATATACTTTTTCCAAATCCATGAAGGCTGCATACAATTTCTTTCCCTTCTCTAGAAACTTTTCCACTAATGGTCTAAGAATGAATATCTGATTTACACAACCTCTTCCCTTCCTAAAGCCTCCATGTTCTTCTCCAACTAATTCCTCTAACGCATCATATCAAGTAGAATCATTTGTGTACCCAGAAACTTATGAAAATAAGAAAACAAAGGAGGTGAAATATTAACCCTTTTTCCTGACTGTACGACTCACTGAAGACTTGTAAATTCAGCAGTACAGCCAGAGTATAAATGATGCATAAGGCTTGGTGAATATATTGCCTAATAAAACACTATCCGGGATACACATTAGTCTGGTTAATTACTTTGTTAGGCTTTGCAGTTTTTTCTATATGCTTCAGACTTACCTGGGAAGATATTTAATTCGCTGACCATTCTATCTCCCACCTCTTTCCACCAGGCATCCTAACCCCTGCTCTTTCAGGAATTCCAGCCTATATTACTCTCTAAGGAACGCATTGGCTCCCTACGCCTCCAGTCATTTCTAATTTAATCCTTTGTCCCTGGTTCTTTCACCCTCCACTCTCTTCAGGAAGCATTCACTTTGGATTTAAAAAAAATACCCTCATATGATAATGTATTTTATTACGAATATAGAACACACTTGATATTGGCTCGTTCCTGGGGAACCAGATCTTCAGCCGGAAGAGTAAACACAGTGTCGTGACGAGCATAATTGATTTTATTGCCAGACGTTTCGACATTTCCTTAATGTCATCTTCAGTGGTCTAAAATGATAAAATTATTAAAATTACTTACATGTAAATATCAAAGTGCTTTAAAAATACAGCAGTGGTAAATGGGAGACTTAAGCTATGTTTAGGAGGTAGGATGATACTGTACTGTTAAGTTGGGGCTTGTGCAATTTATTATACAAGGACTCTAAGATTCTTACACTGTCCCTGGAGCAGCTATCAAGCATTTCAAATGATCACCTTTAAGACGAGTATCACACTGAACACTATGTTCCCTCACAGCTGAATAAGGTGATGACTGAAGCCTACGACCAGTTTTCTCAGAGTCTGACCCATATGTTCGGCGGTGAGTGTTTTGAAAGAACGTAATGTACTCCCAGTATATCTTATTTGGCAACTAGGGCAGGCAAATGAGTAAAGTACCGACGAACGCAGGTAAACTGGCACAGTGTCCTTAAACCGAAACAAAGACCCAACTTTGAAAGAACTGAGGTGAACGAACCGAAAATCTATACTAGGATAAAATTTTGATAAACTCTTGAATAAAGTTTGTTCTGTATTCTCAGAAATCTCTCCTAGACAAGGCAAAATTAAGTAAACTACCTCCTTATTCACTGTAGAGGAACACTGTTTGGGCTGGTATCGTTTGTTCACGAAAATATTCACTAATCTATCAAGCAGATGTGCACTATAACCATCATTCACAAAATATTTCCTCAAATTACTTCACTATGCAAAGGGACGTATGTAGATGACAGACAAAATGCTCTGTGAATAAGAGTCCTTACAGCACTGACCCTGTATCTGATATAACTGAAACTAAAAAACCTTGTGCCCAAACCTGTAAGAGTTGCCTTGCGGAAAATGGAAAAAAGAAGCTTACCATTGCTTTTCGCAATCACTAAATCTAAAAAAGAAAGTTTTATTATTTTTCTCCGCCTCTAGTGTGAAGGAAATGTTTTTATGCTGTCTGTTGAGGTATTCTAAGAATTTCAATGCGTTTTCTCTTATTTACCAGTGTTGTGTTTGTAAATCAATCATTTCCTGTGGCACCCTCGGGGATGCATAGGGCCTCGATGAACTCACACCACCACATCCTATCTTGTGCTAACTCCTCAAGATCTCCCCAACACTCATCTCCAGCTTCCCGTCTCATTGTCCTCACCCACGTCTCTTTTGGCCTTCCTCTACCTCTCCTACCAAGTGCCACCCACCCTGGTGTACCTCGTACTATTCCCTGTCTCCTATACACATGTCCTAGCCACTTCCATCGTGAGAATCTAACATATTCATCGATCGGCTGCACTCCCGTTATTTCTCTAATTCTACTATTTGGTATCCTTTCCCACCACTTAACTCCTAATATTCTTCTAAGTGCTTTATTTTCAAACACCAAGAATTTATTTTCCATAGTCACTGTGCTGTACCAAGACTCGTGTCCATAAATTAAGATACTCCTAACCATTACCTTATAAAGTTTGATTTTTGTATGAACAGAAAAATTGTTATTATTCCAAATATTTTTAAGCATTCCCATTGCCTGATTAGCCTTCTTTAACCTTTCCTCGAATTCAAAGTTCAAAGAACCATCCTTGGCTAAATAAGTACCTAAATATTTAAACCTATCAACTTGCTTTACAACCATACCTCCAATTACACATTCCTGCGCATTTTCCATATTCATATTGATTATTTCAGTTTTTCCACAATTAATAACCAAACCCACCTTGCGACCTTCACTCACCAAACAGTCCAACACTCTCTGCATCTCTTCTGGCCCATCACAAATCAAAACTATATCATCTGCATAATCTAAATCCAAAAGTTTCCTGTTCTCTCCCCAAAGTATACCTGCACCGGTTTCTGTTCTAACACGTTTCATAATGTAATCAATGACCAATATAAATAATAAAGGCGATAGAACACCACCTTGAATTACTCCGGACTTGACTTCAAACGAATTACTCAGACAACCATCAACCATCACTTTACAAAATGTGTCCCCATGCATGTTCATAATGACCCTCACAAACTCCTCTGGTATTCCATAATGTCTCATGATCTTCCCCATAGTCTCTCTCGAAACACTATCAAAAGCCTTTTCAAAATCAACAAAACAAAGACTTAACGGTACTCTCATTTCATTAACTTGCTGCATCAAATGCCTAACTATAAAGATATGATCATTGCAACCACGTCCCTTTCTAAAACCAGCCTGTTCATCCCTCAGAATACCCTCAACCACTGGCTCCAACCTATTTAACAACACTCTACTGAAAACTTTCAAAGCTATCGGTGACAAAGAGATTCCCCTCCAATTACCACATTCACTCAGGTCTCCCTTCTTCGGAATTTTAACAATTACACCATTCTTCCAAACTGATGGTAATAACCCCGTCACCCATATCTTATTGAATAGCTTGGTCAAGATCATTATTAATCTATCCCCCTCCACTTTAAACATTTCCGGAAATAAACCATCCTCCCCTGGTGCCTTGTTATTCTTTAACTGTTTTACTGCTTTCTCCACTTCTGCAAGCCTCAACTCTCCTGTTTCTATATTTAAATCTTCCTGAGCAGACGGTATATCCTCTTCTGGTGGTATTGGTCTATTAAGAACTGTCTCAAAATGCTCTTTCCATGTATTTTTAATATCTCCATCTTTGGTCAATAAATTTCCTTCCCTGTCTCTAACTGGTATTTCCTTGCGTTTACGTGCATTACCACTCAGTTCTCTAATCGATTCATATGCTATTCTTTGACTCTGTCCATCATTTTTGTTTATTAAGATTTCAGTCTCTGCAACCTTTTCATCCACACATCTTCTTTTATCTCTCCTAGCTAACCTTCTTACTTCTGAATTCAAACTCCAGTACGCAGCTCTTGCTAATTCAATCTCTCGTTCATCAACGCATTGGATCTCACTCCTCAATTTAGCCTCACCTCTCCTTTTTATCATATCCCACGTTTCCTCTGATATCCATTTCTTTCTCCTGAATCTATGTCTCCTTCCAATCGTACATTCAGCAGTCTCATGCAAAACTTTGTTCACATCCTCCCACATCTCATCTACACTTCTCTCCCCCTCTTCCAACGTTTCCAACACCAAAAACCTATTTCTGCATTCTAATCTGAATTCCTCCTTTTCTTCTCCTTCCCTTCTAAGCTTAACAATATCGTATCTACCAACACCAGATTTTTCCTTCTTCTGATTATTAAGTTTAAACCTTATTTTTGCAATGCCGAGTTGATGGTCACTACCAATATCCGCTCCCCGTTTAACATGAACATCTAGCAGAGAACTTCTATGCCTCCTACTGATAGCGATGTGATCAATCTGATTTTTATATTTTCCACACGGCGACACCCAAGTTGTCTTGTGTATATTGCAATGCTGAAAGAGTGTTCCCCCGATGACTAAGTCATTTGCTAGACAGAAGCTTCCAAACCTCACTCCGTTTTCACTCATCCTACTACCAACTCCCATCTTACCCATACATGCCTCAAATCCCTCATTTGAGCAGCCCATTACTGCATTAAAATCTCCAACGCAGATCAAAACATCATGTCTAGGTACCCTTCCTACTCCTTCTTGCAACTTTTCATAAAATGTGTCTTTCCTTTCATCGAGTGCATCATTAATAGGTGCATAACACACAAAGAGACTGATGTTGCCATGATTTGATTTAAACCGTGCGTATAACAATCGCTCATCTATAGGATCCCACTCACATAATGCCTTATTTGCCTTACAACCCAGTAACAATCCTACTCCCTGATAATGCATTCCGTCCTGTCGGCCAGATATCAATAAACGTATACCATCCTCCAAATCCAACTTATCAACTCCAGTTAATCTAGTTTCTGTCAGAGCACAAATATCAAGTCCATAATTTTGAAAAACCTTCACTAACTCATCAATTTTACCGTCATGATTTAGCGTTCTCACATTCCAGTTACCAATTTTAATTGTATTTTTTGCATTAACAAATGAATTAGATTGTAATTGAGGCAACCGTGAGATTCTTAGCACCCCCTGCCCATTTAAGGGCTGCACGGGACTGGGGGCCATTATTGTTCTTTCAGAGTCCATCAAGGTTTCTTTGGCTAACTTCCTGAACACCTCGCCAATGTGTTGCAGTCGCAGTAGGCAGCTAACTTGCCTGATTGCCCACACCCGAAAGACCCAGCTATGCTGTAGCCAGTCACGTGCCGGCATGCTTCCCAGCCATTTCACTCTCAAGGAGTTCCTCTGCCTGAGAAAGCAACCACCCCCCTGTAAGTAATTTTAATAATTTTATCATTTTAGACCACTGAAGATGACATTAGGGAAATGTCGAAACGTCTGGCAATAAAATCCATTATATTCGTCATGACACTGTGTTTACTCTTCCTGCCGAATAGAGAACATTTTCGCCCGACGTCTCATTACTTAGTATTTCCTTCGGTTTAAATAATTCACTGTGCTGTGAGATCAAGACACATCTCACTCCTGCTAATCTCAAAGAAAAAATGATAGCAAACTGCAGCAGAACTATCTGACCTAGAGAGACAGCTTGTTAACGAGAACCTATTATCATTCAAGCTTTTATTGCCACTAAGAAGCTAGCTAGCTCGATGGATAGATAGATAGATAGATGGATAGATAGGCAGGTAGGTAGAGAGGTAGAGAGAGGGGCTAGGCTATTCAGTCCCAAGATATAAGGCGAGGGTGACCAGCCGCTCTTTCCTGAGTGACATTAAATGAGCAGTAGACCCGATCCATCCAACCTTCGGATGTAAACCCTTAAAGGTCACATGCGACTGGAGTGCCTCAGCCAACTAAACCACATGGGAAGCAAAAGTTATGATACATTTGCGAGGAAGCTATGATAGGAATAGCAAAGTAATCTGGCTCCCCTAGCCCATGCTCCCTCCCAGAAGGACACTAAAATAAGTGAGGGCCACAGTGCAAAGTGGAAGAACTGTCAGAGAAAATTCACAGTAAATTGGAAATAATGTGTGAAAAATATATTTTGCATTATATTACCGTGCGAGAGAAACCAGCACCAATATGCTCCTCTAATAGTACCCTTTTGCTACCTTCAGTCTATTATATTCTGCTTGAGGAGTGAAATGTTTTAATGGCTTTAACAGCGACTAAATCTAACCTTTCCAGATGGAAGAAGGCCTTCTTTGGTGAATAAAACTGTGAAAATACTAAAAATAAAAGTAATGGTACACAAAGCCACGGAGTTAATATTAAGCTAAACGCAGTATACTCCGTTCCGTGACAAAAAAAAAAAAAAAAAAAGTGTTTTATTCATTACCCTTGCTAATTCATTTTTCTTATTAACAAACAACATTATCCATACATTAACCAGATCTGAAATACTTTTGAGACCAGTTGAGTAAAGTATGGTCTCAATTGTCTCATTCCCTCCAAAGACGCTCACCCAAACTGAATAACATAGTCTAGAGGTAGCAAGACATAAGTAAAGAATGCGACATCGGAATGAGAACGTCAAAGCAAAATCCCTACTCATCTCACTCTCCTAAACACTCTTACCCATTCTGCCAGCCCTTCACTTTTGTCTTTTTTGTTCTCTCACTCACTGCATTCTGTTCCCTAGTGTTATTTATCACGTTTTTTCTCTGCCCTGTGATCCAACCTCTACATTCCTTCAGCCAATCTCTGCCTTTCTGCTCTCCCACGTACTGTATAGCACTTTCTTTTTATTTTTTTTAGTTCTCTCTCTCTCTCTCTCTCTCTCTCTCTCTCTCTCTCTCTCTCTCTCTAACTCAAGTCTATCTATATATCTGTCTCTCTCTATCTGTCTATCTACTCATCAACCATTCATTTGAGCCTCAATTTATCCATCCTCTGTCTATTTTTCTGTCTATCTATCTGCCTGTCTTTCTATCTATCCATCCATCTCATCGCAACCATCCTCCTCTACCACACCCTCCCCCACACATAAATTTTTCCAGAAATCTCATACACATTTTCCTTCTCTCTCTCTCTCTCTCTCTCTCTCTCTCTCTCTCTCTCTCTCTCTCTCTCTCACTCACTTCCATACCTCTTTCCTTTATTACATTTGTTTAAGGCTATTCTCTCCCCTCTTTTCAGTTGTTTCCAGATATATTTGTTTCCCGGACTGTTATCAGTACTGCAGCGAAACAGGGTTGTGTGGTCTCCCCGTGACAGTGCAGTATGTACAGGCTGGTGCAGAGGTCTGGACCCATAGGCAGTTTAATATGGGGAAAATATATATATATATATATATATTTTTTTCAGAGTCTTATACCGTGGTAGATAAGTTGACAATAGAAGAGGGAGTAGTCAATGGTGTATGGTTAATTAAACTTCATTTTATACTAAACCTTGCTTCCATTATGAACCGCCTAAGAGTCCAGACTTTTTACACCCTGTATATATATATATATATATATATATATATATATATATATATATATATATATATATATATATACATATATATATACATATATATATATATATATATATATATATATATATATATATATATATATATATATATATATATATATGGCATTGGGAGAGGTTACAGCCTTAGTCTGAGGAATGGGACTCAAAATGGTATTTAATGGTGGTGAGAGCAATATCATAAATCAGATGTATGCAAATGGATCTTTGTTACATGCTAATGGTGACCTGCATCTTTGTGAATACGTGCCGATTGTTGTAGTGTGTATTAGATGCTTTGAAAATACTGTACGTCATTATGGATAAGTGCAAGATGTTCGCTGTTGAGAGAAATGGTAACCTGCAGTGTGTCATACTAGCAAATGGAGAGAAACCTGAAATGTTGCATGCATTTAAGTACGGAGGTGTCGTACAATAAAACACGTGAATGTAGAAAATTCATGGAAAATACTGTGACTCAGGGGAAAAAAAATGCCATGGTGCTATGAAGGGTTTACTATAAAATGGAGGCATGAATATGGAGGCAGTAAAGCATGTTAGTGCCCATATTAATATGAAATACGAATATATGCGCTGAGGCTGACATGGCACGAGCGTGAAACGTCAAGAGAAAGAGCAGTGAGAATGGGACAACTGAGGAATGTGTATGGAGTGCGTAATGATGACAGGATAATTAAAATGTGTTTCGCGAAAGATAAGGAGTAGTGTTGATCATAGAGACCGAAAGATTGTGCATAAATGGTATGGTCAAGTGGACAAAACTGATAAAGAAAAGGCGGTGAAACGGAGACTACGCAAGGGAGATTAGAATGGTTGTGGGGCGAGACGTGCTAAACCAAGAAGGTGGCGAGGTGTGGTTATTGAATTTACGAGGAAGAGAGGTATGGAGGGCGATGAAATTAGGCAACTTCCAGGAGATCGACTTGGCTGGATGGAATATGTAAAGAGAAGCACATGACTTGGATATGGCTCTCTTTTTATTAGCTGTTCCACAAGTACGAGGATATGCAGAGCGAACTACAATAAATAAATAAATTAAGAAAAAGGTGAATGAAACTGAGCCAAGACTCAGGAGATTTTAATGATGTCTGGATAATTATGAGACTCATTTACCTGGTTTACTGTTGAGAGTTTCCCACATTGTGCTCTTCTATCTTTGTTTCTGGATTCAATCAAAGTGAGTCAGGATAATGTTTAAAGTGTGAATGTGGAGGAGTATGATGATCCTTTTCTCTTTCGTGATTCTAACTAGCTAACTCACTGACGTTTAATGAAACCTTTTCCCCACAAGGAGGTCTATTATGTTTTTTTCTTGTTACCACCTGAAATACCCTTCATCAACATCAACAGAATGGTGCTCTTCTAATATGAATAATATCGTCCTGTAGAAGCAAGAATATACAACACTTTGACTGAAAGAGACAACTCAAATAATCTGGTATCGTTGTTTTCTTAAATGCTTGTGGACGCCGAATAATAAGTACAGTATTTAGTCTATGGGAGAAAAGTCAAACTAGAAAGATCATAATAAGCCTTCTTTAGTCCCTCCAATACAAGAGACCTTTCGTAAGTAGAAAGTGTGAAGTACCATTGACGTCCTAGTAATCACAGGAGAAATCTCCAAAGTTCACCACTCAGTATTTTATCACACAGATTCACACACCAGTCTATCCTTACAATTACACAGATACATTATTACCAGTCTTTTTCCCTGGGCATCTGTCTGTCTGTCTGTTTGTCTGTCTGTCTGTATGTATGTCTGGCTTCTGTCTGTCTGTCTGTCTGTCTCTCTGTCTGTCTGTCTTTCTGTCTCTCTCTCTCTCTCTCTCTCTCTCTCTCTCTCTCTCACACACACACACACACACACACACACACACACACACACACACACACACACACACACGCACATATTCACCCTCACCCTCACTTTCTGTTTCTCACTCGAGCACTCACCCTCCACCCTCCTCTCTCATCAGTCTTCTACACTGTCAGTTAGCACAGTGTTCCCAAACATAACATTTCCATCCACTCACACCATCTCCTCACACCACTCTCACAACACACACACACCGTCAGAGTACTGTACGTAAGTCAAGTGGTTTGTGAAGTGGTCTGCTATCCGAAGAGATGTGAGTACGATTCCGATTTGATATATAAAGCCGTTTTTCTACATGAATTTCGGCAAAATAGGCATAACTTTATCTTCTCTAAGACCCGCTAACTTGTCATAAAAACACCGCAGCAAATACCTTTACACCTTTTCTGGTTGAGACAGGCCACACATTAATTAAAAACCAACGGTGGATATTATCGCCAAAGCAGTGATATGTCAAGGGTGTTTAGCACAAGGAGGACTGCTAGGCCTCAGGGATCGGACTGTCATGTTTATGTCCATAGCTCAGTCATATCAAGCCTCACCATTTTATGACACAAGTATCCCACTCAACGTACTCATTCCTCACCCCAACCCTCACAACTCTTTTACACCACCCACAGTAGCCTACAACTGTCACATCATTCTAACACCCCATTCAAACCTCACACCGCGGTAACCCTTTCATATCACTCAGTCTATTCATACCAGTGTCTTAAACCACAACTCTCTTACCACTTTCTCGTCCCACTCACACCACTTTCATACCCAACTTACACCACTCTCATACCCCGCTGACACCAGTTTCATAATCCTACCAACCAGTCGCATACCCCTCACTTTAAAATTCCGTAGCATCAGTCGAACAGGGCAGTACTCACGAGGTGGATGGCAAGCTGGTGATAGGGAGAGCTGGAGCTCCCGTTTCACCAGCCCTCAGGATTTGATCCTGACCATCTCCCTTTGCTGAACATTTTCAGTGCATTCATATACATAGAGATTAGGCCAGCATTCTCTCTTAATACCTCTACCTTCAACTGTCTACACCACACTACATGTGCATAACATATCACACCTTCTATTCACTCTCTTTAGCAATGGCCGCCGCAATGGTACTATTGAATGAGGTGGTAACTCGGATTGCCACCACCGGCAGGGTAGGGGCGGCGGCACAGGGTCCTCCTGGTCGCCATCAAACGACTGTGCCGGCAGCGACTGTTGCAATTTCCTGTAATGCTCGTCAGCGGAGACGTGAAAGTGCAGCCTTATTCTTCACCAATATCCACAGCCTTATCACAAATTTTAACTCAGTTCATTTTTTCCTTCAGTCCATATCTCCTTTGGTCCTTTTCCTCACAGAACCACAAATCTCACCCTCTACTGATATATCCCCATTTTATTTTCCCGGTTACCATCTCCTTACAAACTTCCGTAATAAGGGTGGCACCTGATTTATGTCAAATCCCAATATGCAGTTGACACTAATTTAAACTTCACATTATCCAGTTTTGGTTACTAATTGTTTAAGCTAATTGTCAAGATAACCAAATATATGTGTGTAGTCTGTCGCTCCCCCAATGCTTCTTCGGAACCCAGTGTATTTGATTCCATATCCACTTAGTTGAGTAACCTTAACCCGCCCCGTCCCGACCGATTTTCCACCACTGACTCCCCCCAATCCAGATTAATTTTGGAAAAAAAAATTTTTAGCTCAAACCTCTGCTTTTCGTGAGAAATATCGAAAATTCATAGGGAAATCGCTCACCTGAGGTTTAAAATACTCGATACAGCTAGCAGTACTCCTTACCTTACTGGGTTTTCTATCAGGCTGGCTCCAAAGAAAATAAGTTCTATGGGATGGTAACTATTCCACACCACTCATAAACGGTATTTATTTATTTATTTGGTACAAATTTATATGTAGTATGAGAGTATATTTGTTTTCACACAGTAATATAGGCAATATGAGCATTGTTTCACTCACTAACACATCAACATACCTGATCTTTTTTGGCGACATTACCTGATCATCATTTCTGACCGTTTCTTCCTCTCATGCTGCGTAAAATTTTTCCTCCACATTATCATCGACTGGGGAATCACTCTGGCCCTGAATGTCTTTATTGGCCAGGTCACTGATAACAGGTGAATTGCCGAGACAATGGCGTGTGGGGGGGGGAGGTCATGTGGGGTAAGGCAATGTCCCTGCCTTGGATCTTGTAGAGGAAGGTGTCCCGTGTATACGTACCAAAAATCACGCGAAAAATTTAAAAATTGTGCAAATTATGAACCTTGCCATTGCACGACGTACTGGTACGTCAATGGGACTAGCTGTGACAAAACGTTGCGACGTACCCATACGTCGACAGGACGCCTTGGAATAACCTTGCCCTTAGCACCGAAATTACCATTTTGGTCGATTTTAACATACATAATGTTGAATGGTTATTGCATTCTGCCAGGACTGACGATGCTGGTCTAGAGTGCGGGCTGTTTCAAGAATCGTTTAATCTCATCCAGCTGGTAAAGCAACCAACCAGAATACCTGATAATCCTGATCATAATGCCTATCTCTTGGATTTATTCTTGACAAATAATCCTGATCAATACAGGATGGAGTTACTGTCACCAATTGGATCCTCCGACCACAATCTCATCAAAGCCTCATTAGTTAACCCCCCCAAAACCTCCCCATTCTGAACCTGTAAGGGTGACCCGATGGCACTTCGATAGGGCAAACTGGGATGGATTTAGAAATTATCTTACTGACATTCCATGGCAGTCTTTCTTCTCTAGTGATGCCAGTTCTACCCAGTCCCACATTTGCGACTTAATACTAGCTGGTATGGATGTATTCATACCAAGTCAACAGTTCACTAAAAGATCGAACTCTCCAAAATGGTTTGATAGCAACTGTGCCTGAGCAACAGCCCAAAAGTCAATAGCATATAACTCCTTCTTAAAATGAAAAACATCTGAATTACTCTCTCAATTTAAAATTGTTTGGAATCATGCAAAAGCTGTATTAAATCTAGCTAAATCAAGTTTTCTTCAAAAGCAAGCATCAAGACTATTTAACAACCCTAATGACAATAGAATATTCTGGTCAACTCTTAATTCTTTCAATAATAACTTTAACAAGTCATCTTCCATTCCCCCACTAAAATCTTCAGCTGGCAACATTACAAATGACTGGCATGGGATAACAGATGTTTTTGCCACTACATTTGCCGGAAATCCCACCATAGAGGATGCCAGCCAGAATGTCCCAGTACTAGAACTTGACTCTCCCGAAATTGCCCTGTTTAAAATACAGACAAGATACATAAAATCCATCCTTGACAATTTACCTACCAACAAAGCTCCAGGCCCAAATGGAATTCCACCAATTGTTTCGAAAAAGTGTTCCCCTGAATTTGCCTCTGTTCTAGCTAAATTATTCAGACTATGCATACGTACTTCTTCATTCCCAAATTCACGGAAAGAAGCTAATATCCACCCAATTCCGAAGAATGGAGGTTCCTTCGATCCCTCTGATTACAGACCAATATCTGTCACATCTTCTCTTGGCAAGGTATTTGAAACTTTAATTAATAAGCACATTGTTAACCCACCGCATGCCAGTGCGGTTTTAAAACGGTCTGACATAATTCCGCGGCAAGTGCCAGTGCCGTTATAAAACAGTTTAAAATAAAAAAACTTCACTGTGACCATATTTTTCAAGATTCACGGGAAAAAATTGGCAGGCATGTAAGGTATCTGTTCCTCTACCATCTCCCAGGCTGTCAAGGCCATACACTCACTCGTTCCTCTCCCTCACGCTTGCTCTGCCTCACTTTGCCTGTGTGACACCACCCTGTGCTGTACATAGTGAACACATTTTGTAAATATTTTCATGTAAGTGTAAGTTGTAAATATTTTCTTGTAAGTGTAAGGACTATATAGTGAAGTCAAGTTGTAAATACCTTCTTGTAAGTACCAGGACTGTACGTAATGAAGCCAGGTTGTACCTATCTTAAAGTGTAAGATAATGCATTCACAGTGAGAAAGACACGCAAATTGTGATAGATGCTGAAGTAATAAGTAATCAGAAAAGTGTACTGATCATTGTTATGCCTTCCCAGCATAAATACCTGAGTAAACCTTACATAGAAAACGGCTTTCTCTCGTGTATGTGGTGAGCGTGAGAGAGCGGCTATACCTGTACATGAGTATGCAGGACTCAATAAAACTAATTTCTGAACCTCAGTGAGCATTCTAATGACGAAATTCGTTGTTTCCACATCAAAATGTATCATTGTAGCCAAAAAAAAAAAAAAAAGTCGAAAAATGGCCGGCACTGAGGTAATCCATAGGGTTAAAAATAGCCAGCATGCAGCGGGTTAAACATCTTGAATCCAACAGCTTAATTAGTGACAGACCATATGGTTTTCGCCACAAAAGATCCACCATACATACTCAATCTCCTAACTGATACCATCCATCAATCAATTGACCTACATGGAGAAACTCATGCAGTAGCCCTTGATATTTCTAAAGCTTCTGACAGAGTATAACACCGTTCCCTGCTGTCCAAACTCCCTTGCTATGGACTAACGTCTTTTGTTCTTTTGATTTCCGCATATCTTAGTGGCATAAAAGTAAAAATAGATGATGTACATTCCAATTTCCACTAAATTAATGTCGGCGTGCCGCTGGGATCAGTTCTGGTGCCAACCCTATTCCTGGTTCACATTAATGATCTCTTATCTGTCACCCACAATCCCACCCACTCATATGCAGATGACCCAACATAACATCGTTCACTCACACTCAGACACCCATTTACAAAGTCTAGTATCTCTACTTCTCAACTCAGTACAGCCATCTCCATAATTCAAGACCTACCTGTGATCAGTGAATGGGGACAAAACAACCTTCTCTCATTTAATGCTAGTAAAACTAAACATATACAGTTTACTAATAGACAGATATTGCCAGATTCGTACATCACCTTCGGTGCTACTAATATTCCCATTTCCAAAAGTATTGAAATTCTCGGCATCTCACTTAACAGTGCCCTCAGCTGGACCTCTAGTGTTGGATCACTTGCTAAAACCGTCTCAAAGAAACTTGGATTATTGTAGAGTCCGTAACTTCTTCACCGATGAGCAGTTAGCTATGATTTATAAGAGTCATGTGCGCTCTCAGCTTGAGTATTGCTCACTCTTGTGGAATGGATGTTGAGAGGTTGCATTAAAACAACTAGACAAATTTCAGAACAAAGCTGTTAGAATTATTAAAAACCTCGCCATTACAAATAAACTACCTCCTCTACAAGTAAGAAGGAATGTTGCCTTGCCTCCCTTACATTATTTTACAGATATTTTTATGGCAAATGCTCAGACGAAGTTGTGTCCATGGTGCCACCTCTCCATGCCTTCCCTCGTGCTACACGGGCATCTGGTAGCGCTCATGACTGGAATGTCACTGAGCCATATTGCAGAACTTCTGCCTATCATAATTCTTTCATTCCCCGAACTGCATCTCTCTGGAGCTCTCTTCCCCAGAGTTGTTTCCCTCCAAACTTCAACCCACAGCTGTTCAAATTTAACTGTTACAGATATTTTATGAACAGAGGACACCAGCAATCTGGTGTATGGATTATTATTTTTTTTTATTCATTTGTTTTTCCTTCCTCTGTTCTGTTATTAAAAAAAAAAGAAAAACACACACCCCACTCATATCAATGACACTACTCACACCACTCGTCTTCCCCGATCATACCGCCCTCATACCAGACTCACACCACTCCTATGCCCTTTATACCATTTGCATACCCCATTCACACCATTTTCATACCCTTCTCACGCTTCTTTCATATACCACCCAGACAATTCCAATACTCCATTCACATAACTCTCATGCCCCTCATACCATTCGCATACCCTATTCCCACCACGCCCATGCCTCTCATACCATCCTCATACCTCATTCACACCATCTCATACTCCACTCACACTATTCCCATACACCACTAGTAATCCTCATACCCAACTCACACCACTCTCATACTTCACTCACACAACTCTTTTAGCACTTTTATGTACCTGTCTGCGCTTCGTTTCCTCATTTCCTCATTCTTATTTTCTCACGTCACTACCTCACCCACACCTCACTTCTCCTTCTCCACCTCCCACCTCTGCTCATTCTCTGTCTTCCTTTCCCCACTCTGTCTCCGTTGATCTCACATTTCATCCTTCTTATCAGTCTAGTGACAAACCTTACCAAACCTGTATCTATTCTGCCTTCACTGCACTCCCCAGCCTTCCTTTATCACCTCCCTTCGTCATCTGTTCCCCACTCTCTCTCTCTCTTCTCTCTCTCTGCATAATATCTCACATTTCATCTCTCTCCTCACCTTACTCCTCTCCCTGTCTCCCATTCCTCTCCACCCTTCATTCTTCAGCCCACTCCTCCGCCGTGCGTCTCAGCTTTCACCCCTTCCCTAACGTCTTGCCATATGCTTATTTTCTTGCTCTCTCAATTTAGCCCACTCCTCCCTGTTCTCACTCCCTCTCCTTACGCCTTTCTCTCCATCCTCTCTCCTCACCCTTCTTAACTCATTTCCACTTCTCCCCTCCCTTCGCCTCACCTCACTCTTTCTCTTCTCACTTTTGTTATCCCGTCCAGTTCCTTCATCACACCTATCATATTTTATTTTTCTTCTTATCTTTTGACTCTCTCTTCTCCTTTCTTTTCTTTCCAGTCCCAGACACTCTCTTCCAACCTCATCATCTCATCCGCACCTCTGTCATTGCACAATCCACTCTCCTTCCTTTCCCTCTCACTTTCCTCTCCACTCTCCTTCCTTTCCCTCTCACTTTCCTCTCCACTCTCCTTCCTTTCCCTCTCACTTTCCTCTCCACTCCTCCCTTTACACCAACATCCTTCCCTTTCTCTCACCTCACTCTTCGGTCTCTCCACGCTTTTTTATTCCCGCTCTCACCCTTCACTTCTTACTTCACTCACTTATTATTTCCCCATCTCATTCCTACCCCTTTTTTTCCATATTTTCCACTCCCTGGATTCTTCTCCTCACCCCCTTCTCTCTCTCTTTTCTCTCACCTTTTACCCCTCCCTCTTTCTTTTGTCTCATCCCTCTCTCCCCCTCTCACCTCTCTGTCCATCCCCGTACCTCTTTGGGATTCCTATAGTTTCCCAGTCTCTATAAAAGAGGGCAATATAATCGATGATATTACAGGTAGTGAAAGCGTTGTACTGCTTCAAGTTAGTAAACTAAAGTAGAATAAAACATCGGGACGGTACATAATATCTCCACGCGTATTAAAGGAACTAAGAATGATATATTAAAGGCTGGAATTTTTAACTCAACACTAAAGAGCAGGAAGTTGCCACACGAATGAAAGCTTGCAAACGCAACCTCGATATTGAATAAAGGCATCAAGCACAACCAGGAAAGTACAGCCTAATTAGTTTATCATCAACATTTTTATAATTCTATGGAAACTATTATCAGAGATATGTTTGGGAACCATAAGTAAATAATCTCATCAAAAGATTCGCAACATAGTTTTCGAAATAAGCATTCCTGCCTCACGAATATGTTGGACTTTATCAACGATACACAGAATATGTGCGACGAGACTAAATCTGTTTACGTTAAATCTCTGGATTTCCAAAGGGTAATTGACAAATTTCCACACAAAAGAACTCATTCAGAAGCTAACGTCTCACGGTTTCAGTGGCAATGTGCTCGGGTCGATCGAAGATTGGCTCACCGGATGAATACAGTTATGATAAATAGAGAAGAATCATACTGCATAAACGTTACAAATGTAGTGCCAAAGGTTTCAGTGTTAGGTTCTATTCTTTTGATAAGTGATAAAGATGAAGGATTGTAAGATTTCAAAAGTTGCCGATGATACTTAAATAGGTAACAGAGCAGACACAGCACTGCAGAGGGAGGCATTTCAGCGAGATCTTGATCAACTGTTAAATCGGGCCCAAACATGGCAAATGGATTTCAGTATTAACGACATCCAACGAATACGTATCATCAGCCATCACACACACACACACACACACACACACACACACACACACACACACAAGTTCAGTCGTCACTCAGTTGGAGGCATATCATTGCAGGTTCACCAAAATCTAATCAGTTCAAGCCATATATCCTGGGAAAGTAGCCACAAAGTTTGGATATAATTAGCCCACTTGATTTTTAGATATGTTGGTAACTGGCACACACACACACACACACACACACACACACACACACACACACACAGGTAGGAAATTACTTTATCGCCTGACTAGGCGCGATTTTTAGAAATGGCAAAATCGAGAAAAAAGTGTTAGGATTTCGCCCACTGCGTTTCACTGTCACTTTGGGTTCCTACCTAAAAAAAAAAAAAAAAAAAAAAAAAAAAAAATGAATCGGTAATCTTCTGGCCACATATCTTGGGAAACTGTCCGCACGGTTTGGGTACAATTTGCCCACTTAATGTATGACAGAGAGAGAGAGAGAGAGAGAGAGAGAGAGAGAGAGAGACACACACACACACACACACACACAGATGCAGGTGATTAAATTATTGTTTTGCTAGGTGGGTGATAATAAATGTAATGTGTTAAACACTGGCAGTAAAAACGTAAGTGACAGTTACAACATGAAAAATGTTCAGCTTGGTAGCGTAAACCATGAAAAAGACTTAGTAGTTATAATAACAAATATTTTGAAATCAAGCAAACGGTGTACAGATGCTATTAAAAGCACAGAAACTGATTGGCTTCATTGGCAGAGCATTCAGTATAAATCCGAAAATATCATCCTCACTTCATATAGCTTCTTAGTACGCCTGCACTTGGAGCATTGCATTTAATTCTGGTCATTGCATTATAAAAAAAGATATGGAGAAAATTGAGAGAGTAGATCAAATGATGACAATTATGGTTCCTAGACTGAGAAATATTAAACCATTCACCAACGTTTAGAAGCCGTGAATCTCTTTACCTTAACTAAACGCAGGCTACGAGGAGATTCAATCGCGTATTCAAAATGTTCAAAGGACACGATAATATGGCTATCTAAAAATACTTCACAGTTGATCACTCAGATTATACTAGAGGTAACGAGCATAAAATTATCGGCAAACAATTTCAGTCACATGAAGCTAAGCACTAAAAGATTTCTAAAGATATGGAACAAACTAACTTCCTATGTAGTAAACTGTGATACATTACGAACCTTTAAAAACCGCTCGAATAAGTATCTGTCTTCCAATCCCCACCTAAGTATGTATCCTCCTGAATGGGAGGGTACATACTTTTGTTTCATTTTCAAAGCCTGGATGATACAACCGCAGAACTTCGATAAATAATTGTGTACTTAAAGTTGATTTCCTTCTCAGGTAGATAGTTCAGACTAAGTTTTTCTTTTCTATTTCCCATGAAATTTGCATGACAGCTTTTCTGTGGTGCATGGTGGTCCTTCCCACCATTTCCTGCTGGCCTAGGCCGGAGGGTTTGGTGGGTTATGGGGTAGCCTTCCTGCTTTTCTATTCTTGTCATGTTTTTAACTTACTGCATAGTTTTGTTAGTCATAACTTTTCCTATACGAAACAGCCACGAGAGGACCAGTTGGTCTGTTACAGTTTGGTTTCCTCCCTATTTAGTTGTACCCTTTTCCCTTCCCCTAGTGAGACACAATTAACCCCGTCAGATCGATGACGTATTTACTTGTTTCATTTTTCCTGTCTGTAGAAGATTTTCATCAACGAAGATAAGACTTGAGGCAGCGACGATGTTAATGAAGGCTATATCTTCTCTCTCCAGCTGAAAGATATAAACCTTCCGGAGAGAGCAAGAAAAAGGCTAGAAACACGTCACCAGACTGAAAGGGATTAATCACTATTCCATTCTCCTTACCCCTCACTCCCTCACTGCTGCCCCTTTCACTTCCCCTCCACACACCGTTCCCCGTCACTTCTTTACCTCGTCTCTCTCTCCCCATCCCACCTCGTCTTACCTCCGGCATTTCTTCCCTTGCCTCTCCTCGTTTTCCGTCTTCTCTAATTGTCCCTGTCACCTCCTTCTCCTCCCAGCTCTTCACATTCTTCTTCTCCTTTCTTTCAACTCTTCTCTCCTCCCTAGCACCCCTCTCACCTTTCTCATCATCCGTTTCTTTTCCCCCTCTTTGTTTCTCTCCTCCTTTGCCCATCACACCCCTTCATAGTTCATCCCTCTTCTCATCCACACTATAATATTTCTCATCCATTTTTTTGCTTCTTTTTCCCAAATGTTCTATCTTCATCTCTTTCACCTCCCTTTCTCATCTCTCTCTCTCTCTCTCTCTCTCTCTCTCTCTCTCTCTCTCCAACGCACCTCTCATATTTCAGTGCCTTAACGCCCTATGTTTATTCTGTCCTCCTGAAGAGAACTTGAGCCGTCAGCGCTGTCTCATATATTCAGCAGTGCTTTTGTAGGTCCCTCGCCTTCTAGTCTCTCTCTGCATCTTCCTCATCTTTTCTCAGGGTACCTTTGTTAGATGGCGTTGTCTGTTATTTTTTTTTTTTATTAACGAAGAGGAGCTTCTTTGTCCGTTCTCTGTCTCATTTTCTTCATTCTCTTGTTCTTACATGTTATTATTTACTGGGCTTCAGGGTTTTTTGTAGACTATTATTTGCTTCCGTTTTAAGTAAATCCGATGCTAACTTTGTATATTGCGTAGGTCGCTCGCCATCTGGTGGCTATCCCTGCTTCCCCGTCCTATTTTCTCTCTTTTCCTTCTCTTAGTGGTGTTGGTAAATGATTATGTTATTACTAAATTACCGTTAGCGGCCGCATTAGAATTGTTTCATACTCAGAATCATTTTTGTTGATCCCTCCAATTCTGTTCCCCTCTCCCTGCTTCCTCATTCATATTGCCAGCAATTTGGGGTTCTCTCCGCTGAGTACTGTATTTATGTTACACTTTACTAAGGGGTACAAGACTGGATGAACTAACTGTAATGAAAACGAAAAGATGTTCTATACTTCCCTGTTATCATTCTTTGGTTTTCCTACTTCTTTTGACAAATAATTTTACTTAGTGGGCTTCGTCATTTGTTATCTAATGTTAAATTATCGTTTGTGTCTATACTGCATCTGCTAACAGATAAAAGGTAAATATTGTCTAATTCAGGACTGCTTTTTGCAGATCCCTCGCCTTCTGCTTTTTCTCCCTGGTTCTCTCTCTCCCTCATTTGTCTTGCCTATTCATTAAGCTTGATAATTTCATGTGCCAAATCTTTCCTTTTTAAAGTTCTAGATACATGCCAACTTTTCATCATAAGGCATCATCATCAGAGTGAAGCAGTTAATAGTTGTTCGATGTATGTTAATAATTAATTTTTGACAAAAACTCATATACAACTCTGTGAGTGTCCGGTTGGTTGCAGGCTGGATGTTGCTGGATGGGTACTTAACAAACCGCCCTCCTCTTATCGGCTCGTAGTCGGAAAGCTCATTGGGCCAAACCCCGGGGTTTCCCCCTTTATCAACTCTTGAAAATACCCAGTTCTATCCATTCAGCTGAACCTGAATTCTTACTGGAACGTTACATATAACTGATCATTCTTTATATAAATTGTTCATTGGTATACGTTAAGACTTTTCCTTTTCTTTTGCTAAGGTATACTGTACTATAATCTTGCCTTTCCCCTGTGGTATTTCTTTATAGCTAGCACAAGCTACACAGGGGATGGTTGCACTCAGTAAAAATTATATGCCCCACCCTCGCTGTGGGATACATTGTGACAAAGATAGATTGATAGATAGATAGATACATAGACGGATATTGGTCTACATCATTACTGAGACAGAAGAATATTATGTATTGTTTTTCATTAAGTCAGTCTTATATTTCATCATTGTTCAACTTGCTTTACAAAATGACCATTGGATCGCCATATATAGCATGGTTAAAACCATTTCACATGAGCAACGTGCCACACCAAATATCTGGTATGCCCTCCAACGTGAGATGAGCTGTGCGAGCATTTACATGCAGCCGTGGTGGTCATGCCATTAGGTTCTTTCACAAGCTAGCATAGAAATCGTACTGAAGGCCGTATTCTAGGTGGAAGAGGAGGCATTGTGCAACTCATCCTTAGCAGATAATTATGTATAATACATCTTAATATTACCTTGTGTGTTGCAAATATTTTGTTACACCTCGCCGACGCCTGACTAGGAAACTCCTGATTGTCAAAATGATTTGGTGACCACTGCTTTGAGTAGGATTAACGAAAGCTGGTTGGTAGGCTAAAACCCACACTAAAGAACTTTCAGCAAATTGATCCACCAGTAATGGAACTATTGCAAGAACTAACATACAGTGTGTATAGTGTTCCTCACTACATGTTTTTACCCAAAATTTTTAAAATGCCACCTTGACATCTATAACCTTCAGGATGTTAACCCATCGCATCCGACATATATTCCCACCAACCCTTCTCACAGACAGTCATTCCTGATAAAATCGTCTACTTTTAAACCTTCATATCTCAGCTAATACTTAACCATAAAAAAAAAAAAAAAACTGTCATAATACTCACCAATCCTTTGACTTCAAGCAAATTGCCTCAGATGGTCCGAGAAGTGTGTGTAGGGAGAGAGTGAGTGGGAAAAAGGGGCAATTTTTGATTTTTTTGCCCATGTCTGTATGCATGGCAGTGGTGAGGTGACACAACTAAGGCTTGAACTAGCCCTCCACAATAATAACACTTTCAGAAGACCACAATTCACCACAAACAGTATTTCCATGCAAATTTTCCAAAAGTGTGGCGTGACTGCTGCTGTGAGTCTGGTAACCATAGCAACGACCTTGAGGCAGGCTGCCTGCTCGCCTCACCACCGTCCCACCACCACTGCCTTACACACACACACACACACACACACATGGAGATGTATATCTGGCCTGCAATGTTGCTCGATTCTAGCACAGCCGTACCACTAGAAGTCTAGGTACTACAACAACTACAACAAATACTACTTTTATTACTACTACTATTACAACTACCATTACTACAATGACTACTACTACTACTACTACAACTACCACTACTACTACTACTACAACTACCACCACTACTACTACTACTACTACTACCAGTACTACTACAACTACTGCCACTACTACTAAAACTACTACCACTACTACTACTACTACCACTACTACTACCACTACTACTACTACTACATAAAACCTAAAAAAATAATTGTGAACAAATTAGTTATTCACGTACTGTCCATAATCGAAAATTTTTACCATTGCAACAGATTTTTTTTTTCCTGTGTTTGGTGCTTTTTCATCATAACAATTATTTACACATACGAAAACTTTCAATAAAAAATAAGGCACTGACTTCATCATGAAACAAACTTTCTGCTTCCATTATTCACATAAATATACACAGAGCAGTAAAATCATTTTTTTTTCTAATTACACAAAAAACAACATATCTACTAAACTAACATTAACTTCTGCATATGTCCCAGACTTCTACCGCTTGGTCTTTGAGTGAAAGTCAAAGAAACAGGTAGTGCACAGTGCCACCTTACATTCAGCACACCAGCACCTCTTCATACGGCATTGCTGAGATCGGCACAATGAATTTGCACAAACATAGTAATACCGGAAGGCTTCTTTACCTGCAGGTGTTGGAGGCAGCACTTCCATGTAATGCCTAATGATGTAGACTCTGCAATGCAGCCTGTCAGGTAGTTGCTGTACACTGTGCCTCCATTTCACAGTAGGCACTACTTGGCCATATACCTCCAGGAGGCCATAAATTACATCCTTCTCAAACTGTCTGAGGGATGTGCTTGTCTGTGTCACGTCCTTGTAAAGAAGGAAGACATTCAGTACACAGATGTCAAGTAAGTGTAAGAATGCCTTCATGTACCACATACAGGACCTCCTCAGACAGTCGATGGTGCCAATCTGCATATCAGATTTATTGATGAGTTGCATATTGACATTATAGGCGATAACTGCATCAGGCTTGAAGACTGGCTGCCTCATTCATTTATCGATTTTGCCTGTGTCTACCAACTTACCTTCATGGACCCTGGAGAGGACATTTACCTTTCACTTATCGTACCAGTGAATAGCAAGAAGTTTACCTGATTTCAAGGTCCTGAACTCCCCCTTCATGATGCCCATGGGAAAGGATGGCCAATGTTTCTTCTTTGCTTAGACAGTTCCACAGTATCCAGTTTTGTGCTCCTGCTGGTACTTTGCAAGACTTGGCGCCATGTAATAATTATCGGTAAACAGGATATGGTTGCCACCGAAGTACCTGTCCATGAACTTCTTCACGACTGAGCCAGAGAAGCCAAGGGGGTCGTCCTTCAATAACTCCACATCACTTGCTGTATACACAATAATATGTATCATGAAGCTAGTCTTGCAATCACACAAAACAAAAAACTTAATTCCAATGCGATGTCTCTTTGATGGTATGTTCTGTATGAAGGCAAGATGTCCCCTAAGCAGAACAAGCGATTCGTCGATAACAACCTTCCGGAATGACCTGAAATGTTATCTAAATTTTTCCTTCATCATTTCCAAAATCGAGCTAATTTTTCATAATCTTTCATTAAGATGTGGGCCCATGTTGGATGAGAAATGCAAGTACCTGAGGATGTCGAGGTACCTGTCCCGTGGCATATACTTACCCAACATTGGTGTTGATACAATATCATCCACTAACCAGGAATCATGAATACTGTGTTTTTTTTATGTGAAGCATCAACATAATCATTGTAAGCCAAACATACATCTCATTAACATTCGTCACTGTTCACTCCTTTATTTTTCCACTTTCACGAATGTGTGAGGTTTCACCCCATTTACAGCAGTAATCCCTGAATGCATTGATTTCCTTTACAATGAAATCCATCACTGTCATGGTAAAAAAAAAAAAAAACTATGAAAAAATCAACAGGGGTGGATGACGCATTGCAAGGAAATTTTGGCTGCACACCTGCATTTATCTCATGAAACACAGGTACATCGGACTGAAACCCTGTCCCCTCCCCCCAGGTAAATGTTTCAGACCTACAGTACCTACCCTTGGACCCTGCCTTGCCTGCCATGCATGTGGCCTGCCTCGTGCCCTGCCTCGGCCCCTAGCAGGGCGCCATGGTGGTAAGTCCAGTGAATACATACTTGATGAAGCAGATGATGCTGGTGGTGATGGCGATGATGCTGTTGACATTGATGATGCTGGTGACAATGATCCTGGTGGTGATGGCAATGGTGAAATCAGGCGATGGGCACATGTCTGCCGACCATAAAATGATGGTGGCTGTGCACCTGCACCTGCATGACCAGATGTACGTGGATTTGGTGATGAGGCAGGGTAGTGTTGCAAGGCAGATGGTGAAGCAGGCCGGCATAATGAGGCACATGGTGAGGCAGGCCAGCATGGTGAGGCACATAGTGAGGCAGGCTGGCGTGACGAGGCATGTGGTAAGACAGGCCAGCATGGCAAGGCACATGGTGAAGCAGGCCGGCATGGTGAGGCACATGATGAGGCAGGTAAAGATGCAGGATGAGTAACAGGTCGAGTGGGAGAGGCTAGTGTAGTGGCAAGTTGAGTGGAAATTTTCACTGTAGGCCTTGAGTCACTCGTTGGTGTGAGGCTTCACCTACTGAGTTTCCTCCTCCCTCTCTCCTCCACCTCCTCCCTTTCTCCACTCCCTACCTCCTCTTCCATCATTTCCACTGTGCAAATATTCCCCTCTCCAGGATCATCAGCATCATCTGAACCATTTCCATCATCAGAAATGGCAGATGAATGTACAGAGGGAAATGATTGCCACACAGTGGATAACTCACATTCACCCTCCTCTTCTGACTCGTACATTTCCACACTCAGCATGGGGAGGTCGCTTTACTCAGAGGAAGAGTCACTTTCCCCACTCACAATTGGCTTTAATGGCAAGTCGAATTGTCTCCCTATCGCACTGTCACTAAGGTCTTTCCTTTTGAGGGCCTTTGGACCTCACTGATGTTGAAGTCGGTGGCTGCGGGCACTCAGCCGAGGGTCTGGACACAAGAATGATTTTTTGTGTAGGTCTACCCATGATGGAAGTACGCAGGCAACTGGAGCATGACTGTGATGCTTGACAGATTGTTAGCAGTGGCTGGCTGAGGTGGAAATAACCAGCTGACATTCAAACAATGGCGCGAATTACTAGATCATATATACATGTCACCTAGATGTCCCAGGTTCGACATGTATACATGACACCCGGACATGATGGGTTAATACCAACACAGTGTGCAGTAACAACATGCAAGATGATTCTGGGGTGTAATGTCCTTATTAAATAGCTCAGAGAGAGGTGCTACAAAATCTCCAAAGCCAATTACAAAGCTATTCCCTGTCAGATCATATCGATGATTTATACATACTCAGAATCAGACAGACACAGCTGCTACAATGATAAGGGTCATACTCTAGTTAACCTCTGATAATTCACAACACCTTCTCATTGAATTAATTTTCATTACTGTATTATATCCTAATATACAGCACATTTCTCCAGATATATGTACAGTATGTTACTGATGACAACTGTGTCAGTGTTGAAAAGATATGCAGATAATAAATAAGAATGTTAAGGTGTAGTATGCAAAATAATTTATCGACAAGGAAAAAGTGCTATGAAGTCTCCCACGCCAATGAGAATAATGCTTATCATCTTCTTTCGTGTCTTATACTCTAACTTAACCTAAAAATTATATCTACATCTTGAATACAGAATTGCAACAATGACATGAGAATATCATGCTGATCAGGAAGAAGTGCTATGGATGAGGATGTAGATCAGAACATTGTCTTTTTCTGACACCGAGCTACATGGAAGAAGCCGCAAAAGGATGAAATCTAGGCAAGGTTTAAGTGAAAGAATTGATCACACTCCACTGGATCATAATAATGATGTACAGACTCAGTCTCACACAGACATGGCTAATTCGTACTTCTTGTTGACTTTGGACATTTCGCAACATCAATTTTTCAACAGTTTAATTTGGTCTGTTACACCTTAACATGCACAAATATACAACTGATACACATTTGGTTGAATCTGAGGTGATATAACACACAAGATAATGTAATATGGTCACATTTTCGCACACAAAGATGTGCTACAAGGCCTCCCATGCCACATACAAGACATTTGTGTGGGTTGATACGGCTAACTGCCTTCAGAGATATCAAAACGTCTCTCCCCCTCTTTTTTTCGCATCACACCATAATAACGCAATTGTATGTTACTGATGAAACTGTTTCGACATTAGGCATACAGGTAAGAAAGATTAATGCGCATAAGGGAAAACAAATCCCTGAGGAAGATGGACTACAATATTTTCTAAACCAATGAGAAATTGACCATACCTTTCAAGTGCATTATGCTTACTGTGCATGCTACCCTGTGATGGGTATTTGGACAATAGTGGTGTGTTTGTGGAGGTGGGAGAGGATAAGCAAACACTTGGCAGTTTATTTCCCGAGGCCCAGCAACCCTTCAACTTGTCACACCTTCACGTGAGGGAGGTGAGTTACTGTGCCTTTCCCTTCTAGTTCGAATTCTGTATGCCTATAAAGATTTCTGAACACCTCTTCCTTAGCGATTTATCCTGTCCATTACATACCAAAAACACCTGGCATATTATTGTTGGAATCTATATATTTATTAAAACGATATAAATAACAAACATGAGAATGGTTATATGTAAAATGTACAGTAAAATAAGTCTCTATGGAGGGGATGTTATGAAGCCTGCAACGCCACCTGCAAGACGATCATCAGGAATACTGACCCCAAGCAAAACAAAAATATGACGTCCATTTCACCCCTTCACTGCGATGATGTATTATTTTAGTTTCTTTCTCCAGACAGGTTTACTGACCGGAATAATGTCTGGCAGTAAAGGAGGTAATGAAAGTAATACCTATCCCTGCCAGTTAGAGGGTTCCAGATACCGTTACATAAAAACAAATAAGAATGAATGTACTCTTATGAACATTCTTTCTGTTTAGGTTAAATTTTGCCTCAGACTCACGACTTTCCTCTTTCATATTAGTCACTAATCTGTCGTCAGTGAAATCTTGGCTATATTTCTGTGAAGGTACTTTGGTCAACGAAAAGTTAAATAAACAGATAAAGAAAGATAAAGAGATAGGTTGATAGATGGATAAATAGGCTGATAGTTAGGTGGGTAGGTGGGTAAAAAGACATGGATAGACAGACAGACAGACACAGACGGTCGGACGGACGGGCGGACAACATAGATACATACATACATATATATATATACATACATACATATATACATACATACATACAGACAGACAGACAGATATATAGATATACAGACAGACAGAAAGAGATACATAGATGAACACATAAATGAGATAAATAGACGGTTCAGTAAATAATATAGACTGATATTTACATTGACAGTGTATTAAATATGTAACAAAGACTCTAATTATGCATACTTCTCCTTCAACAAATGTTAAGCAAATGCCAGCTGAATCAGGATCCGATAATTTTAGGACTGCAGTTGCAAGACGTAATGTTGAGAACCTGTGTTATTTACCATCTGAATATTTGGTGGCGTAATCATTTAGAGATCAACAATGGTCTTGATCTCCAAATGAATACCAATCATTTCTTGGCAGTTTAAATACGCTAAAAAAATATGGCAGTTCTGAAACTGTATATATTTATTAAAGAACCTCGTTGTTTCTTTGTCTTTCAATCACGTCCAAACCAAGGGCCAGAGATCCCCAGACCCATATATATTCTGAATTAGGGTGACTCAAAGATGGTTTTAAGGGGTCAAAATTCAGATCTGGGTCATTTGAGGTCTCTGGTGGAGGGTTTGCCTTTTTGGGCCGGGCAACGCCAGGTATCCCTGCAGCACAATTTTTGGCGTGGAGACTCACATGACCTCCAGTTCGGACATAGGTAATGTGAAGTTGACCTCGAGGTTATTTGAGGTCACAGGTCGGGAATCATTTGGGGCCACCAGTCGGAGGTCATTTGAGGGCACCAGTCGGAGGACATTTGAGGTCACTAGTCGAAGGTCATTTGAGGTCACCGGTGATAAGTGCTCGAACGACAGGACCCAGCGGCACAAGTTTTGGCATGGAGACTCACATGACCTCAATTTAGGACATAGGCTATATGAAGTTGACCTCTGAGGTCATCTGAAGTTACCGGTAATAGTAAACTAGTGCTCACAAATACTGTGCGTGAGTCTGCGAGAGCTGAAATAGAAAGTTCCTGGACATCATACAATCATATTTCAAAAGTATAAGAGGTACATGGTCTTTCTATAGTAGAAAGAAAGACTGAACTAGAACAAAATTAATAGGATTAGTGTGTTTTCCTTTTCGGCCCGGCAACGCCGGGTACCCCTGCTAGTCTCCTTTATTTCATTGTTTTATATATATATATATATATATATATATATATTGTTACATAGCCTATGATTTCATCATCCTTTGTGTAATTTTAACGCTCAGTATGCTGCATGTTTGATCACGAGCGTGTTCTGCCTCAGTCCCCCCCTTCTACCGTTATAGTAGAGTAAGTCGTTCTCTCTGTTATACTTTGCGGGATTTTCAGCTCTCTGTCCCCATGGCTTCATTTGCGCGTCCCTCTTACAAGTTGTATCAAGCTCTGCCAGCCCCTATATAATGAGCTCAGTCTCTGCATCATTGCCACTTAGATCTGCTCCTCATTTTGTTCACATCTCTGTCCTCCCCTGTACAGATATTATTATTGTGAGTGCTCAAGAAGTCTCCAACCATCTAGCAGCTGTGTGTAATTTAAGTATAACTGTTGTTGCATTTTTTCTTGTACTGTATAGCATAAGTTTAATTTGTAGGCCTAGTGAAGTTTTTGTAATTCATGTGGGGTTCTTTATGTCAGTCATTTTTGATAATAGTTTGTATCTGTAATTATTTATCTGGCATTCACTGAGTATTATCTGGTATCTCATTTTATCAGGGCTGACTTAGATAAATTTGCTCTTGCTAGTTTCGTGTTAATAGAGGCTATTGCAGTTAACCATATATTTAACCTGTTTTTGCCATTACATTATCCTTATGAGTCCTGAATGTTTAGTTGTTAGTTTGTGCATTAAACTTTAACTTGTAATTTTACCTAACTCTTTTGTTTTGAACCTGGAACTTTGCGGGACAGTAGTGATTTTAGTATTCTCACTTGAAGTGTTCATTATCTCTCTATGTTCCGTAACATAAATTTGGCGACCTCTTATCAGGATATTCAGGATATTATCATAAGGATATTGCTTGATATTTTGTGACTGTTACTTATTAATTATGTCTACTATTTCTACACTTGATGAAGCCAAAGATTTTTTGTCAAATGTGCAAACTGTGTGTGATATAGAAAACAGAACAAAGAATGAACTTAAGCTTGTTGCTCAACAATTGGGAATTGCAGTTCGCTCTCATCATTCTAAAGATCAAATTGTTGGCATGGTTAATAAAAGCTTGTTTAATGTAACTCCTCCAAATGAGCAAACGCAGATTGAATTAGCTAAGTTACAGATAGCTCTGCAGGAGGCTCGTGCTAAAGAAGCTGAATTTCAGGCAAAAGCTAAGGAGGCTGAGGCACAAGTTGAAATTGCTAGGATTCAGGCAGAGCATGAGTATCGCATGAAACAAGGTGGAACTGGATCATCTAGCTCTGATGATTTTGATGTGGCTAAACATGTTAAACTTGTCCCTCCTTTTAATGAATCTGATTTAACAAAGTATTTTCAGTTGTTTGAGAGGGTAGCTACAGGTTTTAATTGGCCTAAGGAGTATTGGCCAGTACTCCTTCAAACTGTTCTCACCGGTAAAGCTCAAGTAACTTATGCATCTTTGCCTCAGGATCAATCTGATAATTATGATGTAGTTAAGAGCTTGATTCTTAAGGCCTATGAGCTTGTTCCTGAAGCTTATAGAGTAAAATTTAGGACAACTTACAAGCAAGATAAGCAATCCCATGTTGAGTATGCAAAAATCAAAGAAGATTTGTTAGAGCAGTGGTTAAATTCTAAGAATGTGGATTCTGATTTTGGTAAATTTAAGCAGATGATTTTGCTGGAGGATTTCAAAAGGTGTATTAGTAAAGATGTAAGCCTATATCTTGATGAGAAAATAATAGATAATTTGTCTGATGCTGCAGTTTTAGCTGATGAGTATGTTCTCACTCACAAGAGATATTCTAGAGAAAAAGGGAAAGCTGAGAGTAAGTACGTTGCCTATACTCAGAGTACAGGTAACAGGAAAGAGAATAAGGATGATGTTTCTCAGGAAGTAAATACCAGCTTCACCTCTAGATTTCAGAAAAGTAAATGTACTTATTGTAGTAAGCTTGGTCATACTACGGAGAGATGTTTCAGGAGACAGCGTGATGTGAACAAAAGGAGTCTTTAAATATTCAGTCAATTGGTCTAGTGTCCACTCTTGAGAGTTCCCAGAATTCTTTAACTGAGTTAACTGAACCTGCTTTGAGGGGTAACTTAAATTCTCATGATGGAGCTCCTCTTTTGAGCAGTAACGTGGGTGACACTCTCAGAGTTCATGTGCTAATTTCCTGTCTGAAGGTTTTGTCAGTCCTCTGGACAGTAATGACAGGAAATCAGTTAAAATATATCGTGATACAGGTGCTTGCCAATCCCTTATGCTGACCAGTGTTCTAGGCTCTAATGTTAATTCCTCTGATGAAACTGTAATCTTACAAGGTGTAGGGAATAATTACTTCTCTGTCCCTCTGTGCAGAGTGAATTTAGAGTCTGGTTTTGTTAATGGTTCCGTTATGGTTGGGTTGGTTGAGACACTCCCAATGTCAGGTGTAACTTTCTTACTTGGAAATGATATTGGTGGAAGTCAAGTGTGTCCAGCTCCTCAGTTGTCTAGTGAGCCAGTGGCTGCGACGCAGGATTGTGATGTCCCTGATGTGTTCCCTGCATGTGCTGTCACTAGGGCTAAGTCTAAAGTTACTGGTGATTTAGAGGATAATGATGATGATGATGTTATCCTAGCTGACACTTTTCTTGCTAATTTGGACCACTCACCAGATGAGGCAGTACCCCGTAGTGTTGATAATTTGTCTCGTCAAGAGTTGGTTGAGTTGCAGGTTGCTGACCCTGAGTTAAAAGGTCTAGCTAACTCTGCTTACAGTGAAGAAGAGTCAGCCGGTGCTTCTACTTGTTATTATGTAAAGTCAGGAGTACTTATGAGGAAGTGGAGACCCCCAACAGCATCAGCCGACTGTGAGTGGGAAGTTGTACATCAAGTTGTCATCCCTCGTGTTTGTGGGCAGGATATCATTCGAGTGGCTCATGATTCCAGTTTGGCAGGACACCTTGGAGTGAGGAAGACTGTGGCACGCATTTTGAAACACTTCTACTGGCCAGGTATCTTCAGGGATGTTTCCTGGTATTGTAAGTCTTGTCACACCTGTCAAGTTGTGGGGAAGTGTAATCAGACCGAAAAGGTTGCACCTCTAGTTCCCATTCCTCCTTTTGAGGCGCCTTTCACCCGTGTGTTGGTGGATATTGTGGGCCCTCTTCCTAAGACTTCTTCAGGATTTTCTTATGTGTTGACCCTGATTGATATGGCTACTCGTTATCCTGAAGCCATTCCACTTAGAAACATCTCAGCAAAGAACGTGGTTAAGGAAATGCTAGGGTTCTTCACAAAGTTTGGTCTGCCCAAGGAGGTACAGTCAGACCGGGAAGTAATTTCATGTCGAATGTTTTCAAGCAGTCTCTGAAAGAGTTGGGCATCACCCAGATCACGTCTTCAGCTTATCATCCCCAGACCCAAGGAGCGTTGGAGAGATATCATCAAACACTCAAATCGATGCTCAAGAAATACTGTTTGGAACATCAGAAAGACTGGGATAAAGGTCTTCCATTCGTTGTGTTTGCTGCAAGAAAATCTCCAAATGAATCACTGGGCTTCTCACCTTTTGAACTACTGTTTGGCCATGAAGTAAGAGGACCCCTTAAGTTACTCAAGGAATGCTGGCTGTCGGAGGAAGATGACGTCAACCTGCTGGAGTATGTGATGAAGTTCAAAGAACAGCTGTCCACTGCTTTACAGCTGGCTAGAGAGAATTTAGGAGCTGCTCAGGAGAAGATGAAGACTTGGTATGACAAGAAGTCCAGGTTACGCCACTTTCAGCCAGGAGATCAGGTTTTGATTCTGCTACCAGTTCATAGGCAACCTCTTCAAGCCAAGTTTAGTGGCCCTTATTTCGTGGAGAAGAAACTCAGTGATGTCAGCTATGTCATCGCCACACCAGATCGTAGAAAGAGCAAGCAACTATGTCACATCAACATGCTAAAGTTATATCACAGGCGGGACGAAAATAATCCAGTCTGCACTGTAGCTGTTCCACCCGAGTCTGCAAGTGAAGCTCTCCCATGCAGTATGAGCCTGAGTGATAGTTTGGGGAAGAATCCTGATATCATGAATGATCTCCAGACTAAGCTTTCTCATCTACCACCCAAGGAAAGGCAGGAGTTTTCGGCATTACTGCAGGAGTACCCGCAAGTTTTCCGTGCCACTCCAGGAAGAACCACTGTGTTGATGCATGATGTCGATGTTGGAGACGCAAAGCCAATTAAATTGCCTCCTTACCGTGTGAACCCAGTGAAAGTTCCTCTCATCCAGAAGGAGCTTGGCTACCTGTTGGACCACAAGATGATTGAGCCCTGTCAGAGCGAGTGGAGTTCTCCCTGTCACTCTGGTCCCTAAGCCAGGTGGGTCACAGAGGCTTTGCATCGACTACAGACGTGTTAATCAGATAACTAAAACAGACACTTACCCTCTCCCTCGTGTGGAAGATTGCATAGACAAGATCGGAAAGGCTAGGTACATAAGTAAGTTTGATTTGTTAAAGGGATACTGGCAAGTACCTATGACTGAACGTGCTAGGGAGATCTCATGTTTTGTAACACTAGGAAAGGCTTTTGCATGTTCTGTAATGCCGTATGGTATGAAGAATGCACCAGCCACATTTCAGAAGCTCATGAATGTTGTAACAGAGGGTTTGGCAGGGTGTGTTGTTTATATTGATGATGTATTAATCTTCAGTGACAACTGGAAAGATCACTTATGCCATGTCAGTAAATTTCTTGACCGTTTAGTTCATGCTAGTCTTGTAGCTAATTTATCAAAGTGTGAGTTTGGTCAAGCTAAAGTTCAGTACCTTGGGTATGTAGTTGGTGATGGACATGTTGCACCACCAGGTGCTAAGGTTCAGGTTATAAGTGATCTTCCCAGACCTAAAAGTAGGAAGGAGCTACAAAGATTTTTGGGAATGGTAGGTTATTACAGGAGATTTGTTCTTAACTTTTCTATTCTTGTATCACCACTTACAGACCTACTGAAAAAGGGAGTTAAATTTGTCTGGACCGATAACTGTGAATCCTCTTTCAACAAACTTAAAGCTATTCTATTAAGTCAGCCAGTGCTCGCTACTCCAAATTTTGCTAAGCCTTTTAAGATGGCTGTTGATGCAAGTGATACAGGAGCTGGGGCTTTTTTGCTGCAAGAGGATGATCAGGGTATTGAACATCCTGTATCTTATTACAGTAAGAAGTTCACTCCACCTCAAAAGAACTACTCCACTATTGAGAAAGAGCTTTTGGCCTTGATTTTGGGTTTACAGCAGTTTTCATTTTATTTGTGTTCTGGTTTTGACCCCATAGTCATTTATACCGATCACAACCCACTGAAATTCCTTAGTAAGTTAAAAGATAAAATCAGAGATTGACAAGATGGAGTCTACTTCTTCAGGAGTATTCATTAGACATACAACATGTCAAGGGGAAAGAAAATGTTATTGCAGATTGCTTATCTAGACTTTAGGCAGATTGTTTTAGAGTAATAAGAAATTTCCTTTGTAAATTTCTTTTTTCTTTGTGGGGAGGTGTTACATAGCCTATGATTTCATCATCCTTTGTGTAATTTTAACGCTCAGTATGCTGCATGTTTGATCACGAGCGTGTTCTGCCTCAGTCCCCACCTTCTACATGTATAGTAGAGAAAGTCGTTCTCTCTGTTATACTTTGCAGGATTTTCAGCTCTCTGTCCCCATGGCTTCATTTGCGCGTCCCTCTTACAAGTTGTATCAAGCTCTGCCAGCCCCTATATAATGAGCTCAGTCTCTGCATCATTGCCACTTAGATCTGCTCCTCATTTTGTTCACATCTCTGTCCTCCCCTGTACAGATATTATTATTGTGAGTGCTCAAGAAGTCTCCAACCATCTAGCAGCTGTGTGTAATTTGAGTATAACTGTTGTTGCATTTTTTCTTGTACTGTATAGCATAAGTTTAATTTGTAGGCCTAGTGAAGTTTTTGTAATTCATGTGGGGTTCTTTATGTCAGTCATTTTTGATAATAGTTTGTATCTGTAATTATTTATCTGGCATTCACTGAGTATTATCTGGTATCTCATTTTATCAGGGCTGACTTAGATAAATTTGCTCTTGCTAGTTTCGTGTTAATAGAGGCTATTGCAGTTAACCATATATTTAACCTGTTTTTGCCATTACATTATCCTTATGAGTCCTGAATGTTTAGTTGTTAGTTTGTGCATTAAACTTTAACTTGTAATTTTACCTAACTCTTTTGTTTTGAACCTGGAACTTTGCGGGACAGTAGTGATTTTAGTATTCTCACTTGAAGTGTTCATTATCTCTCTATGTTCCGTAACAATATATATATATATATATATATATATATATATATATATATATATATATATATATATATATATATATATGAAAATTTTAGGCGAAGTTTGTTATGAATATAAATATGAATAGACAGATAGATAGATAGATAGATAGACAGACTGACTGATTTACTGAGAGAGAGAGAGAGAGAGAGAGAGAGGATGAGAAGGAGGGGGAGTGGTAGTAGCAGCAGTAGTAGTTTTCCACCGTGCCTGTCAATATTCAGCTCTATTCGTGGATAATACGTCAATAACCGCATCACATTAGGTGTGCAGCCATCAGGCCTGTGGAAAAGGATGAGAATATTGATGTTGCTAGTTGCCGTAAAATGATTTGTCATTATTATATATATATAAAGTAAACAGTTATGATTTGTATTTTAATCTCTCAAGATGTATTTAAACTGAGGGCTGTATTTTAAGTGGCTAGGGAGATTTCACAGTTCCTCTTTTCCTTGGCGACAATTTTGTACATTAATTTTCAGTATCCTCTTTGATGTTATTGGTGATAACTCTGTCGATATTTTAGCGATGTAAATATGATACGAGGCACAGCGTAAGTGTAATATGAAAAGTAATGAGTCAAGGAAGAGGTTTTACAAACTCCTTTGCCATCAAGATTAAGACCATGAAACGAATGAGAGAGGAGGTTAGGTGGGGGAGCGGAGGTTGGAGGAGGGGTTTGAGAGGAGGTGGAGTCATTGGGATATCGGAAGAGGAAGAGGGGGTCTGGAAGATTTTAAGGTATGAGGTAGGATAGGAGGGCATGTGGGTGAGGGCGGGGTGAGGATGGAAAGCTGGGTGTCAGAAGCATATGGAGGGCGGAGAGGAGGGTATGTAGGGTGGGGGTGTGGGGGAATGGGAAGATGTGTGTTTGGTGCATATGGAGGGCAGGGAGGAGGGTAAGTGAAAGTGAGGGGGGTTCGGAAGGACAGGAGTTAGGACAAATGGAGGGGAGTGAGTGGTTAGTTGGGGTGAGAAGGTGGGTTATAGGAGGGGTGTGAGGGTTGATAGAGGGAGGGGAGGGAGCTGTGGTGTGGTGAAAGGGAGTCGATAGGAATGGTGTGATGGGTGACAGAGGGATGGGAAGAGGGTATGCTACTGTAGGGGAAGTCGGTAGGTGGAATGTAATGGGGACCTAGAAAGCGGGGAAGGGAGAAGTTGTGTTAAGGGAGGGGTATTGTCAGGAGGAGAGGACAAAGTGTTGAGACAGAAGAAAGGCGGAGAAAGGGGTGTGGAGGGTGAGAAGGGTCGGGAGGAGAGGTGTGAGGGCAGATAGAGCAGGCAGCACCGGACGAACTGATCAATACCCATTTTTATTCTGCTATTCACCTCACGTGTACTTCCACACTTTTCCACGCTATACACGTCGTCCTAGTTTTACCTTCTATTTTGTTCCGTTCATTTCTCATCCGGTTTTCTGCTTCCTTCTTCAACCTAGTTTCACCTTCTGTTTAGTATTATAAATTTCTCTCCCTGTTCTCTTATTCTTTCTTCTCCTCTGTTTTAATTCTTTACACTCTTCTTCGACGATTTTTTTTTTTTTTTTTTCGTGTTTACTCCTTAAATCATACCCCGGTGTTCTCTGTCCTCTCCTCCGTTTTTTATTATTATTATTATTATTATTATTTTTTGGCTTTCCTCTACCTCCATCTCTTCCAACTCCATTTAACCCTTACGTCTCGTTTCTTCTCCTCTTTTCAGTTTTTCTTCTTTCTCCTTTTCACATTTTTGTTTTCTTTTCCCCTCCTTGTTTTTACCATCTTCATCCTCTATTCCATCCTCTTTTTGTTTCCTTTTTTTCTCAAGTTTTTCCCTCTCGCTCCTATTGGTATTTTCCCCTCCTGTTTCTCATCATATTTCTTTTCACCTGTTACCATACCATATTACTTCCTTTTCCAGTTTTTCCATCTGTTACCATATCCTATTACTTCTCTTTCCATTTTTTCGCTTTTCTTCCTCTACTTTTTCTTCACCTCCTCCTCCTCCTTTTTGTCTTCTTTTTCTCTTCTTCCTTCATTGATCTCTTTCTCTTAATCTCACTCATTTTCTCCTCATTTCTTTCTCTTTCATTTCTCCTCTGACTCTTCTCTTTCCCTTTCCTACTTCCTTTCTGCCCTTCTGCTTTTCTTTCCCACGTCTTCTTTGCCTTTGACTTATCTACGTCATTGGTTGCTCGAACCATTTCTCCTTTTTATGGCCACTCTAATCCATGGGGTCTGAACCTTATTTTTTTCCTTTTACTCTCTGGGCCTGGCACGACCAGTCATTTACCCGCTTCCTATGTATATTCATAGCCATGGCATGGTAGTTTAAGATTCACTTTGAAACAAATACTCATTCCATTACAAATTCGAGAAAAATAACAGGACAGCAAGACACGATAAACCGAAAATATGACATTACCGCAAACCAATGTTCTTCTTCAAAAATATGTGTGATTATTCACAAAGAATGCGTAATAACTGTCATAAATTTAGGGTTGTCTTGCATTTCTGAATTCACCGATTCTTTTATTTTAGTATATTTAGATTCATACATCATACCGATCGTGCCACTAGAAGGACCAAAACAGCACTCCAAGTTGAAGCGTTTTTAATGAGCAGCATTATTTTCACTCTTTTTGTAACGGATATTTTGGGACATGAGGCACTTTATGGAACCTGAAATATGAGAGAAAGCCTTCAATTATGAGCTACTATTTTTACCTTTACCGGCAACTTGACTTTGCCACCTGATGTGGTGGGCGTCTTATGGGCATGCAAATGCATGCACAGTCACGCTGACATACCTTTGCATCCAGCACTGAGAAATAATGGTTCGTGTTTGGCCTGGCGTCACTGCCAAGCCGTTGATAGTGGTAAAGGGTAATATTTCACTTTAGAAGGTTTGGAAGCGTAATTGTAGTTTCTTAAGGACCTTATATGTCAATCCACTTGACAAAGGAGGGGTGACAAAAGTGTTGAACTTTGGGGCAGATTTCCTTTCTCTTTTTCTCTCTCTCTCTCTCTCTCTCTCTCTCCTTCTTTCTTTCTCTCTATCTCTCTCTCTCTTTCTCTTTTTCTCCGGTCATGTCCTTTTCGTCTGACCTCCCATTTTTTTTTTTTTTATTCTTGCCTCTTTACCTCCTTCAGTCCGATATCGTCTTTTATCATTGATTCTTGGTATTTTTACATTATTCTCTACAGCTAAGCAACACTTCTGAAATAGTGCAGAAGGCAATGAAAGTCATGCCCACCACCTCTAGTTCTATAATCCTCTCCTATGGTGAAGATAACGGTCTGAAGGTTGAAAAAAAAAAAAAAGACTGGAATAACAAACTTTGTTCCGTGTATATTAATGATCAGCTGACGTTGCCCTGCCTTCCGAAAACTCTACACTTAGTAGCAAGCTAATTGTTTTCCTGTCACGAAAGAAATCATGTACTATGTTTGGTGACAACCATATAACCAAACAGACACCTTGTGGTCTTGTGGATTAAGCCGCTAGAACCTGATGTAGTCTGTGAGGTATGTTATTCGAAGGGCTAATGTAGTTTACTGCACACATAATGCCACTCAGGTGAGCAACTAGTCACTCTTGCCATAATATCGGATCTACAGCCTAGTTCAATGCCCCTAGGCTACTGATGTAATAAAGGGATGGAAGATGGCTGGATGGATGTTAATAATCGAGAGAGAGAGAGAGAGAGAGAGAGAGAGAGAGAGAGAGAGAGAGAGAGAGATTCTTCGTAAGTGGAAAGTTACGGACACAGAAATATTGAAAGTCCTTCCTACATTAAATAAAATGCTTTGTGTCAGAAAGAATATAATAGGTATAGGGGACAATCCTTTGAATACTGTACCGTCAATGATATCCTACACCTGCTGCCTCCAGACAATCTCCTTTAACGAAGGAAACGTATGAATTCTTAAAGGATTATTAAAGGTTAGATGGTTGACAACTCGATAAAAAAAAATAAACAAGTGGTGCCAGACACCACAAACCTCGCCCGACCATTTAACCCGCGGCGTCCCGTCGACGTACTTCCACGTCCTCATGTTATGTCACTGCCAATCCCGTTGACGTTCTTCAATGTCCTGCAATTGCAAGGTTCATAATTTCCACAATTTTCAAAATTCTCGCGAGATTTTCGATTCGCCCACGTACCCAAGCCTCCCCTACCTGCCGCCAAGCGGGCAGCGTCCTAGACCCCGCGTGACCCGCGCTCGCCCTTGTCTCGGTCACTCACCTGCTAGCAGTGACCCAGGTCAGACATGGCGCAGAAAGGTCTCTCAGACGAGGAAATTGCATCCGCCCTGGAAGCCTTCACTTGAGATAGTGATTCTCCACTCGACGATGATGTGGTGGATCGCGATTACGTCCAGCCAGAGGAAGAAATAAGTAGCAGTGATGAAGAGGTCCCTTTGCCCCGAAAAACGCGGTATGTGACATACCGTAAGGCAAGGGAAGGCCAGCCTGCTCCCCAACCACGTGCACGGCTATCTCTCCATCCCGAATCTGATGAGGACAAGGATGAGGACGATGAGGATAACGGCGGCTTAGGACGTGATATCGCCTCGTGGTTGGGAAAAGAAAAAATATCACCCCGAGGATCAGAAGGTGGGGCGAGAAGACATATAAGGTATGGTGAAAGTCTTTTGTCTGGGGAAGTGGAAAGTGGTGTGGTGGGATTGCTGGGTGAAAGGGAAAGTGTTGTGGTGGCAGCACGGGGTGAAAGTGAAAGTGGTGTGGGGGTAGTGCGGGGTGAAGGGTCATGTGGTTTGAGGGAGGCAGCACGAGCACGTGGTGCACATAGGCCTAGGGGAGAGGAGGTGGAGCCACTCCCCAGCACGTCTTTCGCCCCACAATATTCCCAAACTTCCTCCCCACAGCCCCAGGATGTGGGGAAAGGAAGGAAAGGGAAGGGAAAGGGTAAAGAAAAGGGAGAGGGAAGAGAAGTGCGAGTGATGAGAGGCGCCGCTCTCCACCTCCCCAACCTCCCCCACCACCCTCACCTCCCCACCCTGACGAAGGGGACGATGGGGACGTGGCTGGAGACGGTGGTGTCACGTGGAACTGGGAAGATGGGAGTAATTTTACTCCCATCATTCACTCTTTCACTGAGGAGTGGCGGTCTCGTTGCACGGCTCCAGGTGTGCGTGCAGGTTCGTCTAGGGTGGATTTTTTCCACTTGTTCTTTGGGGAGGCGTTTGTGGGGCACATAGTTGAACAGATTAATATATTTTCACGATCACAGCGCCGTGAAAGTGAAACCACGAGTAGGCATTCCCAACAATATGACTATCCCGTTACAATTACAGAGATGTTCTTATTTTTGGCCCTGGTTCTCTTGATGGGTGTGGTAAGGAAAAACCAAATTCCTGCCTACTGGACAACTGACCCAATGATCCTCACACCTTTCTTTGGAAAGGTGATGAGTCGTAACAGATTTCAGTATATTCTCGGCCGCCTCCACTTCTTTGATGCAGAAGATCCAGCCAATGCAAATAACACAGATAAAATGAGGAGAATTAGGCTGGTATTTGATCATTTACGGGAAATGTTCCGCTCCTCATTTTATCCCTACAGAGACCTCGTCATAGACGAGAGTCTTGTGTTGTGGAGAGGCAATAATTCCTTTAGGCAGTACATACCCAGCAAGAGACACCGTTTTGGGTTCAAGATCTTTGTTATGTGTGACTGTAAGACTGGTTATGTGCAAGACATAGTCTTGTACACGGGCGCACAGACAGATATAACAGAAGATCGGAGTATAGGACTCTCTGGGGCCGTGGTGAAGACAATGATAGAAGAGTACCTTCATCGTGGTCATGTGTTGTACCTGGACAACTGGTACACTAGCCCTCTTCTCGCTAGGTTCCTCCACCAACACGACACCGGAGTCTGTGGTACAGTCAAGAGAAACCGTCGCCATATGGTCAAGATAGGGAAGAAACTTGACAAGAATGAGGTGGTTTTCTTCCAGGCCAATAACATCCTTGCCACCCTGTGGAACCACAACAGGGAAGTTTGCCTCCTATCAACTGTTCACAGCCCCCTGATGCACCGCACAGACTCCGTGGATCACCGTAGCGAGAGGAGGCGCAACGTATGGAAACCCAAGTCTGTACTGGACTATAATCTGAACATGAGGCAAGTGGATCAGTCAGACTCGATGATTTCAAGTGTTGACTGTGCCAGGACCACGATGAAGTGGTACAAGAAACTCTTTTTCCACTTGCTCAACATCACGGTCCTGAACGCCCACTACCTGCACGCAATGACCACCAGAGTATCCGAGACCTTTGAGGGGTTTGTGAGGGAGCTGGCACATGAAATAATCGCCAAGCATGCCCAGGACAGACCCACACACCGCACCCGCACCCCATGGCTGCCCAGACTCCCCTACGTCTTGCAGGACGCCACTATCCCAGCGCAATCCCTTCCGACCCAAACCGTCGTAAACCCCAGCGTCGCTGCCATGTATGTAAACACTCGACAGTCAGACCATCCACTCAGAGAAAAGACACAAGGTACGAGTGTGTCGAGTGCAATGTTGCATTGTGCCTTCAGCCTTGTTTCAAAGAGTACCATAATTTCCTACACTACTGAAACTGTGTGGGATGGCGAAATGACGCTCATTATAATGGTAAGGCCAGTCAGTAGGTGCTAAGTCAAATATAAAGTTGAAACGGGTGTTATGTTTTCAGGAAAGTAATGTATAAGTTGAGAATTAGTGTAAGTTGAAAGAAGTGATATCAAAACTACACCCACTGTGTAAATCTGTGAAAATATGACGCTCAGTATAACACTCTGGTCAGTAAATATGTGATAGCAAGAATATAAAGTGGAAACGGGTGTAATTTTATCATGAATAAAATGTATAAGTTGAACAATAGTGTAAGTTGTAATAATTGATATCACGAGTACACCCACATTCTGGTCAGTAAGTATGTGATAGGAATTATATAAAGTGGAATTTGTTGTAATGTTAGTAGTAAGGTATTTTATAAGTTGATTACTAGTGTAAGATGAAACAAATGATATCACGATAACACTCCCTGTGTAAGTACGCGCTAATATGACGCTCAGTTGAATCGTAAGTTCTGAAATTATGTGATATCAATTATATCAAGTGTAAACATGTGCAATGTTAGTGGAGAATTATTATATAAGTACAAAAATAGGTTGTAAGTTGAAAAAGTAATCATAGCGACTTCACCGTGTGTGTTATTATGCGCTATTATTACGCTATATATTTACGTAAGGCCTGAAATTATCTCAAAACAGTTCTATAAAGTTGAAAAGTGTATAATGTTATTAGAAAAGTATTATGTAAGTAGAAAAAACACAATACGAGTTGAAACAACAGTCACAGCGAGTTCACTCACTATGTAAATAAGCGCTAACATTACGCTAAATGTTATTGAAAGGCCTGTGAATACGTAAAAACAGTTCAATAAAATGTAAACTGTTATAATGTTATTGTAGAAGTATTATGTAAGTAAAAAAAATGATATGTATCATGATTTTCGAATGTTAGCGATTCATCGTGACCAAGTTGCCCGATTTTGCTCATTTCGCACGATGGTACAATGCTTATTTCTGCTCTATTTTTGTATAAAATCCAATTTACTCTTTTATCACATGTTTTTATGTTTGTAATAAATATATATCTACTTACTTTCATTGGTTTCCCAGACTTATAATACCATAGAAAACGTTAGAGGCTCAGACCACCTACGGAGAACACGGGGCCAGGTGGGACCAAGGCATACCTGTTTAGGGCAATTATGGACCCCAGGGAACAATTTCTTTGTGACTGACCATTGTTTCTGACCAAAAGCGAAAGTTTTAGCAAAAAAAAAAAAAAAAAAAAGAGTCGAAAAATGGTCGGGATTGGGGGGTACCATTGGTGAGAAAGTGGTGGGGACGGGGCGAGTTAAGATAAAAGGTCCTGGTGCCTAACGAATGCCCATACGAGACTTCCTGTATCTTGATAAAAGTGAGTATTTCTTCAACCAGTTTCGAGTTATAGTTCCCTAATATCAGTGTCCTTGAGTTTTACCTTTCAAGGTAACTTAAGGTCAAAGGTCATGGTACCAATTACAAACCCATATATGACTTCCTATATGTTGATAACAGTACATCTGCAACCAGTTTCGAGTTTTAGCCCCTTGAATATCCGTGACCTTGAGTTTTACCTTTCAAGTTCACTCAAGGTCAAAGGTCTTGGTGCCAACGAAAACCTATATAGGAGGTCATGTATGTTGATAATAGCAAATATCTCTATCTTCAACCAGTTTCAAGTTATAGCCCTCTGAAAATTGGTGACCTTGATTTTGACCTTTCAGGGTCACTCGATATCCTTCAAAATTCAATCACTTTCTTTTGAGATCAGTGCCAACATATCATGAAAGTTTCATGTAATTTCATTCGGCCTTTTTTCCTTAATATTGCTAAAAAACGAACAAACAAACTCGACCAAAAACAATAGGCAACCTCGAGGGACTCTGTCCCGGGCGAGGTAATAAATAATTTCTGCGCTGAATATGTTCGTCTGGAATTGCATTAATGAATGTTACAGTAAAAGATTTCATTCCAGTGAAATGGATAAGCCGAGTATTAATACTTTTTTTTTCTTCTAAACTTCTACCTTAATTGCCATCTCTTCACCTTCAACGCTGGGTATTTCAATATAACACTAAAATATGGCACCAGTCACGAAGGAACGTAGCTGAAAGAATGTAAACCCACAGCATCGTCTTTTCCTTTTAGGTCACTGAACTTAGTAAATTATGCTGCTAAATATGGAAATCTAAGCCAAGTTAAGGTGAAACATCTAGAGCCGTAAGAAAATATAATATACGGAGATTAACCCGTGGAATACGGTAGCATCATTGATATAACTACCTCCAGACGATTCTGTTTAACGTATGAAAAACTGAATATGACAAAGAATTAACAAAGACTATGTATTATTGTTTGTAATTACAAAAGTCTCGTCTATGTTGCATGAAATTGTCTGGAGGTAGAGGAAGAGAAATAGATAACAGACGTCACCGAAACGAAGTGGTTGAGTCCGCGAAACTAAAGTAGATAACAAGAGGTTTATGAGGCTTGAGGCAAGAGTTGTTTATTTACCCAGGTAACTTTTGTGGATTCTCTCTCTCTCTCTCTCCACACACGAGAGCCCCGGTCAAAAAAAATAAAAAAAAAAAACTTCTACAGGAACCTATTCTAATGACATCGTCTACGGAATATAGATGACGGGCACTTCGGTATGGATGGAAGCCTGGATTTGTAAGCTACGTGTTGCACTCTGGGGATATTTTAGCTAATTTTTTTCGACGTTGGAGTGCCTTCGTTCTAACCTGACAAAACTCTGTAACCTCTTTCAACAAAGTTTACGGCCAAATGTAATCAAACAGGAGGGTTGATTTGACTCGGTTGTGTTTGTTCTAGATGACAAAGGTCCCTAACACTGTTTGACACAGTTTATGGCCACGTATAGTCCAAATGAATGACGATTTGTTGAGTAACCAAGGAAACTCATTCCTAATCCATGACTAAGGCTTAGAACTTCATGTAATCAATTAAAGTTATGTGAGTGACTCAGATTAGTCATGTTAAAACAAGCTGACTTGTTATACGCATGTATGTAGAATGACAGATCTTGGGAGGGGTTCAGGGAATTACGATACTCCCCCACTCCCTTTCTTAAACTGTGACATCTTTTATATAAAATGCACAGAATTATCGCATGAAAAAAAAAAATCACGTTTGAACATTCCTAATCATCTGAATTTGAAACTGTTGATAAAGTATGACAGTAAGTTAACTAATAAATCATGTATAGTATTAGTTTTACTATCAATAATTAATGCTTGATTGTCTTAAACTGATCAGGGCGGGAAAACTTGTGCCCTTCCTTTCACACCTTTACTCCAGGGACCTATTTTCTTATTCTGGCTTTGCTGCGGCCTACGTTGTACATGAATTACGAGACCTCTGTTAGTGCAGGGGATAATTATCTGAATAAAATTGTCGAGACATAGGAAATTCAATTTAAAGTCATGTTCTCGGCCTGAATGGATTTACAAATACCGTATCATTCCCTTATGTTATACTTTCTCCTATTCGCAAAATACTTCAAAGTTTTAGTCCCATCTTGCTTTTATTCAGCATAAGAAAGGCTTCTCCCACAGCAGAGGTTTGTTAAGGCTATATCTAACCCATCCAGTTCAATGACTATCCAAAATTATACAAAATCACCAGGAGATGGTACGAATGAAAAATAAAATAAAATAAATAAAGAGTCCCCCGGAGTCCAGTTGCTGTTTCAATCCGGTTGACGCATTTCTGCATTTTCTCTTGCAATTTGCTGCCGGATTTATCCAGATTAAGAGAGATTTGAAGCTTTAAGCAAGAGCTGTTGATATACCTGAGTGAATTTTCAGATCTCTCTCTCTCTCTCTCTCTCTCTCTCTCTCTCTCTCTCTCTCTCTCTCTCTCTCTCTCATAAGGCCCACATACATTCACTCACAACTTTTTCAGACAGTGAATCATATCAGAAACACGCGCTCCTTTACCAATTCATGGGACACAGATTTCCAGGAAACACACACACACACACACACACACACACACACACACACACACACACACACAGTCATTGATTCACGCACCACACGTCATCACAACACAACGGAGGACAGCACAACACATCACACCACACGACAAAACACGATGCTATATTTTATTCTCATACATCACGCCACACCACGATACCTAGCACCACATTACACCACACTACATAATTGACAACACCACACATCACCTAACCACACAGACACACACACACACACACACACGCTACTACTATTACTACTCTACACCACTCTACCCAGGTCCAATCCATTGCAATAACTGTCCTGGCCCAATGATAAGTTTGTGGACGCTGATTAGGGAGTCTGACGAGGAGTAAGAATTCATTGACTTGTCCTGGACTTCAGACTTCCAATTCTAACTTTATACTTAACAATTTTTCTCTTCCAGCTTCGTATGAGTTTAATTGGTGTAGATGGATTGGAGGTATTAGGGGAGAAGTTAAGGAAGAACAGGAAGGAAAGGTAGGCAAAGGAATAGTTTAAATGAAAGGAGAGAATGTAAAGGGAGGAGAGAGTTAGAATGGAGGGAAGTATGAGGTAAAATGGAGTGCGAGAGTGAAATGGAGTATGGAAGAAAAAGAGAGAGAGAGGACTTGGGAGAATGAGAAGAGAATGAGAATTATATGGAGGGAGAGGACAGGGATTGAGACAGGATAAGTGAGAGGAAAAGTAAGATGTCAGATGAATGGAGGTAAATGAAATGGGGTGGGAAGAGAGAGGAGAGAGGAAATGAGATTGTGAGATGCGGGATAGAAGAGAGTGATATGCAGAAGGAATGGAATGTGGTGAAGGAGGAAAGGAAAGGGTAATATTGGAGGGAGAAGAAGGAGATGGGAGGAAAATGGGGGGAGGGGTGAAAAGTGAAAAGGAAGGGTGAGATGAAAAAAGAAATACAGAGAAACTGAGTTGTTACAAATGAGTGCAAAGGAAAGCAAACAGCAAGAGAGTTATTGGTCTTTTCATGTCTGTTTTGTATAAAGAAAGATATAACTAACACAACCATTCTATCACCTAAAGACGAGGATAGAAAAGCTGGAAGGCTCTTCCTCACCCAAGCAACCCTCCAGCTGAGGCTGACAGCCAATAGTGAGGAGGACCACCATGTAGCATAGCAAAACTGTCATGGAAATTTCATAGGAAAGAGGGTAGGGAAAGCTTACTTTGCACTCTCTGTCTGATAGAAAGAGTAACATCAAATCAGCAATATTTATCGAAGTTTTTCTGCGATTTTATCTTCCAGGCTCCAAAAAAAGAAGAAAGATCATATAACCACAGATATGTGATTTTCAGGAGTGAACATACTTAGTTGGGGGTTAGATGGCAGATGCTTATCCAACAGATTTTTTAAGGTTAGTATTATATCACAGTTTACTACATTTGAGGACACCTTATTCCATGTTTTTACAATTCTACTGAAGAAGAAATGCTATAATTCATATGACTGAAATCGTTTGTAGATAATTTTATGCAAATTACCTCTAGTATAGTTTAAGCGATCGACTATGAACTATTTAGTGATGGTCATATTATCGTGTCCTTGACTATTTTCAATACCCGAATTAAATCTCCATATAACCTGCGTTTAGTTAGGGTATTGAGACTGAGGGCTTCTTAACGCTCCTCGTATGGTTTATTTCTCGGTCCAGGTAGCATTGCTACATTTGCTGTATTCTCTAAGTTTCTCCATATATATATATATATATATATATATATATATATATATATATATATATATAGTGTTATGGGGGTGTATATTACAGTGCACTCTTAACCCTTAATTAAGCACCAAAAGGAATAAGGTAAAGTTTGCAAGAAAACTAACTTAACTTTACTGTACACTATAACATACACAACCAAAGAAGAAACCAGAATTCGTTTTACAAAGGGAGGATTCACATAGGCCTCAGGATACAAATATAAAATAAGTTATTTCTTACCTAACCAGAATACATTCAGTGGAAGCTAAGTACTCACAAAGCTCGAGGAAACGTGGAGACTTCGAAGGTTAAATCCAGATATAAATCACACACACTAGTGTAAATGGAGAAGTGAACCAAAAATGGGAAATATGTACACAAACAGTGTGTTTTGTAATCAAAGTCACATACTGAGTAGTTTTGGGGAAAAGTGCAACACAATGTGACAAAAGTGTAACGTGACAGTAAATGTGTACAAATGACAAAATGTGTACAGGGATGTGTGTACAAAATAAGACAAATGTGTACAGGGATGTGTATACGAAAATGAGACTAAATGTGTCTCTTCACATTTTCCTGGAGTTTATAAAGGAGCTTACTCCGCCTTTCTCAGCTAATTAACCACTAGGCTGTCTTAAAAATAATCCCTGTCCATACAGAAACAATAGAGGCATCTGCTACCAATGAGGGCCTCATACACTCCACACAGAATCAATTGCGTGCCATCAAAAACGTGACGAAAGTGTCATTTAGGCTTCTAACTGGCAAACATCCCTACTTTGCTCCTCCCACATTATGTCACATCCACAGTTCAAGGACAAGAGGAACTTTCTGTGTAGATTGTGAGAAAAACATCTGGTGTCTTATCAGTTGAGAAGGCAAAAGTGACCGCCTGGGTAAATAAACGTGGGGACTAGGGTTACCCTTACAGGCAGCAAAACTGATATGAAAAAGAAGTATGTTCTTCATGGCTCGCTTCTTTCTCCTTTCATTATCACCTTATCTTCTATTTCACCCATTCGCTACTGGGGTAACTACGCCAGTGACTATATATATATATATATATATATATATATATATATATATATATATATATATATATATATATATATATATATATATATATATCATCATCATCAGCTGTTTGAGTATTCACTGCAGGACCGGCCTATCCCGACCGAAGTCTTATCACTGCTTTCAAAGAACCAGCAACCTTTCTTCCCTGCTGTACCCTTTCAAGCACTTCACCCTCCAAACATATATATATATATATATATATATATATATATATATATATATATATATATATATATATATATATATACATACCTGTACAGTATCTCTCTCTCTCTCATATATATATATATATATATATATATATATATATATATATATATATATATATATTTTTTCAAATGATTAAGTGACCAGAATTGAACACAATACAACAGATGTGGGTGTATTAAAGATCATTCAAGGTGAGGACGATATTTTTCTGATTTATTTTATAATTCTCTACCTATGAATCCAATCAATTTTTTTTTTCTTACATCATACATAGTTCACTTCAGTACTCTGTCTGCCAGTTTTTAAATCATTTGTTATCATAACTCTTGAGTCAATTTCATGGTTTACCCAGTGAAGTTGGACATCATTCATGTTAAAATTTGCCCTTACGTTTTTACTGCCAATGTTTGGCACTTTACATTTTTTAATACTTAAATCCATTTGCCATGTTAGGCTTCAGTTAAAGAGTTAATTATGATGTCTCTGAATTGCCTGTCTTTGCAGTGCTGCATGTACTCTGTTACCCTTTTTAATATTAGGGGCATAATTAGAAATCTTACAAAATAATCCTTCATCAATATCGTTTATTCATCCTTGCGCAAAATAACATAAATTGTAAGTCAAAAAATACAAAATTGTCTATCTATCTATCTATCTATTGCCAGACGCCTCAATCCCGTTTGGGGTGGCCACAAACAAATCGCCTCCAAGTCGCCCTGTTCCCCGCCATTTCACTCCCCTGTTCCCAACTCACACCCCCATCTCTCATATACCTCTCCACCCCATCTCTCCATCTCATCCTTGGCCTCCCCCTCCCTCTTTCCCCCTCCACCTCACTCACATACACTCTCTTCGTCAGTCTTTGACCCTCCATCCTCTCCACATGGCCAAACCACCTCAGTGTGTTCCTCATAACGCTTCCTATCACATCCACATCAACACCACAACGCTCCTTTATATCCTCATTCGTCAGCCTGTCTCTCCATGTGACTCCACAGACTCCTCTTAAATAACTCATTTCCACGGCTCTCACTCTTGACTTGTGTCCTTCCAACAACGTCCAAGCTTCACTTCCGTACGTTAGAGTTGGTATCACAATACTGTCATGTAGTAACTTTTTCACTTCCATGCTCACTTCCCTGTTTCTTATCACTGCTTTCAAAGAACCAGCAACCTTTCTTCCCTGCTGTACCCTTTCAACCACTTCTCCCTCCAAACCTCCATCCTTACTCATCACACTACCCAAGTACTTAAACGTACTCACATTTTCCAATTCCTCACCATCCAACCTCGCTGTACATTCACTGACTTCACCTCTCTCAAAGACCATCACTTTACTCTTCCCTACATTCACCTTTAGATTCCGTTTCTTACACACTCTCTCAAACTCATCCACCAAGCCTTGCAGCTCTCCTTCGTCTTCACTCAACAACACGGTATCATCTGCAAACAACAGTACAGGGAGTTTCCAAACACTATCCTCTCTCACCAGGGCCACTCCAACATCCACTACCCTACCTTGTACCTCTTTTATTACCCCATCCATGTACAGATTGAACAACCATGGAGACATGACACATCCCTGTTTCAACCCAACTTTCAAAGAGAAAAATTCACTTAGTTCACCATCCACACGCACTGCAGCCTTCGCACCATCGTACATACTCTTCACAGCATTCAACAACTTCCCATCTATTCCATATATTCTTAACACTTTCCACAATCCTAGTCTATCCTCCCTGTCATATGCTTTCTCCAAATCCATGAAAGCCGCATACAACTTCTTTCCCTTCTCTAGAACTTTTCCACTAAAGATCTGAGAATGAATATCTGATCTACACAACCTCTTCCCTTCCTAAAGCCTCCCTGTTCTTCTCCAACTAATTTCTCTGTTCTTTCTCTAACACTGTCAATAAGTATCCTACCATAAACTTTTCTTATTATACTAAGAAGACAAATGCCCCTATGATTACCACACACTTCTTTTTCCCCTTTTCCTTTGTACAAGGGAATAATTATACCTGACTTCCAATCCTCCGGGACTCTACCTTCCTCCCAGGCCAATCTGCACATCTTCCACATCCATTCTACTACTATCTCTCCCCCATGCTTCAGCATTTCACCACACACTCCATCAATTCCTGGGGCTTTCCCTGATTTAACTTTCTTCATTGCTTCCACAACTTCTATCCTACTGATTTCTTCCTGTCTTCTCACCTCCCTCCTTCTTCCAGCCATTCCCCAGCCACTTATACTCGCATTACTTCCATCCTCCACGTTCAACAATTCCTTAAAGTGTTCTCTCCATCTGCTCACTTTTTCTCCCTTCTCCACTAGGAATCTACCATTTTTATCTTTCACTCCCCTGCTAACTTCACTTCCACCCTGTCTTACTCTTTTCACCTCTTTCCAGAACATTTTCTTACAGTCCCTCCACTTTACACTCAAATTCCTTCCAAATTCCTCATCCACTCTCTTCTTACTCTCTCTTACTAATCTTTTCACCTCTCTCTTTCTTTCTACATATAACTCTCTCTTCCGCCTCTCAACTTCTTCCACGCCCCTATTTCTCATCCATTCATTGTATGCTTTCTTCTTTTGTGCCACAGCCCGTTTCACCTCTTCAGTCCACCACGCTGTTCCTTGCACCCCCCTCCGTCTTCTCTTCCTTCCACACACCACATCACATGCTGCACATATTTCTTCTGTAAATATTCTACACACACCTTCCACGTCCCCCATCTGCTCCAACTCATATTTGCCCAATCGTTCCTCCACTTCTCTCTTATACTCTGCCTTTTTCTCATCCTCTTGTAACCTTTCCACTCTCCTTGCAACTACTCCTTCCTCTCGTCTTTCCCTTCTTCTATTCCTCCATCTTACTTGAACTTTAACTCTGGCCACCACCAAGTAGTGGTCAGAAAGTCCACTCCCCCAACCTCTATAAACTCTTGCATCCAATATACATCTTCGCATCCTTTCATCCACACACATAATCAATCATTGCCTTCCTTTCACTCAATTCACCACCCACCCTTCTCATCACTCGCCATGTATACCTGTGGATCATTTTATGCCTGAGGAGGGTATTGGCTATCACCAACCCCCTCCCAGCACAAATGTCCACTAACGCACTCCCATTCTCATCTATCTCAGCAGGCACACCCCACTCACCAACTATTCCATCCACCTTCACATTCCCAACTTTACCATTCATATCACCAATCAAAAACACTCTATCATTCCTTCCAAACTTTTCCATGCACACTTCTACATTTGTCCAGAACTCTTCTCTCACTCTTCTAGCACGATCTTGCGTTGGCGCATACACACACACAATCGCCCGCATTTGTATTCCAACTTTCAACTTTACCCACACAATCCTTGATCCAACTGATCCATACTGTCTTATGCTCCTCTTCCATCTTTTGCTCACAACTATACATACTCCTTCCTTTGCCCTCTCATTCTCACCTACTCCTGCACATATACCCCATCCATACTCCCATTCTCTCACACTTTCTCCTCTCCATTTTGTTTCAGTTATTCCACATACATCCACTTTCGCATCCTCAAGCACCTGGACAATCTCTCTCTCTTTCACCTCATCATTTGCTCCCCTTACATTCCACGTTCCAATTGCAATGTCCTTTGTCCGGTCCTTGGTCGTCAACGTTTGGTCAGTCCTTGTCCGAGGCTTATTGTTTGTTTTTTTAGTTAGTTGTTTTCCGGGGAGGGGCAGTAATCCTCCGCCAACCCTTTTAGTCGCCTTTTACGACAAGCAGGGATACTGGGGGAGTATTCTTGACAAACCCCCCTACCCCCAGGGGGGATTATTATTATTATTTTTTATAAGAATTACATTATATTTTGACATATTAGTAAATGCTGTGACCCCTGTTTTTCAACAGAATTTGTACTCTGTTTGGCATTGAGTTCACTAAGTTTCAATGGTATGTGATGATTTTCTGGTCCTTGTACCAGACCTGTATCAATCCCTGAATAAGCTTCTCCATAGGTGCACAGTCCATTCCACGAAGGCGACTTTAGCAAAATGATCACAGATTGTCTATGGGATTGAGTTCTGGAGAGTTTCGAGTCTAAGCCAGTACTTTATGTGCTTCTGGATCATGAAGTTCTTTACCATTTTTGATGTATGGCATGAGGGCGGATCTTGTTGAAAAACTCAAGATCCGTCAGGAAACTGCTTTTCCAGCTCTAGAACAACACTCATTTGAAGAACTTCATTGTTATGTTGTGAGCACATCATTGCCTCGCCTGGATCCAAGAAACCAACACTGTAATAACGGAAGAATCATCAAAACATCCCATGTTGTGGGTGCTTCAGGCTCTGGTCGATATGGCAGTTTTAAAGTTTCTCTCCTGGTGACCACTGAACATGCTGAATTCGCTTGGCCTGGAAAAAGAAATGGCTGTCAGCACAAAATATTACTTTACACAAATCACCTCTGGTCTAGTTCTTGTATTTCAGCACCTATTTGCTGCTTCTTTTTTTTTCATAGCTTTTGACAGAAGTTTTTTTTTTTTAATGGGCTACCTGGCTTTCTGACAAACTTCTAAAAGCTATCTGTGGACAGTAAAAGAACTGACATCTGTTCTTTTATCATTTAAATCCTTGTTTAGTGCTTCACTTGTCTTGTGATGGTCTTTTTTACTTTCCCAGAGTAAACAAACATCATCACGTGGAGTTGTTTTCCTCCTATGACCACAATTTCCTTTGCATTTTGGAGAAATAGATCCTGTCTCCTTCTTGAACTTGACGACTTGGCTGACAGTTACGAGGTCGACACCAACTATTTTTGCTATATCCCTGTAGGTCTGTGATGCGCCCTTGTGTAGTGTCACAGTCTTGCTGAGTTTCCTGGGAGTCATGTCCATTACGAGCGATGACTGCATCAGAACTGATCAGCTGTTGAAACAAGCAAAATAAAAAGATGCAATACTGGCCGATGTAATAATAGCACTAATTTCCTCAGACCATGTTGCTAGCTGATGCAATACCGACTGACATAATAACTGCACTAATTACATCAGACCACTTATAATTTTCTATTTAATGCTGGAGAAAATATTTTAGCACTTGGAATGGGATTAGATTGAAATTAACGGAAATCACATTTTGTTTCAGTTAATTTCCACAAGGATGTATGTGTTAAAAAAGAATATGACAACACTGAACCCTGTGGCACTCCACTTGTAACTTTTATCCAGTCTGATTCCTTTCATTTATTACACTCTCTCATTTCATCCGGTGAGCTACTCTTAGATCTATCTGAGCAGACTGCCACTGAAACTATGTGCCTTTAGCTTCTGATGGAATCTTTTGTGTGGAACTTTGTCAATAGCCTTTTGAAAATCGAGATAGACAACGTCAATAGTCTTTTTGTTCATGTTCAATATATCGTTGGAAAAGTCGAACAGGCAGAAGCAATTATTACGAAAACCATGTTGCGAATCTTTGATGAGAGTATTTGTTTCTAAATATTTCACTGAGTTTCCTCTGATAATAGTTTCAAGTAATTTGCAAACCACTGATGTTAAACTAACTGGGTAGTAGTCTTCTGTTTGTGCTCTTTGCTCTTTTCGGAATATTGTGGTTACGTTTGCAAGCTTCCATTCATGTAGCACCTTACTGCTCTTTAGTGATAAGTTAAATATTTGTGATAAGGCTCTGATATTTCATTCTGTAGTTCCTATAATATATACGGAGATAATATTTTGTCCAGTCCCGGTGTTTTATTCTCCTTTATTTTGCTTCTTGCAAGTAGTACACTGCTTTCACTAACAGTGATATCATCAATTAGGTTGCCTTCCTCTATAGGAAGTGGGAAAACTACAGAAATCATACATGTATTTTCTATTGTAAATACTGACGTGAAGAAAGTATTAAGAATTTTTGCCATCTTTGCTTCATCATTAGTGTACTCTGTTATCGATGATTAAATGTCTGATTGTTGGGGTTATTACCTTTTTGCTTCTAATGTAACTGATAAATATATTGGGATTTGATTTACTGATACAAGCAATATGAACCTCAAGGGTTTTCTTACTTCATTTAATAATTTTCTTGGTTTTCCGTTGAAGATGATCATCTTTGCTGTTATCAGTTTGACTCTTTGTGGTATTATAATTTTGTATGCAATATATATATATATATATATATATATATATATATATATATATATATATATATATATATATATATATATTTTTAACTTACAGACGATATTTCATATTGAGTTCCTCTGTTTTGGTTCAGAATTATTGGCAGCCTTGTATTGCACATTGGATTATATTACATGGCTGCATTGTTGAGAGATTCTGTTAAAAATTTCCGTGCATCATTGATATCCAATGGTTCGATGATGGGATGCCAGTCACTGACATCTTGAGTTGCCTTTAATTTGTTAAAATTTCCCCTCTTATAGTTTGGCACTTTCTTGTAACAGGACCTGATATTATCTTCACTGAATTTAATTTTAAATGTAACTATATGATGATTGCTTGCACCAAACTCTTCTTCAATAACGTCACAAAATTTTCTACTGTGGCTTAGACAAAATCTAGGCTGTTAGCTCCACATGTAAGATAATTCACAAACTGATACAATAACTTCCCTACAAGTCTGTATATAGAGTAGGTCTAACCTGTGAGCATGGATAGGACTTCTCCTCAATTCTGAACTGGGAAATTAAAATCACCAAATACTACGATGCTTTGCTTCCAAGAGATAGATAGACATAAATTCCGGCGACTTGACTGTAGATTTTATTGACGATGTTGAGTGGTTGATTGAGTGGAGGATAAATTAACCGAAGTGTGATTAAGTAATATAAGGTTAAAAAATAAATAAACATAAAAATACAAAAAATAATAAAATAAAAATTATATATATATATATATATATATATATATATATATATATATATATATATATATATATATATATATATATATATATATATATATATACGTGTGCATGAAAGTGTGTATGTTCATATGCATATATATATATATATATATATATATATATATATATATATATATATATATATATATATATATGTACGTGTACATGAAAGTGTGTATGTTCATATGCATGGATGTGTGTGTGTGTATATATATATATATATATATATATATATATATATATATATATATATATATATATATATATATATATATATATATATATATATATATATATATATATGTGTGTGTGTGTGTGTGTCAATGTATATACATATATATATTTTTGCCTTAATGACCAGGGACTCCTGCCCCAATGGTCGATAGGAAAAAAAAAATTATGACGGTCCATTTTTAGTCTGAATATGAAGTGTCAATGTTTTCGGTACATGGCTTCGTAATTACGACTGGATTAAATCATGATTTAGTACATAACAACAGCGAGGCATCTAAGTGCAAATTTTGACGGAAGTGTTCACTTTGTGATACAAGCACCAAATTTTGCACAGGGACTAACTCATCAAGGGTTAGTTGATATAAAAATAATGTTAGCCACTTGAAAATACAACTGTAATGGTAGTTATATGTGTGATAGTGGGGTGGCTAAGTGTAAAATCGTTCAGATGATGATACAAACATGAAATTTTGCATGTGGTTCACATTTAGGCTTTTTATTAAGAAAATAACTTTAGCCAAACGAAATTTCAATATTGCCATCATTTTTCAAGATGGCCACCAAATAATGGCTACTGGACAGAATTATCTTCATGTAATCAAAACAAACTGTTCAAAATTAATCTTTGAGGGGTCAATGCCAATGTTTTGAAACATGGAATTTCTATTTTCGCAACTCCAGGATGTGTAGGGTGGATTTATTCATCATTTTTGGAAGGCCTAAGACATTTTATGTTTAGTTGTCTAATATTTAAATATTTGATGATTCAGTTTCCATGGAAGGTAGGCATGTGGATGCATCATTGTACATTTATTAAACCTTAAAACTGGCACACACAGCTACAGAGTGCAGTGTAGGTCAGGTCATATCGATAATATTTTCATCTTCCATGGCATTTGGTCTTGTATCCGCATTTCGTCAGCAACACTTTTTTCGTTGGCAACACTTTGCAATAGGTTGGAGAATCGTCCAGCAAACCTTGCATCTCTCACCATGTTTTGTCCAACCCCGGTCACTAGGATTCAGGTAATGTGGCCTATATACAGTTGCCTGACTTCATACGCATCCTGCCTGGAAGGCAGCACGTTTTGTATATTGAAGGAGGGCATCTTGAGTTGGTGGAAGGAGGGTAACAAACTTCACCAAAACACCGAATAATTGGCACAACTTTCCGCGAGACAACACCAACAAATCAAAGCATTCTCATTTTCTAGCAAATAAATTTGGTGGCGTCCAAACCACAAATACAATCGTTATGACCAAAGGAGACAATACACTGTCCATTCAAGCAATATGTCTAAACAAGGTGTCTCCCTGTACTCATGAAGAGGCAGATACACGAATGTTTGTCCATGCAAAAGATTCAGTCCTAAATGGCAACAAGGTATTGATGATTAAAGAAAATGACACAGATGTGATTGTAATAGCAGTATCGTGTTTTCCATCCCTGAAAGAGCTCGGTCTTGCAAAATTGTGGCTTGTCTTTAGTCGAGGACGAAGCCTTCTATAGATCCCCGTTTATGAGATCAGCTCTGTACTTGGGCTAGAGAAAACAAGAGGAATCCTCTTTTTCCATGCTTTTAGTGATTGTGATATTGTGCCAGCATTTCGAGGGGAAGGAACGAAGTCTGCTTGGGACACCTGGAATGTCTATGATCAAGCCACAGTTGTCTTCTCGAAACTTAGCTAACATCCACTAGTCATTGATGACACTGATATGCAGACATTAGAGAAGGATGTAGTCACCATGCATGACAGGTCCAGTACTGCTGTAGGAGTTAACGAGACACGACTGGACTTGCAAGAAAAGAACAGACATAGACTATTCCACCAACTCAAGATGCCCTACAAACATGCAAAACGTGCTGCCTTCCAGGCAGGATGTGCATGGAGTCAGGCAACTGTATATAGGCCACAGTACCTGAATCCTAGTGACTGGGGGTGGACAAAGCATGGCGAGGGATGGAAGGTTTGCTGCATGACTCTTCAACCTGTTGCAAAGTGTTCCCAACAGCTAATGAAATACGGATGTAAAGCTGAATGCCATTGAAGATGCAAATGCTATCAGCTTGGCCTAACCTGCACTGCATTCTGTAGCTGTGTGTGCCAGTTCTAAGGTTCGGTACATTCACAGTGATCCATCCAGATGCCCATCTACCATGAAAAATGAATCAAGTAAAATATTAGCCATCTGAGATATAAAATGTCTTAAACCTTCCAAAAATTTTAAATAAATCCATCCTACAAATCTGGATGTTGTGAAAATATAATTTCCATGTTTCAAAACATAGATGTTGACCTCTCAAAGATGTATTGTTGATAGTTTGTTTTGATTATATTAAGATAATTCCGTCCACTACCCATAATTTTGTGGCCACCTTGAAGAATGGTGGCTATATTGGATTTTCGTTTGGCTAAATTTACTTTCTTAACAAGCAACCTAAAGATGAGCCACATGCAAAACTTCATGTTTGTATTACCATCTGAACGATTTTGCACGTAGATGCTTCACTTCTGTTTAATCCTTCATTTTACTACTGAAAATATCATAGTCTGGTAAATCAAACTACGCAAGATAATCTATTTGCTCAGTATTTAGCCACAATTCTCTTTTACCAGTTACATCATAACCTTCAGTAAAGACAAGAGCCTCAAAATCAGAAAATGTTTTAGGCTGACTACCCACATTTGCAAAAAGAGCTTTCATGTATTTTCCTTTCTGATGCAAGGAGCTTCCATTACCTACAGGGTAGTGTTATCAATTCCTATAATTTCTAGGCTCACCTCCCGTGAGTATCGTTTTTTTTGCTCCAAAAATAACGTCCTGCATCACTGAGCAAATGACTGAGAATGACAAAACCAAAAGCATTCAAGTGTAGTCCATCACACAGAAGTACTTTTCGCTGCTAGTAAAATTGGTTCCATGTGGTAGTGAACTTCACGCCTTCCTGCAAGCAAAGAGTTTTGAGGCTGTTAATTATGTTGAATGCTTTACTGAAGAAAACATTCCTTGCAGCAATCCTTGGGAATAAGCTTGATATTAAAATGATATTAGTTTGTTCCTTGTAGCACCGGATCATCTTAATGTATATCTCCATCAGCTCTTCTGATGGGGTTCGCACGGCATGATTTGTACCTGTATGAATAGTAACAAGACTATCATTTTCTTTGTTCCCAAAAATATCAGCAGCAGCCTCTGCTGCGTCATCTACTCCTGCACCTGAAATATAAAACTGCTTTCTTTTAGACAGTGCCTTGCCACAAAAGTCCGCCAACAGGCCATGGACGATGGAGTCGCCAACAACTCATGCCTCATGGGTCTCATCATCTATTTCTTCAAGAATCTGAAATTTATTGTACGTACTCACTGAAATGATGCTCCTTTTTCTCGCAAACACTGCACCATTTCTCACTGAGTGGAACTCACCCTGTATGGTGGAAGGAGAAGTAACTACAGTGGCAGAAGGATGGTCAACCTGGACAAAATCAGTTGGCCGAGCAGTGACACTCCCCTCCACAGTGTGTCCGACGTTATTCGCAAACTGAGGGAAGAGGGAAACGAGTAGGATGAGGGTGAAGTTGGAAATGAAAGGAAGGAAAGAAGGTGAAGAGAGGCAGGTGCAAGGAGGGAAGGAAGGGATTGAGAGGGAGTCAATTAATGTGGGAAGGAGGGAGGAAGATGGGGAATGAGAAGGAGTGAAATGAGGGATAAAGTAGAATGGAGTTGGAAGGGAACAAGGAAGATACGCGTACGAAGGGAAGGAACAAGATGCATGGCGATGGGACATACGAGGTGGAGAAATTAGTTTATGGATGGTAAGAAAATGGCGGCAGGGGAATAGAGAAAACATTGTTTGTGAGACGACAGGGGGAGAGAGAAGGGTGTCAGATGGGGAAGTGAGGACGTTCTGGGGGAAGGGAAAGGGTGAGATGAGGGAAAGGGAAGGTTAAAGGAGGGAATAGGGAGAGATAGGGAGGGAAGGGGGGAGATATGGAGGGAATGGGGTGAGATAGCGAGGGAAGGGGATGAGGTATTTGAAGGAAGAGAAGGGAGACGATTTGAGAGAGAGAGAGAGAGAGAGAGAGAAGGGGGGTAACGAGGATGACAGGAGGGTGGTGGTTGGTGGAGTAGAATTTTTTGCTGTTGTTTTCCGTACCGTCATTAACGGCAGGACAGATTTTACTTAGAGCTTTTATCACTTTGATGGTCCATGAGAAAAATTATCTTAGTGTACAAGAAGTTATGGATTTTCAAGAGAATTATTGTACAAGTGACCATGTCGAGAGGATGGAGAGCGAGGCTGACGAGGAGAGTGTATGTAAGTGAGGTGGAGGAGGGGAGAGGAAGGGGGAAGCCAAGGATGAGATGAAGGGATGGAGTGGAGAAGCACAGTACTTAGAATGGGAGGTGTGAGCTAGGAGCAGGGTAATGAAATGGCGGGAGACTGGGCGACATGGAGGCAATTTGTTTGTGGCCACCTCTTACAGGATTAAGGCATCTGGCAATAGATAGATAGAAAGATATATTGCAAGAGCGTTCTGTAGGTTAAGAAAGCTGTAAATTATCATTATCACCACAACTAACTTCACCATGACAATCACAGTTATCGGTACTTACACCATGGCCATTATCACTACGCCCAACACCATCACCATTATATCCACCACCAACACTACATCATCATCATCATCATCATCATTATCGTCATCATCATCACCACCACCACCACCACCACCATCTTCTTCACTGTTAAAAACTTCACAACCATCCGATTTGCGCTATCATCACCTTCTTCATCATCACAGTTACCATTACCATCATCACTACTTCCATCACCGTTACAATCACCATAAATACTGCCATCATAACCATCATCATCAATCTTATCCTATTCCCAATATCACTGACACTCTTAGCCTTCTATTCTTCCCTTTATCTAGATAGAATTGTTAGGCATTTGCCAAAATAAATTGGTAGAGCTGAAATGAATATGAGAAGCAACAGCATTACACACTCAGGCTCTTGTGACTCTCTCCTCTGTATTCTATCGTTTGGTATTGGCGAAAATAATATTTAAGAGTTGTTGAGACCATGTGATGTGTAATCAGTTCACTACAATATGAACTGGGAATGCTTTCTAGATATAAATGAGGTTAATGAAGGCATCCCATCTCGCCAGTTTGCATATTCTCTACTAAGCTGATTAAAGTCGCTGGTGGTGGCAAAAATGAAATCCTTACAAGTTATCGTTGTAAAGACACTGACTTGGTGAGTGTACGAGTATATAAGTGAGGCTGAAGTCAAGATTGGGAAGGAGAGACCGAGGATGAGGTGGAGTTATGAGGTGGAGGGATGAGGTAATGAGGCATGTAGATGAAGATGGTTTAAGTCAAAGGGAGGACAACCTGATAACTGGGCATAGGGTCACATGGAGGCGTTTTATTTGAAGCCACCCCCTCCTGGGTTAAGGCTCTTGACTATAGATAAGTAGGTAGATATTTAGATAAATAGATGGATAGTGAAGTGGATGTGGAACAAAAATGTCTACGGTACAAAATATAGTTTCAGCGCAGAACATGCTATGGATGAAATCTTTGAACGAGGCAGGGGTGTGATTCACGAGGGTATTCGCAATTGATTCCCTGTCCCAACTAAATTTGTTTATGCAGGAAGAACTCATTATGAAGGTTTGGCATTGGATTTCATTTTTCTTCCTGCACAAAACAGTTTAGGACATTTTTTGTGGTATCTTATATTTTTCAGCGGAAGTCTGACGCGGGAAAACTCTATACTCTCCTTGCCCTATCTGGGAAAAAAAAAGAAAAAAATCCGACAAGTAGCTGATCATAGGTTGAATCCAAGTCCAGGTTAGTAGAAAGCTGTGGATGATGGGGCGTTACGTAAAGGAGGTTCCCTCCCAAGTGGCAAGAAACCACTTAGAGGTAGGAAGAGCAGAAATTCGTTGCAATGAAGAGCTTAATGCATCCATAAAAAAAGGTAAAGTAAAAGGTGGGTCTACGACACATTATTGCATAGATTCACCACATATCCCGTATGTGAAATACCAAAATAATAAAACTGTAATGATGTATTGAGACTAAAAAACAGAAGAAAAATGAGTACAGGACAAAGGAAAATCGAAGATCAGTGTTGCCTGTTTCACCACAAATGGCATATGAATTAAATGTCATAATAGCAACGAATCTGTGTACACACACACACACACACACACAAGAAAGAAAAACATTTTTGGAAGCTGTATACACTCGTATTGCCTCTATGTAGTTTCTTGGTCTTAACCCATTCTGCCCATTGATATATTTTGTACCGTAGCTTATTTTGGCTGCCTCGAGACGAATTTATTTAGATTTTGCTGATCTTGTAGTGGCGGGGTAATGATGGCAACTTGGAACCCCCCAGTTCGAAAATTAAATTGAGCAACATCGTATGAAGGAAACAAGAATAAAATTATTAAACGCACATTGTCTGATTGAATGGGTTATTCTTTCAACACATTGGTGTCTTTATTATATTGTTCAAGATATACTCGTATCCAAACGATTGTACGCAACTTTAGGATAAATAATGGTAAGTGGTATGGCTAGATTACAGCTTCCACCTACCCCTTCACTATAAAAGAGGGTTCTAACCTGAATAAAAGTGGCAGAGGGTAGCAAGACTAACCTACAGAAAAAGATGTCATCATAAAAATGAAGAGGTAAAAGACTCTACGGTATTCAATAGCCATATGACGCCATAAAAACCATCATCATCATCATTGTCGTCATCGTCATTACGATATCATCATCATCGTCGTCCTATTCTTCATCCCCATCGTTATCATCCTCATCAATATCACCATCATCACCATCTGCGTCATCATCATCACCATCGTCCAGAACGCAAGAGAGTGAAAAACATGACATAGGGATATAAAGTTCCTGAATAAAATGCCATCAGCAAGCCAGTTCATAAAGACTATCATACTTGTTTTCGAGGCCATTTATAGGGTGGTCCTTAAATTTCTCCCCTTTGTCATTTTGTGTGTGTTGCTATCAGCGTCTTCATTGTCTACCCTCTATAAATTAGAAAGAAAATCTTCTCACTGACACATTTATGGTATACAAAGTATATATGGTGCTGGAGAGGGATCCCTTCGCCTGGTGGCATCGACATAACCACTGCCTGATCATACAAAGTCCTGCAACTGTCTCCCTTTCTCTTGTAAGGAAGATGGTGGTATGCACGAGAAAGGCATCTGCAGCCTGCAGTCCATCGTATTCACGATCAGAGGAGCCTTGGGCAACAACAATAGCAACAAAAACAGCAAAGATAATCTGCTACTACATGCCATTTCAACACACATCAATAATCCATCACATCCACACCGGTACTCTGAGCCATTCCCACATCACACGAAAATTAGTAAGGGTGAGCAAAAAGTGGACAATCGTATATTGCACCGGCATATATGATATGTTTGACATAATTCTTTGAGCTCAAACACTTCTATATTATTTTATTCGGGCTATACACAAACGCCTTTGTTCAGACTAGGGTAGACTTTTCTCACTAGAAGGAGTTAGATACAACCTTCAGTTACTCATTCAGTTACAGGGACCCCCACAATTGATTCAAATATTTTTTGAGGTGGCAAAAATAAACTATGCAAACACTAAGTTATAATGAAGTGGGAAGATTCAACAAAACTTAGTTGCAAGGTTCCACCATAAAAACACACAAGAATGAAAATCTCTATTATCAGGGAGTCAACACATAAACATAGACTTCCAAGATCATTTCCAATTCAATATAATGTATAGCTCGACTCAATGTGTAACTTCTTTGTCCAAAACCTTTCAGAGCAGGAACGTTCATAAATATCGTTCATTGTAATTGATAATGGTATTCTTCTTTGAGTATACTTCCCAATCCAATAATATAAGATATAGCATACATGTACTCCTTCAGTAACAGGAGGCTCTCCCATCCTGCATGAAATCGTCAAGGGATGGCAAGAAAAAGTATAAATGTCCTCATCACAGTGAAGCTTGTAAGGGATGACGCATTCTACAGTAGTCAACCCAGCTGCCAAGTTTGACCACAAATACTCCTATGAACGCCATTGTTTTTAAATATGAAGGCGTCCATCGCCAGCAGACGGAAGAACAAAGCACCTTATACCGGTATAACAACCCTTTGGCCGCGATATGAAAACTTTGTTACACTTCGACTATTGACAAACATTTCTTTCAGTACAAAGACACCAACAGCCTCAAGAAAGAAAAATTATGATTATCATTTTTTTATGCAGGAGGGGTTGATGCTGGAGAGGGACACTTGTGCCGGCTGGTACCGATATAACCAGGCTGCTCCGGTGGCTGGTTACACTCTCGCGCGAAAGTGCTAGGAGGTTGTGTTTGGTCCAGTTAGTTCTCTATCTCTCTCTCTTTCTCTCTCTTTTGTCTGTCAGCAGGATTACGTAAACTTTTGGATCGACCTGCAGCAAATTTTGCCTAATTTTTAATGACCATCAGAGACGTGAATGATTAATTTGCGGACAGAAAATGTAAGAAGTGAAGGACCTAATATACTCAGACAGTTATGATTCAAATTTTACCAAATTTGTCAAAGCGTTGAGGTACAGAAAAGGGTGAATTGATTCAAACTGAAAACCATTGGTTAGAGGTGAAGGTCGAAGAGGAAGACCAGGAGTGCAGTCCTTTATCTCATACATTTTTTATTTGATTTGTAGTATCTTCATAAAAGGGTTTAAGGTTACCTAAGGATGTAATTATTCTATTATCAGAAAAACGGCTCAGAGTCTTTGAATCAGGACAGCTTATGTAAAGACGATCCATTTTGAAACTTGATGATTGGGTAAAGAGTCAGGTAAGAATGAGGTGATTCGGTTTTGGGAGTAAACAGTCAATGGGCAAGGTAGGCCCTTGCATACGATTTTCCATTACATATTAAGTTAGCTTAGAACATAGTCTTTTCTTTCTTTCTCTGTCTCTTTTAAGTTTTTCATCTGATGGTTCTGAGGTGATTTTTCTATAATGAATGGTAGTTCTTACGTTTTCGTGCTGGTTTCAGCTGGAGGTTTGGGTGAGTAGAGGGGATTTTTCTTCACCATTCACCTGACAAAGTCAGAGGAGGGTGCTGTTATCACTGAGATCAATAGGTGTCCATCTGTAGAGTTCGGTGGCAGGGTTGCAGGGCAGCTGTCTTGGCATATAGATTTCGTTTCCGGGCCAGAACTCAAAAAGTACTAATCATGAAACTTGACGTAGTTATGTGTCTGATAGTGAACTGCTGCCATTTGATAGGTAGACTGCTGTGTCTTAAGTAGTTTTGCTGAAAACAATGAAATTAAAGAAAAATAATCCAGAGATTTCAATATGACTTAGGCAAGGAATCTGAAGGGCCCAGATTATGTGTTCTCAAGGCGATCTCCTTACGTACATTTTAAAAAGAAAAGCTGTCGGGGGTGAGGGCCGTTATGCACTTGATTAGGTGTGCAGGGTTGTGGTCTGCTACTTTTTGCTTTTTTTGTATTTCAATTATTAGTGGGAACCTGTCGTGTCCGAGCACGTCACTTATCAGTTTCGGCCATACTGACGAATCACGCTAGATCAGAAGCTGAGAAGGTGCTTCTGTATATCATGTCTACACAATTATTCTCCATCCTTTTCACCATAACCATACTCCAGCACTACAGGCATCCACTGATTGTGTGGATGGGCCTTGATACCAGTTGCATGATGTGGATGTTGCATTCTCTGAATGGTACTTCTTGTTATACAAGCATCCCTCAACTCCCTCCCAATTGCCCCAAAGGATGGTGGAGGTGTGCAAGAAATGAGCAGCTACATCTTGCAATCCACAGGGTTCAAATTCAGATGAAGCTGTAGCTGCAACTACTTTTGCCACTATTATTACTAGTACTATACAGATGGGGTTACAACTGAATACCATAATGTTCGTTGCATGCCGTTCTCAGGCTTAGCTTTCCAGTGAGGTGGAGATAAGGAGCATTTTTACCGACCAAGCTGACGGATAGGATTCGAAGTAGTCTTCTCTGAAACCAAGCTACGTCAGTTTTGTCGTTCAAAATTATACGAATCTGGCCGAAGAATTTTCATTGAAACCAACACAGTCTTCCTATCTCTCTGAAGTGAGGTCAGGAGCGTCCTGGTCTAGCTGACTATCGCTTAGAGAGATTTGACAATGGCCAGGAGGGAAAAGTGAGCGATAAAAAAAAGGGCGTACATAAATTTATTGTTCAGGAGGCAAAACTAATGATATATATATATATATATATATATATATAGCCAGTTTAGCCACAAAAAAGGCCATGATGTTTCTGTCAGATGATCTTTACGGCGACCCCTGTGTAATATTTTCATTCTACGTAGCCAGATTGTTTACGGAAGGAAACCACACTGCCCTAGATGCGCGCCAAATTCAAAACTCTAGTTTGGACTACAAAAATACACCTAAAGATAATTTGGCTGTTTGCCTGTGAAAAGAAAGATAAAGGCTTGGTACTAGCGTCTATCCCCTGCACAGAGGTCGATTAGGCAGGCACTAGAATTTTGCAGCCATTATCATCGTCAAGCAGTCAATGTTGCAGCCAAGTTCCACATGTATGCTGCGTAAGAAGGAGCAAGGGGTAAACACACTGAGTTGCCAATTTGGCAAGCAGGAAAATCAAACTCTGGTTTATCCTGGTGAGATCTGGGTGTGCTAATCAGTGTATAAGCAGATACCACCAGAGTAAAGATGTATAATTCGCTAAGTACTTACTAATGAATTTTTATTCTAGATTTTTTAAATGCTAGGATGAAGGAACCAAAGGCCATGAACTCGCAAAAACTCTTCCTTCCAAGGGAAAAACAAAATACAAGAGAAAGCCAAATCCAAGATCTGATAATTTCAAGATGCCTGGACACACTGCGTTTGAAAGACTGGAGATCATAGCTAGCAGGAAATACAGACAGTGGTAGACAGTCCCAAAGCTGACCTGTTGCATAAATGAAAGACTGAGAGTAATGGTTAACTCTTGCATTAGAGAGCTGGACAGAAAAGAGATGAGAGTTTCCTGCTAGACGGGTGCTACGTGCCCATCGTAGAGGTGGAGGAATGCAAGCAGACAGTTCAGAGGAGCAGTGACCATTGAAGTAGTGTTAGAAAAGTGATAAAGATGCAACAGTGCGGCGAAGAGACAGAGGTTGAAGGGAGTCAGTGAGAGGAGGAGAGTTAATGAGAAGAAAAGCCTTTGACTTCTCCCTATTGACAAGAGCTGTATGTGGGGAGCCTCCCCACACATGAGAGTTGTACTCTACACAGGGGTGGATAAAATCCATATATAGAGTCAAGAACTGTGCAGGAGTAAAGAAGGTATGAAGTCGGCTTAGCACAATCAGTCTCTTGGAAGCAGATTTTATAAGAGATGTAATATGATCTTTCTGAGATAAGTCCTGAGTGAATGGTACCCCAAGCATGTTCAAGGATGATGCAGGATTAAGCTGAATATTATTAAACATTAGTGGGTACACCTGTGGAAGACTTTGTCGGGTTGATAGGTGTAAGAACTGAGTCTTTGATGCATTAAGAACAACAAGATTATTTTTACCCCAGTCAGAGATACGAGCCAAGTCAGACATTAGGTGTCCCATATCATCATCCCTTGTTCGTTTAAGTAACTGAGATGGACGCTGCAGGAACCAAATGGAAAAGTGAAGGGTGGAGTCATCAGCATAAGTGTGGATAGGGTTAGATGTACAGCTTAGAAGGTCATTGATGAATAAAAGGAAGAGAGTTGGTGATAGGACAGAGCCCTGAGGAACACCACTGTTGATAGATCTAGGAGAAGAACGATGGCTGTCTACAACAGTGTAAAACGACCAGAAAGGAAGCTATAGATGAAGGCACAGATAGAAGGATAGAAACCGTAAGAGGACAGTTTGGAAAGTAAAGATTTATGCCAGACTCGATCGAAGGCCTTAGAGATGTCAAGTGCAATGGCAAAGCTTTCGCCAAAGTCCCGAAAGGAGGATGACCAGAAGTCTGAAAGGTACTTGAGAAGGTCGCCAGTGGAGCGTCCCTGACGGAACCCTTACTGACGATCAGAAAGAAGGTTGTGATAGGAAAGATGCATTAATTTTTCTATTAACTTGCCCCGTCCCGACCAATTTTCCACAACTGACTCCCCGCAATACTGACCAATTTTGGAAAAAAAAAATTTTGGCTCAAACCTCCGCTTTTGGTGAGAAACATTGAAAATTGATAGAGAAATCGCTCACCTGAGATTTAAAATACTGAATACAGGAAGCAGTACCCCTTACCTTACTGGGTTTTCTATCAGGCTGGCTCCAAAGAAAACGAGTTCTATGGGAGGGTAACTATTCCTCACCACTCATAAACGGTATTTATTTATTTATTTGGTACGGATTTATATGTAGTACGAGAGTATACTGATTTTCACGCAGTAATTTAGGCAATATAAGCACTGTTTCACTCACCAAACACATCAACATACCTGACCTTTTTGGCGACATTACCTGATCATCATTTCTGACTGTTTCTTCCTCTAATGCTATGTAAACTTTCTCCTCCACATTGTCATCGATTAGGGAATCACTCTGGCCTTGAATTTTGTACCGTGGTACGACATATCTTTACTGGCCAGGTCACTGGTAACAGGTGAATTGATGACACAATGGCATGCAAGGGGGAAGGAGGTCATGCAGGGTAAGTTATTGTCCCTGCTTGGCATCTTGTAGGGGAAGGTGTCCCGTGTATACTTACCAAAAATCATGCACGAAATTTGAAAAATGTGCAAATGAGAGACCTTGCAATTGCAGCGCATTTATATATGTCAACGGGACTCACAGTGACAAAACGTTCGGATGTATATATACAGTACATCAATGGGACACTGCGGGTTAAGAATTGACTAAAAAACTTTTGCGATACAGGATGTTAAAGCAATTGGACGTCAGTTAGAGGGTTGGGAATGGTCACCCTTCTTTGGGACTGGCTAAATGATAGCACACTTCCAGCAAGAAGGAAATGTACAAGGTGATAGGCAAAGGCAAAAGAGTTGGTGTAAGCACAGAAGAACAGTTCTTGAGACCAACAGGAGGGACTCCATCAAGCACATATGCGTTGTTAGTATTGAGGCCAGTGATGGCAGAAAATAGATCAGCTGAAGAAATTTTAATGTCAGCCATGAGGAAGCCAGAGGGGGGAAGTGATAGAGAAACAGCACCAGAATCATAGAGGTAGAATTGCAGGAGAGAGTCTGAGCAAAGAGATCTGCTTTATCAGTAGAAGAAAGAGCTACAAAACCATCCGAGTAGAAAAGTGGATGGAAGGATGATGAGATAGAGTTGTCAGAAAGGATTTTGGCAAGGTGCCAGAAGGAACGGGAAGAATTCCAGTTTGAGAGTTGAGAGCATTTATTACGGATGAAATTATTTTTAACAGAGCGAAGAACAGACTTAGCACAATTCTGGGCAGAAACATAATGAAGGTGTGATTCAGGGGTGGGTTGGCTCCGATACCTTTCATAGGCCCTCTCCTTGTTGCAGACAGCATTAGAACAAGCGTGATTATACCAAGGCTTTCTTGCATTAGTCAAAGGATATGAGAATGGAATGTATGCTTCCATGCCCTAGAGAATAACTTCCGTATTGCACAAGGCACACTCAGATGGCTCACGGCTGTGGAAGCAATAATCTTTCCAGGGAAAATCAAAGACGTACTTCCTGAGGGCCTCCCAATCCAAAGCTCCAAAGTGCCACAGACGACGTTTCTTTGGAGGGGTCCACAGGTCGTACTAGAGCGATAGGACAGGTTAAGGTAATAAGGTTGTGATTGGAGGAGCCCAACAGAGAGAAAAGATTAACAGTGTAAGTCGAAGGATTAGTTGTAAGGAAGAGGTCAGGTATGTTGGAGCTCTCTCCAAGGCGGTCAGGGATATGGGTAAGGTGCTGTTCAAGCTGCTCTAGGTCATTAAGGATAGAAAAGATATAGGCTTGCTCACCAGGAGAGGAAAACCAAAGGTGGTGGTAACACTGAAATCTCCTAGAATGGAGATTTCAAAGAAAGAATATATATATATATATATATATATATATATATATATATATATATATAGATAGATAGATAGATAGATAGATAGATATAGAGATAGATAGATAGATAAATATAGATATTGTAATGCTAGGTGTTTTAGGGTCGGCTTCCCATCCCTCTAATGCCTAGTGTGTAGCTGGGTTCTCTTTCTAGACTGGAGCTTAGACAAATAAGAGAAAGGCAGGACATAAAAACTTAGGGCAACAACCATACACGTGTATTACAAAATTCTACAGTGGAACAGGTAGATGTCCCGAATACAGATATACTGGACAATCATAATTCTTAGGCCTAGATATGGGTTATTAGTATCGCGCAGGCTACTACTCAGGTCATGGTCAGGTAAGGTGAATAGCACTTAGGGCAGAGGGGTTGTATACCTTTACTGCAGGAAGTCCAAGTTTTATATATGAGTGGAGTGGGTGGGACTATTTCACTATTGGTAATTATTGCCTTAATGCTGGGGTCTGTGTATGATCTTAGTATGATGCGGCATTATTAGTTGGTAACGTATGCACTGTAACAAACCCATGTTTCACTGCCTTGCCGTATTCATGGTTTCATTGTTACTTTTACTTACTCCACCACTCTTTTATATTGTCACTGATGCATTTCTCATGGACTTCCTTTATGCTGTTAATTCACTGCTCTGCCCTCACTTCATTAGGTCACCAACACAGTGCTTTCACAGTCACTCTTTTCGGGTCTGGGCATCGCAGTGGTCAGGTATACGGACGGCTCAGGTGACTCAGCCTCACTACTGATGGGGCTGGGTTCTGCATGGGGCCTTTGTGTTCAGGGGCCAAGGGACCATGTGTGGGGGCATCCTCTCTCGTTCAGGGCTGCTGGTGGCGAAGAGTCCCGCACTTTCAGGGCTTGGGGCAGGAGTCCAGCCCTTGGGGCTGGGGCCAAATAGCTGCCTGAACTTCTCATTCAGGCACCTGACGAAGGACAAAGATCTCCAGCATCTGGGTGTAGGGAGGTCCCACCCAGGGATCCTGGGGGTGGTCTGCAGGTCCCAAGGGCTGCGGTTCCCGGTGTTCGGAGACACCGTCAGGAGGGGACTGCGGCATCGGCCTACGTCGGGGTCTGTCAGGTGAGTTCTCTCTGGATCCGGCTGCAGGGAGAAGAGCCAGTGGAAGTCACGGGGCCTCTCCAGTACTCCTCCAGGCTGTGGGCTCCCTCTAGTTCGTAGGCTGGTGAACAGGAGTCAGCACCTGACGGAGCAGCAGCTACTGGCCGTCTCCTGCCGTAGGGCCTGGCTACTGGCCATGGCCTTCCGGGGGCGCAGCTGCGAGGCTGTTGCTAAGGCCTGGCTACTGGCCATGGCCTGGGAGAGAGAGTGGCTACAGGCCGACTCAGGGGCACCTTCAGAGCAACTGCAGACCGTCTCCTGATTCCCTCTGGAGCGGCTACAGGCCGCCTCTCAAGGGGCACCTTCAGAGCAGCTACAGGCTGTCTCCTATTTGCCTCCAGAGCGGCTGCAGGCCGACTTCTGTAGGAGGGTCGAGCAGCTACTGGCCGTCTTGTTAGGGGCACCTTCAGAGCGGCTACAGGCCGTCTCCTGATGAAGGCGGGAGCGGCTACAGGCCATCTCCTGTAGGAAGGTTGAGCGGCTACCGGCCGTCTCAGGGGTGCTGACTGGAGCTGGAGTAACAGCTCCACCCCGTGGTTGTTTGTGGTCGGCTAGCCCGGAAGGTAGTCTTGTATTCCTGCTCTGGTGGCGGCGGGTGAGCTCCAGGTCATAGGGGCCGCGGCCCGGGCGGACTTATGTCGTTGTTGGCCTGAGTCCGGCGCGCTGTAGGTGCTCCTTGGTGGGCTCCTTCTGGGGGTTTTAGGTCGCCCTCCGTGGCATTATACTGCATTTTAGATATAGCTATATATATAGATAGATAGATATAGATAGATATAGATATAGTTATATATGGATGGATTCTACCTATTTAAAATACAACATGAGAAAGAATTTGATAGTGATACTGACGTTGATGATAATACCGATAATGTTGATGTTGATGCTGCTGATAATTATGAGGATGTTGTTGACGAAGAAGACGACAGTGCCTCATATTATTTCGTTCGTACCCAGCTGGCGCTAATATGTTTGGAAGCAGGGTGATTAGAAGCATCAAGCGAGTTAACCCCAGAATAAAACCCTAATACGAAAGATAGTGTGCTTGGGTATCGGTGAAAAACAAGCCTTGTGTAATGACCAGAGAAGATGATAATGAGTTGATATTATTTGGGAGAAGGATGATGCTGAGATAACGCTGAGACAACGAGAAAGGCACTATGAACGTAAAGAGATAAGGAAGAAAGAGAGGAGAGGGCAACGAGAGAGAAGGGGGAAGTAAACGAGCACGAGGGGGAAAGAGGGAGGAAGGGAGAGGATGAACGGGATTGAGAAGGAGGAAGAGGAGAGGAAAAAAAACAGATAGGCAGTGAAGGAAGGAGGAGAGGGAGGAATGATTAGTGTAAAAAACGAAGTACGAAGAGAGGGAAGAAGAGACGAAGATAGTGAAAGAAGAAGGAAAGCGAGGAAGGAATAGAGAGGAGGAATCAGAGTGCGAGAAAAGAAGGAGAAGAGAGAGTGAGGAAGCGAAGGAGGAGGAGGAATCAGGAGGACGGAGAAGAGAGAGGATGAGTGGGTGAGGAGGAGGAATAAGACAGGAAAGAAGAAAAGAAATGAGGAGATACAGAAAGGAATGGGTGAGACAGAAAGAGGAGGCTGGGGAGGAGAAAGAAGAGTGACAGGCAGAAGAGGAGGAAGTAAAGGAAGGGAAGAAGGACGAAAGAATGAAAGGGTGAAACAAATGAATGAGAAGGAATGAGAAATTAAGGAGAAAAGTCATAAAAGGAAAACAGAGAAGAAGGAGGGATAAAGGATGAGAGAGGGAAGAGACTAGACCGAGAAAAATGAGAGAGGGAGGATGAAAATTGTCAGAGGGAGAAAAACGAACGAGGAGAGGAAGGCGTATATATATATATATATATATATATATATATATATATATATATATATATATATATATATATATATATATATATATATATATATATACAGAGATCTATCTATCTATCTATCTATAACTATCTACCTATCCATCTATCTATCTATCTATCTATCTATCTATCTATCTATATATCTATATCTATATATATATATATATATATATATATATATATATATATCTATATATATACTGGAGAGAGAGAGAGAGAGAGAGAGAGAGATAAGGAAGGAATATACGATGCGAGGGAGGAGAGGGAAAGAGGAAGAATAAAAGAAAGAGAAGAATGGTGAGGAGAGTGGAGAAGAATGAACAGCATAAAAGAGGTATGAATGGGGGAGGCGGTGGGATCCACAGGGAAGAGGGTATAGGGAGAATGAGGAAAGGGATGGACGGACAACATAAGTAAGAGGAATGGAAAGATAAATGGGAAGGTTGAAAGGGAAGAAGAAAACAGCCTATAAGTAAAGGCGATCTGTAGGTCGTCACAAGTTTTACGGGGGGTGATGTGGAAGGAGGGGGAGAGTAATGAAAGAATAAAGGCACAAGAGAAAGGCAAAAATGAGAAAAGAGGATGGGAAGCGAAAGCAGGAAACATAAGAATCAAGGCGAGGAAGAGGAAAGTCTTGAGAGTCCTGTAATGGAATGAGCAAGAATGAATGGAAGAAGATGGGTGAAAGGAGAAGGAAGGCAAATGAGGAAGGGAGTAGAAGAATTAATGAAGGGGGAAGGAAGATATGAGACAAGGGGACTGAAGAAAATTGTAAGGGGGCAGATATAAAAAGGAGGGGGATTGAGCCTACCGGGGGAATGAGAAGGAGGTTAATATCATGTGGAAATTACAAGATAATAAGGCAGTATGAAATGGAGCTCTGATTAGAAGTCGAGTGAAGAAGTATACTGAAGAAGGAGGGAGGGAGGAAAGTTGGAAGGAATTGCAGGGTCGAAGGAAGTAAATGAAGGTAAGAAAGGAATGAAAGGATGAATGGAAAGGGAAGATGGGAGAAAGATGAGACGAGAAGGAGAGCAAGAGATATGCTAAGAAAGGGAGGATGAAAGAACGAAGGGAAGAGTGAAAAAGGTGAAAGAGGGAATGATAAAGAGGGAGGGTGGGCTATGTTATGATAGGAATGGTGCACGAATTCCAGAGAGGGGGAGAAAAGGCAAGACTAGGAGGAAGAGAGATGAATTTTGGAACAGGGAGATTAAAAGGAAGAAGAGCTGACGGTATAAGAGCTAGCAGACTTCGTGAGGTGGATGAGAGCAAGGCCTTGGGTGAGAGGGGATTGTGGGGTGTGACGGGTATCTGAGGGAGGGGTGAGAGTGTGGCTGCGTGAGGAGGGATGAAAGAAAAGATGAAAGGAATGGAATGAAAAATAATACTTGAATGAGAGGAGAAAGAGAGACGAAAGAGGAAGCTGAGAATGTGGAGCATCAGTGCATTTCTAGGGGGGGCGGGAGGGAGTGAGAAGCAGTGCGAGAAGCGATATATGAGACGGAAGGAAGGGAAGAGGCAAATTCGAGGCTGAGAATTAGAGAGCAAGGGAAGTGAGAGGGAGATAATTAAGCATGAGGGAGGGTCTGCTGGGGGAGTGGGGGCTGCATGGGGGTGGGGCGATGTGGGGTGATAAGTGGGTGAGAGTGAGGCAGCGTGAGGAGAGATGAAAGAGAGCGTGCCCTTCTCGTGGCTGGCCAGGAAAATGACCCGCCATTCACGATATTTGTGGCGGCATTTTCTCTCTGGTATTGTGAGAGAGGAGGGGGACTGTGGGTTGGAGTGAGGATTGCAAGGGGAAGGAAATGGGGAGTGCAAGGGGGGAGGGAAATTGTAGGAGGGAGGAAGAATGTGGTTTGGGGAAAGGAGCACTGTGGAAGGGAGGAGGAGGCTGTCGAGGGAGGGGGGAGAAAAGAGTGTGGAAGGGATACATAAGAGATTGTGAGAAGGAAGACAGTGAGAGATAAGAGAGAATGAGACAGGGTATGTGAGAGATTGTTGGAGGGGTTCATGAGAGATTGCAGAATGGCGAGTGAGCGAGGGGGGGGCGGTTAGACTGGGAAAAGATCTATGAGAGATTAAGAGAATTGACATACGAGTATGAGAGATTGTGAGAGAAGTGAGGGACTACAAAGGTGTACAAAGGAAATCAAACAGCAACAGACCTAATGGTCCTTTCGAGCCTGCTTGTTACAGAGAAGACTATCACTATGATATCTAATTCTACAAGTTGGAGGTAAAGATAGTAAAGCAGGAAAGCTCTCCTCCACATACCAAACCCTCCTGTCGAAGCTGGCAGGAAAAAAGTGAGAAACCACCATGCAGCATGGAAAAGCTGACATGGAATTACAGTATTATGGGAAAGACTGAAAAATGGTAAACTATACTGTCCTAATATATCTGTATACTACAGTGTCAATAAGCTACAGTTTTCATTAATGACTTATATAGTATTTCCCTGCTATAGTTTCATCACGATCTGAAACAAAGGAAAACGTTTTCCATCATTATTCAGTCATGAAGGTGTTTAGCTGGGGATTTGAAGCAAGATACTTATCCAAGTGCTTTTGAATGTCACCACTGTAATGCAATCAGTGACATCCCTGGGCAGTTTATTCCAAATGTTAGCAACCCTGTTAAGAACAAATGTTTCGCTTCATTAGACTGGAATTAAGGTCCAATAATCTTACACCCATTACCTCTAGTATAGTTCGAATGATCAGTTGCAAAGTACTTGTCAACATCCATATTATCGATTCCTTTAATAATATTCAATACTTGAATCAGATCCCCTTGCAGTCTGTGCTTCGATAAGTTTAATAACTGTAGCTCATTTAATTGCTTCTCATACGATTAGTTCCTCAGTCTCGGTATCATTTTTGTTACTCGTCACTGCACTCTAATTTCTCTGTATCGTTCCTGCAATACAGTGACCAGAACTGCACACAGCACTCTAGATGTGGACGCACTAAGGAACTGTGCCGCGTAAGAATAATATTTTCAGATTTGAACCCAAATGATCTACCTATAAATCCAACTAGTTTGTTAGCTTTCTTTATAGCTTCTGTGCACTGTTTACTTGGCTTCAGATCATCTGTTACAATTATTTCTAGATCCTTTTCATGGTTTACATTAATGTGTTGAGAATGATTAATTGTATAACTAAATTTTTCATTTTTACTTCCAATATTTAGAGCTTTGCATTTACTGGTATTAAAATCCATTTGCCATTTTTCAGCCCAGTTAAGCAATTTATCAAGATCCCTTTGAATCAGTATTCACTGTTCTGGGGTATCTGTTCTATTACCAATCTTTGAATCATCAGCAAATTTTGATAATTTACAAAACACTCCTTCATCAAGAACAAAACAGGACCCAAAACTCAGCCTTGAGGTACTCCACTTATAACATTTTCCTAGTCTGATTCCTATGATTCACAAGCCAGCTTTCAGTCCATCTTAGTACAGTGCCACCGATACCAAAGATGCACAGTTTCTCAACAAGTTGAAAATGTGGAACCTTATCAAACGCTTTTTTAAAATCAAGGTGAATAATACTGACTGATTTAGTGCTGTCCTACATGTTGATAATTCATTCATTCATTCAGTGCCAGACGCCATGTATCCCAGACGGGGTGGCCAAGGGCTTAGAGTTAACTGTTTTGCAGGGAGGGGCACTAATCCTCCACCAACCCCACTTGACACGTAGGGATGTGGTCTGAACTTAGTTGATAATATATTGAAAAAAATCATGTAGATTAGTAAGACATGAATGCTTATTTCGGAATCCGTGCTGAGAGTCTTTGGTGAAGTTGGTCTGTTCTAAATGCTTGACCAATTTATCTCAATTTATCTCAAAAACTTGCAAACAACTGATGTCAAGCTTATTGGTCGGTAATTGCTGGGTTGAGATTTTTCTCCCTTTTTGAATATCGGAGTTACTTTTGCAGATTTCCAGTCACTTGGTACAGTGCCGCTTCTGAGAGAGAAATATAATAATGTGCCAAGGGTTTCACTATTTCTTCTTTTGCCACCTTTAAGACTCTTGGAGATATTCTATCTGGCCCTGGCGTTTTAATTATCTTTAGTTTATTTAGCGCAAGGAGTACATCTCTCTCACTGATAATTTCTTTGAGTGTGTTGTCTTCATTTATGTGTGCGTAGGACAATATTTGGATCGAGCATGAACTTTCTAATGTAAATGCAGATGTAAAGAAAGCATTAAGAATCTTAGCCATCTCGGTTCCATCACTTGTATGCTCACCATCTGCTGATACTAGTGGTCCTATTGTTGGTGCTAATATTTTCTTATTTCTAATATAACTGAAAAATTCTTTTGGATTTGAATTACTGATGCTTGCAATATGCGCTTCAAGGTTTTTCTTAATTTGCTTTATTAACTTTTTAGGATTTCGACGTAAGTAAGGCAGTAGGGGAGGAGCAAGGACTGTGGGAAGGGAGTTTGATAATTTGAGAAAGAGGGGAGGAAGAGAAGAGGGTGTGGGGGGGAGGGGGACAAGGGAATGTGGGAGAGGATGCATGAGAGATTGCTGGGAAGGGGAGAGGGAACTAAGGAAGAGGGTTCATGAGAGATTATGACAGAGAGAACAGGACTGTGGGAGAGATTGAACGAGACTGTGGGAGACGGAGAAGGGAAAGGAGATGGTGATGAAATACAAATAAGTACTAAAAAGTAATAGGCATCAGTTTTACTGGTCCGCCCTGGCTGCTTATTAATGCTCTGGACATCAGTTTCCTACCAACTCTTCTTTTCGGGAGAATTCCAAGAACAACAGGGTTCCCACCCTTCCTCCTTACATTTTCTAATATTTCTTTATACTGTCGCCACAGCATCTCATTCCTACGCCTACCAACATTGTTTCCGCCAACACTGATACAGACAGAGGGATTATCTCCACTGTCTTTCGTGATGTTGTCCATCATATCCAGTACATTCCCTACCTTGGCCCTGGGAAGACACACATATTTTTTTAAAGACAGAGAAAAAAAACGAGAGTTTCCAACTAGAACAACATTTTCCATACGTTTTACTGTAACCCCAGTGGCCGGTTGAGAAGTCCTGCACCACCCAGACTACTGGTAGACCTCTCACACTCCAAATCACTCATGTTCTCCCCCTCGCATTCGTCAAGCAAGACATAAATGCGTCCTTACACCTAACCTAGACTGGCTTTTTAAGAGTGAACTTTGTTGCACCCTTATTCACAAGCTTCCATCCTTCAGCCTTCCTCTCAGCCTTCGCCTCAAACAACTCTTCTGCCAACTCTCTCAACTCAGCCTTTTCGTGCCTGAGTGTTTGTACTGTGTTTCCTGCTTTAATTTAAGAAATTCTTGCTATAAATGAAAGTACCTTTAATGTAAACTAGCACTGGAAACACTCATCTCAGATGCAGAAGCCATCTCTCTCACTAGTTCACACATAAGGTAAAATTTACGCACTAGAACTTAACACAAGTAACAGTCTCATTAACATTAGCTTTAGGCACTCCAAAGCACTTTAATACCACACTGTGACACCAGAACACAGTTTTACACACTAGTAGAACACACTAACACACGTCACTAGACTCACTGACATTTCTCTCAACAGAGTGGTACAGCATGGTAACTATGGAGAGCCATGAGTCACGTCTGTAGAAACTGACTTCAGTAGTACCGATAATGGTACCATAACACTCAGGCTACTTAGACTCATTCCCATCGGAATAAAATCGTTTGTTATTAGCTGAAATATAATAGAAAATATACGCGTCTGTGAGAGGATCAGTTGCAACCGACTTCCTGTGTTGGTACGGTATTGACACCCAGGCTCCTGTGACTGACTCTTACCTGAGTATTATCATATGGCGTCAGCTGGAATACAACAAGCCACCGTTCGATAGGTAATTATGTCGGTATGTTTAGTACAGTTCCGGACAAGGATATCGTTACGCTTTTCTAGTTCGAACAAGTATGAATCTCTTAGACAATATTCAGAAAAGTTTTAGGGGCTTCGAAGATCATATTACTGGGTTTCGAAGGTCATTGTTCACTCTCTATATTATGTTCACTTTTATTATAAGTAAATTTGCCATCTCTCCATCTTAAATGCTGAAACATAACAAGGTATATACACTGAAATGTGATGCTAGTCACGGAGAAGTGCTATGGAGGCGATGTAGATCTACAACATTGTAGTTTTGTGCCACTGAGCAACTAAAAATTTATCGTAATATGACGAAAATCTCCGCCTTTGTAAATTGAATGAATTAAAGATCCATATTGCAACATACTGCTTCAATATTTGCATGTAACTGTATCAGTATTGACAATCAGGCTCCTATAACTCCTTCCCAGCTGAATAAAATCCCTTGGCGTTAGCTGGAATCGAGAACTAAAGTTGTCTCGACCAATAAAGGGTCAAACATATCCCTATGATTTGTGGCTTTAGGTTCCACCATACCATATATAATTACGAAGAATACTTAATTCAGGGTCTTACTTGGTGAGTAAAATTGAGTACTGGAGAATCTTGTTAAAGCTGTAGGTACAGTTGGACACGAAAACTACAAACTCTTGGTACCTCAAGGGGCTGCATTCATGTCGACATAGCAGGCTTTATTACACGTCTTCCTCAATTATTTATCATCCTCAATACCCATTATTATTTTCTTGTATGTTAGTTATATCTCTAAAATACTAACATTTGTTATGTGTACATTTAAGATAATACTGAACAAGACATGCGCAGAAAGTAACTGATAAGGAAGAGGTGTAGGGAGCCTCCTTACCTGACAAGAATAAAGGACAAGATGCTCCCGTGTCGTTCCTCTGATCCTTGAATCAAAGTTTCTCTCTCTCTCTCTCTCTCTCTCTCTCTGTCTTTCCATCACGTCCTGCTATATCTGCCTTTTTGCCTGCCTCTCTGCCTGTCTTCATCTCACTCCAGCTCAGTTTGCCACTGGTCTATTTATCTATATTTGTCTGTCTGTCTGTTTCTCTGCTTCTCCCTCTCACTTCATCTCTGGATTGCCTATATTTCTTTCTTTCTACATATCTACAGTCTCTCTGCCTCATCACTTCGCATCATATCTGGGTTATCACTGTTCTGTCTGTCTTTTTCTCTGTCTGTATGTCTGTCTCTTAGTCTGCCTCCTTCAAAGTACCACATGCCCCTAAAAGGGGACACACGCACATAAGGGATTTATCTGTAACTTTTGTGTATTTGCACTGTATGCATTCATGGCTGCGTCGAAAGACAGGAAAATTTTCAGTTTTATATATGATACTCATTAATAAATAGCAGAGCACACTTTGCGCGAAAGAGTCTGGCATCACAGACGATGAATACAGTAAAATGTTAGGTGTTCCTGTCACTGCTTGTATGATGATGCACAGCATCGCTTGAGTGTGACATTATTGTCTTATAAAAGGTTAAGTTTTTTTTATTATATGTACATGCATATGGAAATACGTTAACCTAGTCAGTGCAGTGACAGTTTTTTTTTTTTTTTTTTTTTCCTGATCAGTTCACCAACGCATAATTTTATTTGGATAAAGGAAGATCTCTATTAGTGAAGGGTTTAACGATGGCTATACTTAATCTCGCTGGTTTAAAGCGCTTCCCCTAGATGACTAAAATCGTCAAAAGATAGCAAAAAGAATAGAAACTACGCAATCGGACTGAAAAGGTTAATCTACGTTGGTCGGCGAGAGTTTTCTTGGTCATTTAGTATATCGCTGTACCTCTCCTACCCGAGATTGTTTTGATCATTCCTAAAAAAGAAAAAAAATCCTCATTCAGGTGATCGATGTTTCAGAGCGAGTACGACTGAGATAAATTATAGAATTATAACCATTAGGCGTAGATACATGGGAAAAATTAAAATCTATTCGGATGTACGAGGGAGAGAAGGAGAAGACGGCGGTGATGGTGGGCGGGCTTAATGGGAAAGCTCCATTAGTCCAAGTGTGCATCCTGACAGCTCAATATCCTCGCTGTCTCCGGCAAGAAGCTCACTGAATGTTGTCGGAGAATTCAACTAAGTTCCCCTTAAAAACGAGCTGAGTGGGAAGAAATGGTGAGGGAGGGAATGACTCCATGAGCGTTCCTATTGGTGTTGTTACTGTGGAGAGATGGTGGAAGAAGGTAGGGAGGGGAAGAGGAAGGAAGGAACGGAGACAGAAAGATAAAGGGAGGGGGAGAAATATGCTTTGGAAAGAGCGGGGTAAGGGGAAAAGCGCCTGGGGGAAGAAGGTAGAGGGAGGGAGGAAATCGGAGGAAAGAGAAGGGAGAGCAAGGGAAGAAGGGAGAGGGGAGACTGGAAACGGAGTATGATGGTGAGGGGGAGGGTGTGAGAGTGGGGTAAGTGGATATGATGCAGAGGTAATGGAAGTGAGGAAAGTGAAGGTGATGTAACTGAAATAAATTGAGGTGAAAGATATGAAAGTATGTATAGGTAGCAGTGGAGGTGCTGTCCAGGCATAAACTTGAACTATCTTTATTTAGTAACTCCACCACATATACCCATCTGCATTGGTAAAATATGACAGCAGAACAATAATTCAAATTTCAAGCACTGCCAAAGGAGCATGGGTTCACCGTTTAGTAACCACTTTGTTCATGAATGAGTGTGGATTTTCTCCTGATAGTACCATTAGTATTTTTCATTTTATTTGGTACATTCATGTTTATGCTAAAGACTTTTTACCTTCGCCAGAGAGGTTACGTTTTACCCTGCGTTGGCTTGTTTGTTTGTTAGTTTGTTTGTCTGTTTCCAGGATTACTCCAAAAGCTATAAACGTATTTTGATGAAACTTTGTGGAAGGGTGGGACATGGGTCAGGGAAGAAATGATTAAATTTGAAGGCTGATCCGGATCCGGATCCGGAGTATCTCACACAATACAAGTATCTCCAAACGTTCTCAATTATTTTCAATGAAATTTTGTGGATAGGTGAGCCATGGACCAAGAAAGAGTTGATTAAATTTGGGGGAGGATCTGGATCTGGATCCTATATCAACGGATCCTGATCCTGGTCCTCTTTAATGGCAATGGCATTGGCAAAGGTATGCGCTCGCTGAGTGCTTTCTAGTTTTATATTGCCACCGAAATATTTGTTCATAGAAGACCTCTACTATGTTCCTTCTTTTTTAGTTTGCCTCTTTAATAGTATGTGATCTTTACCCAATTTTGGGAATTCCACATCAGGTCCTCTCACCCGAATTTGCATCTGTCAGTTTCTTAGGAAAAGCCACCGAGTTAGTTTTATAAACAAGAACCTGGAATTTGTACATCTCATGATTTAGTCACCTAAGTCAGCCACATTGTGAAACCTAGAGATTCTTGTCACGCCTTGTCCTCCGTGTTCTGTCATTATTAGTTGGGGTTCAGAAGCACACTAGGGTCCTTAATATTTTGACTATACCTAAGCCAACAGCCATGCCAAAACTTAACCTGTCCCATCCCGACGTTTTCTGGGCAGTGGTACGCCCCAGTCCCGACATTTTTGGACCTTTTTTTTTTTTTTTTTGCTCAAACATCCGCTTTTAGTGAGAAACATTGAAAATTCATAGAGAAATCGCTCACCTGAGGTTTAAAATACTCGATCCAGTTACAAGTACCTCCTTACCTGACTGGGTTTTCTAACAGGCTGGCACCAAAGAAAACGAGTTCTATGGAGGATAACTATTTCACACCACTCATAAACGGTATTTATTTATTTACTTGGTACGAATTTATATGTAGTACAAGAGTATATTGGTTTTCAAACAGTAATATAGGCATTATAAGCTTTGTTTCACTCACTAACTCTTCACCATTCATGAATTTTTTATTCCCACATTACCTGATCATCATTTCTGACTGTTTCTTCCTCTAATGCTATGTAAACTTTGTCCTCCACATTGTCATCGATTGGGGAATCACTCTGGCCCTGAATGTCTTTATTGGCCAGGTCACTGGTAACAGGTGAATTGCCGAGACAATGGCGTGCAGGGGGGGGGAGAGGTTATGCGGTGTAAGGTATTGTTCCTGCTTGGCATCTTGTAGAGGAATAGAGGAAGGTGTCCCGTGTATACGTGCCAAAAATCACTCGCGAAATCACTCGCAAAAATTGAAAATTGTGCAAATTAGGGATCTTACAATGTTGCCACGTTAGTTTACGTCTCCAGGATATGAGTGCTCATCATGTGAGGACGTGAATTCACGTCTCCGGGACGGGGCGTGTTAAATTGACTCCACAAGACAAATTAAAAAACTGATTTGAAGAGTTGGGAGAAGGACAGTGGTTCAGTTGGGGATCCAGATTGTAAAAGTAGAGATGGATATGGCAAGGGATAATGGGCAGGCCTCATGAAAGGGACCAACTTACGGGGATTCAAGAGAAGGAAGAAAAGAAGGCAACTATAATATTATGCATCAAAACAAATATGAATGAGGAAAGTAACTGAGAAGGGGAGGCAGGTAAAGACTCTATGAGTGGGTTGGGAATTACTGTTGAGAGAGAGAGAGAGAGAGAGAGAGAGAGAGAGAGAGAGAGAGAGAGAGAGAGACTGGAGAGGAGTAGAAGGAGGTAGACAGACAGACAAGGAGGACAATAGGATATGACAGTAACACCAATGCTGTGAAAAGACAGAAGAATATGCAGGAAAGGAGTCTTTCTGTTTGTCTGTCTGTTTCTCTCTTCTACGGAAGTATAATGGAATGTATGTAGAACTCACTAAACATGTGTAACGTTTTACCACGAATTTAGATGTGTATATTACAATTGCTAAACTGGCACTCACGATGGCCAAGATTATAATTAGAAATGATGAAGTCAGTATGGAGGAAACACAGTATCCAATTACTGTAGTAGAATTTTTTATTTCTACAACCATATCATTATTAACTAGCAACGGGTGGGATAGGTGGGCGGATTGATGGGGCGGGTGGAAAGAGCTGGTGGGTCTGTTTGTAGTGTGAAAATAAGTCTCTGATGGGAATAGGTCCATGAGGAATATATCCCCGAGGAATCAGGCCCAGGGGAAACAAAAGGTTTAGTGGATAAAATGGGGTCCCGGGTGTCCTTTCCCACAGAGGGAGTGGCCATCCAAGGTCCTAGGCAATACCAGAATGTTCTCCGGGTACTCCTCTACCCTCCAGCAATCCTTATTTGAGTGAACCGGAGGGGCGCACCCTCCTGAGGGTGTGTGAACAATTTCCAAGGGGGGGGGTGAGAACTACAGAATATTTAAGGATTACCTAGAACAAGCGAGTGTATATCATTACAACCCTTTCATTGATATTCATGCTTTAAATTTTGTCCCTATTTTATCCTTCGAGGCAAGTATTCCCTTGTACCCATCCAGTGAGTAGGTGTCTGTCCCTCTGGTCTTCGCCTGGTCTCTTCTCTACTTCATCTTTCTTGCTATGAGCGTCTCAAGAAAAAGATAATATCCCAAGAAGTCTGGTACCAAATGATGAAAAAACACCCTAATAATTCAGAGTTTGACCATTTTAAGTTATTCTGTACTCATGCTTGGTTTCCATTTCTCAGCTGGGACATGGATTGAAATTCAACTTTTCTGTGTTCTTAAATCTTCTTATTCTAAAGACTTAACAGTTTCTCAACCTCCTTCTGCTCATCTGTGTAGGTATATAAATCAGAGTTAAACTATTACTGGCTCAATCAACTGAAAAGAAGTGGTTTGTGTTCATAATAAGATGGAAATTAGAGAAATCAAATGGATATTGTGAAAATGCGTGAGCTATTTTTGACCTATATTTATTACTATTGAATGTAATACATGAAAATGTGATGTTTATGGTTTTGTGGTGATAATTATGTTTATGTTCTGGTGCTTATGGTCATGTGGTGGTATATGGGCATGTGGCGATGTAAACGGGCATGTGGCGTTGTATATTGGCATGTGGCGTTGTATATGGGCATGTGGCGATGTGTACGAGCATGTGGCGATGCGTATGGGAACGTGGCGATGTGTACGGGTATGTGGCTATGTGTATGGGCATGTGAAGATGTGTGCAGGCATGTGGCATGGTTCATAGTCATGTGATAGAGTTTATGGCTGCGTGGTTGTGTTTATGACCTTGTTGACCGGTGTATGATACTTTGTTTTTTTATGGCCGTTGGGTTGTCGTTATGGTAGTTTTTATAGTGTTAATAGCCATAGGATGTTGTGTATCACAATATGATGGTTTCATGACCATGTGATAATGATGTTCATGAGTAGGGTTTATGATCTATAATTCAGCTTATAAAAATTAAAAAAACCTTTATAACCATACTATGATAGACTTTAAATTAATATCTAGGTGTATGTTGCAAAGGAGGCATACAAGTTATATTTTATTTTGCTTATATACTCATGGTATAAGTATATGATATTATGGTAACTGAAAAATATACTCACAGGATCTAATTAAGGAAGGACCGGGCGGGGGTGGGTGGGAGGATGGGAGTGTGGAGATGAAACCCAACTGTTAAAAGGGGACGCAGCCCTACAATGGTTAAGCACCGCTGCTCTAATTACTGGAGAGAGAGAGAGAGAGAGAGAGAGAGAGAGAGAGAGGTGGAGGTGATGAACAAAGAGAGAGAGAGAGAGAGAGAGGTGGTGAGGTGAGATAATGTGAAGCAGACTGAGAGACGTGAGGTGGAGGTGATGAACACAGAGAGAGAGGGGGGGGGGGAGACAGGAAAGGGGATGGCAGGAAGGGAACACAAAGAACGTGGCTTAGTGACCATCACACTGCCATTGTCCAAGCGGCCACCCTCCCTTACACACATTTCACCAGCGTCAGCTGCTGAGAAATGGGAAGATAAATTATTACCCCTCCGCTGCACGATTCCCAATACTCCCTCACTGCCTCGGATCGACCGGTGAAGCAGATAGGTATCCAGAAGTGATGAACCCTTTATTCCTTCACCGCCAAGGATTGACCCCCCAGAGAAATAAAGTTTCCAGTACAGTAAAGTCCATTAATCCGGAATGCAGTAACCCACGGACCTTACGGATTATAGATTTTCCAGAATATCAGACAGGTACCTTAAAATGTTCAAAACACACCCAAAAAGTAATAATAAATTATAATACTTAAAAAAGGATAGTTTTCTTAACTTACCTTTGTAGTGTAGTGCAGATGTAGTCTGTTTGAGATCATATTAGTGCTAGTAGTGTTGGGGTGGTACAGCAGTACCATCAATATTTTTCGATTTTTCCCCGATTTTCTCGATTTTTTACCCCAAAAAACTAAAAATGATCTTAGGCTGAAAATTCCGAACCATCGGGTTTTCCAAACCATCAGATGCCGGATTATTGGAAGTTCACATTACTGAACCTTTTACTTCCTTAATGTCATGATTAGACTCAGGATAAAAGAAAGTATCCAGACTTCTTGAACTCTTTACACTTTTAAAGTTATAAATGAACACGACAATAAAGAAAAGTATCTAGAATTACTGATTTCATTATTCCCTCACCACCATGGTGAAATATAGGTATCAAGAATTGTTGAACCCTTTACTCCTTCACCTACATGGAAATCCTCTGAAATAAAGAAAGGACTCAAGAATGGTGAAACATCAGGATACAACTGTTTCACCTCAGCTTGTCCCAGATTTTCGTCGGTTTTCGGCTTATGAAAAGTTGCTCAGTGACAGAAAAAGACAAAGCTATTACTCTCCTTCCTTTCCATAACATTTTTTCATAACCAGTACTAAGTTCTTGTGGCAATCTCTTATTATACCTCAAGATTCATGGTGGACAGATGTTAGTTATAGGCCAAGTGACAGTAAAGTGAAAAGGGCATAATTTCTTTACAAAAAAACTAAAATCCATTTTATTTTAATCCCCCCCGTCTCGGGGTATGACTTATGATACACTAGATGTGCTGAATTCTCTTCAGGGCATCACATTCTTTTGAGGCCTTCCCTATTTACTATAAAAAAAAAAAAAGAGTAGCTTGGCTTGAGCAGCTTTGCCCACACAGGAGGCCTATTATCAAAGCAAAGCCTAATTTATTCAAAGGGTCCATGTCCCTCCTCCTCCACGCATCACAGTTTGTGAATGCTGCATCCTAATAGTCAGATTAGCTTGATATGTGCTATTTCACACACACACACACACACACACACACACACACACACACACACACACACACACACACACACACACACACACACACACACACACACATTTACTTAAAGCTGTCCTTCTACTATAGAAGATTATGGCTGCTACATTCTTACTCAGATGGTGTGTTTCCTCAGTGTTTGGTGCCAATGTGTGCTACTGTGTAGACCAATATTCTGAATCTGCAAACTTTGCCATGCAGTTGGCACGTCAAGTCCGGATTTGATGAAAAAGCTCTGCTTTGATTGTGCCTCCGTTGTCTATGCCCTATTATGGCCAGGCTCCAAGCTTTTTCGAGATGAATGGTTCCTTCTCTGCAGAGAGCTCGTCATGATTTCTAGCAGAGGCATTAGTTTCATGATCTTTTAGTAGTCTGTTGCATTTCTTCAGAGTTGTCCTTATATGATCTTTGTATCTCTTCTTCTGTCCCCCTGGGTTGCTACGTGCTGCAGGAAGTTGGTCGTACAGAACTTGGCAGGGAAACAAGTGCCCAACCCATTTAAGCTGTTCTTTTTGCCAGCTTGGTTACTATATTAGTTGACTTTGCCTGCTGAAGAATTTTGTGTGGAGGGGACTTTATCCCCCCATGTGAGTCCTAGGATGCGTTGTAAACATAAGATGTGAAAAGTCTCAATTTGTTTGATATGACGCTGGTAAGTAGTCCATGGTTCTGCATCATAAAAGAGAATGGAGAGTCATACAGCTGTTTATACTGATACCTTCGTTTCGATTCTCAGGTTGGTATTTTCAAAGACACTGTGATGTCCAAAAGAGGCTGAAGCATGGTAGATTCGTGCAGAGACTTCTGCATCAATGCTGTTTATCTATGAGCACATTTCCACAGTAAGTAAAATTCTACACCTGTTTTACTTTTTCGCCATTTATCTGTAATGTAAGAGGCTCTATTTTGCTGTTTCTCTGATAAATTATTTCTGTTTTAATGACATTTATTCAGAGCCCCATTGGATGATATTTGTTGGAAATTATGGTGGAAGCCTGTTGTACAGCTTCTGGGGTATGTGCAAGGACTGCATGGTCATCGGGTTACTGTAGCTCCAGGATATGAGCAGTTTCAGTCTTTGATTGCACTTGAAGACATCTGAAATTAAATAAGTAACCATTTAGACAGAACTAGATTATTATTCTATCCTCAAGTTTCCTTTGTTGGTGGCTTAAAAGGGTGACTGCAGTGAGACAAATGTTGAAAAAAAAACAGAAGCCAGGAGATATCCTTGCTTAATGCCTGCATCTACATTAAAGGGTTCAGATTTGCTCCCCCCCCCCCCACATGGACATACGAGCATTCATGTTGTCATGCAGGCCCTTTAGGATGGTAAGAAATTTGTTTGGAACTTCAAATGTTGAAAAAGCATTTCATAATAGTTTTCTGTTGATAGTGTCAAATATTTAGGCAAGACTGATGAATGCAATATACAAGTCACGGTTCTGCTCGTGGCATTTCTCTTGTATCTGTCGAGCAACAAAGATCATATTACAGGTACTTCATTCTCCATGAAATTCCTATAGTTTTCTGGAAGTACTGTATTAACTCAGTTAAATGTTTTATCAATCAGGATGACATTATCTTGGCTAGCAAGAGTACTTTGCTAGCATTCACAAGGAGGGAGATACCACTACTGTTGTCACAATTTGAGAGGTCCCCTTTCTTCTTGTAAATGATTACAGTATCAGAAGTATGCCATTTAGATGGAGTCAATTCCTGGTTCGAGATAGTATGAGATTATAAAGGCAGTGGTGAAGTAACTAGCAACTTTCATTGATCAGATCAGATGCTATGCCATCAGGGCTAGGGCTTTTGTTATTTTTTACAGATCAGATGGCCTGAACAGTTTCAGCAGGTGTATGTGGGATATCGAAATCTGGTGTTTGAGGAGCATTTGGGATGTTTTCAAGGATATTGTGCTCAACCAGGTTTCTTTAGTTCATTATAAAGTATTGAATTGTTGCACCAATCTTTCTAGGATTGCTTGCTTGTCTTTCAGGAGCTCTCTTTTGGCGTTCGAACTGGGTTTATGTTCGATTTGGTTGGCCCATAGATGGTTTTAATGAACTTGTAGAACCCATGTTGGTTGTTAATATCATCCAGTCTTTACAATTCTTATCCTTACTCGATTCAGCATTTGTTCTTCATGTCACGTAGTTTTCTCTGAGCTTCACTCCTAAGATTCTCGAATCCAGTTTTTAGGGTTAAGGAGCTAGGATGAGCCAACCAGTAGTTATGTGCTCTTAACTTCATTGCAAGAGAGTCATGTATGACCTCAGCATTTTCATCAAACCAGTCTTTATGGTGGCGAGTGGAGAAACCTAAGGCCTCTTCTGCAGTGCTTCTGCATCTCAGTGTTCATCCACTCTGCATCTAGGTTTGTTGCACTGTTGTTTGGATCAAGTGATGGGCACTGAAAGAACTTGTCTGTAATAGTGCTGTGGAAGGCGTTACAAGCTGTCACATCCTTTCAACTACTACAGTTAAATTTCCTGATGGATGGTCTGCAGTACTTTTGTAGGCACATCACTAACTTCAGTTTGGTGACCATAAGGTTAATGTCTGTTGTGCACTCAGCACCTCCCACAGCTCGTGCTGTAAGAACTTCTCTTCGATCTCACTGGTTTGCAATGACATAGTCAATTAGGTGCCCATTTCTAGATCGTGGGTGCATCCATGTGGTCTTGTGTTTATTCTTAAGGTGCAGAATGGTGTTCATGATGACCAAACTGTTCTGAGCATAAGGAAAGCAGTCTAAAGACATTGATGTTGCCTACTGGTCATTAGAGAATGGTATACGCCAGGACATCAATCTCTCTGATATATCCACAGGTGTGTCTTGGATATTCTTTAGTAGGTTGCTTGGGACTGCAAAGCAAGTACCATGGTTTCTTCTTACATTGTCTGGGTATCTCCTCCAGAAACAGGTATACCCTTCTGCATCTATTTAGTTGTCCTCTCCTGACAGGAGAGTCTCGATAAAGGTAGCATTGCCAGTTTTATATCCTTTTTCACGAGAGATCTGTTTTCAAAACAAACGCATGAGGACCATTATCACAGGTGTTCGAAGGCATTGGCGGGCCAAGGCTATGGAAATTAGACCATTTCACGACTCAAGACCAAGCTAAAATCGAGGAACACCAAGGTCTCCAGAAGAAAGATAGAACTTATGGAAAGGTGGTACGCATGTGTGAAGGGAGTGAGCAAAATGATGAGTCTCAGTATTTATTCAACATTAAAATTCTGCCCACACAGAGACTGAATGAGTCAAGATACCCACTAGGCGTAATTTATAGTCTGAATAAACTATGTATTACAAACCTAACTTGCACTAAATGTAGCAGAAATTAAATAGCATAGGATCATTGCAATGGCGGGTTGCCGTCACATGCCATCAATGGTATTTTAATTTCCGTTTATGATAAATATAAACAATTTACGCTACGTTATATATACGTGTTCTATTTCTATAATTTACATTATGGAATATGACATATTCACAGTTTCACACAACAGTGTAGATATTTAACAAAGAAAAATATGCTTTTTAAACAGCGTGGGTAATATGTTTGTCCAAATCGTGGAGCCATCTACCAGAATACTAGCTCTGAAAGCACCCCACTGGGCATTCGTTCCCTGCTGCTTAGTCACACTAGATGCTGCCAAAGGCATGACCTGCTCCTATGCCATTATGCCAGCGACCACTGGGCCAATGCTGCCCATGTGCAGAACTTGAGCTCAGTGACTTCCAGCCACATCCATGACCTGTCATTATCGTCCTATCCTGTCCCCATAGTTGTAATTTTGGTGAAAGGATGAAATGGGAGGTAGGTAGAGCAGTAAGCTTGTGTAGTGAATAAATTTGGTGTGATCGTGGTGTGCAGTTCTTACCACCACATGACTTGGCCCATGTTAGCTTGTGATGGTGGCATGAAGATTCACGACCCTCATCTACTGAGCAGGGTTGCACGAGTCTGCCGAGAGCACTGTCTGTCGAGCCCCACCTTCCGTGGGACTCAACTCGCGTACTTTTCGTTCGGAGTTTACTCCCATGGTTTTACCTCATCCAACAGCAATCCACAAGATGGTGGACTTAGGAACACTTATTCTGACCCTACACTGATGACCCCTCTAGCATCGGTAACCCCGTCCTCCTGCTGAGTCTGGGGGGAGGGGGGGATCTCCCCCCGCTGGTACAGCCCACCAGATTTACAGGGCACACAAGCCCCCCCGTCACATCAATGTGGTTCCCGTGGGGACACACACACACACACACACACACACACACACACACACACACACACACAGAGGGAGTCATCAGAGGGCAGACGTCCGACATCGGCGCTCCATACCGAACCAACACGGCCAGTGGCATTACCTAAATTAGTATCTTTGTATGAGTCAAGCTCTGTTAGACTAAATGATTTTTCATTATTAAAAGGAAAAAAAAAAAGTTTAAAAAAGACTTGTTCAAACAGAAAAAAGAACCACGAGGAAAAAATGCGCTGAGTCAGCTGGGTTTGTTTAGACTACAGCAACATGGGGAAAGTGTACATACTCTGTTCTTTTAGTATTGCAAAATGGATACATACTTCAGTAAAACAAATTTGGATAAGAAAAGGGATAAAAGTAAAAAGCAAAATGATGATTTCTATCAAGAACTGGTTGAAGTGGAGACTCACAATAGACTGGTTGAACGTGTACACAAACTAGAAATGGCTATCAAAAATGAAATTAATGAAACAAAGAAGCAAATGCACTTGCAAAAGGAAGAGATAGAAAAACTAGGAAGGGAAGCCAATAAGAAAGACACAACCATCAGTGAACTAACAGTGGAATTGAGTACGCTTAGGAAGAAAGTGAGTGAAATGGCAAGTACAGTAGTCAATCACGAGAGTGTTATGGAAGAGTTCAAAAATGACACAGAGACAATTAGGCAAGCAAGCAGTCTTATGGACCAGAGCAGTGATATTGAGGAGAAGATAACACAGGTGAATGAAGCTGTGCAAAGCTACAAAAATGATGTAGAAACCACGTATGCTGAAATGGTGAAAGTAAAGAAAGACTTAGAAACAAGGGTGGAGGAAAAAAGCATTAAAAAGGAAGTGAAAAGAATAATCCAAAACAATCCAAAGTCAGAGATTCAGTAGAGATAAACAAATCTATAGTAATCACTGGTATAGAAGAGGAAGAAGTGAAAAACAAGATCACAAGAGACAAAAAGGAGATGGCAAATGTAATGAGCTTACTGAAAGAAATATCAGAGGAAATCTGTAGTAAAGACATAGAGGAACACAAAAGGTTAGGGAAATACGAGAAAAGCAAGACAAGACCTCTAAAGGTGACTTTCCAGAGTGTAAACACTGTGGAAGAGATACTAAAAAATGCAAAGAATCTTATGGAAAAAGAGGAGTTCAAAAATGTATGGATAAAAAGATGCCTAACACAAGAGGAACTGGAATTACTGAAAGAGAAAAGGGAGGAAGCAAAAACAAAAAATGAGGGAAGAACAGAAGAGGAGAAGAAGAAATTTTTTTACAAAGTAATAGGATTGCAGGTACGAAAGTGGTACACAAACAGGATGGAAGAAAAAGGAGGAAGGTAGTAGAACCATGTCATGACAAGTATATAAACAAGATGATAAAGTTGATGTTCTCAAATGTGGATGGAATGGTATCTAAATTACTAGAGATGAATGATTATGGCAGAGAAAATGAACCAAAAATAATATGCCTAACTGAAACAAAATTAACACCAAGGATATCCAATGACAAACTAAACTTAGACGAATACAATATATGGAGAAGAGACAGAAATTTAAAAAAAGGAGGAGGAATTATAATATTAACAAAGAAAAATCTAAAAGTCAAGGAAATAAAACTAGATATACCATCACAAGTAGAACTGATTGCAGTAGAGATCAACACATCTGAAAGTAAAGTAAGTGTAGCCAATTTGTACATGCCACCCAGATCAAACACATGGAAAAGAGACGAATATGAGGACCTGGCAGAGAGTACAATTCAGAGTATAAGATCATTACTACATAAAATGGAAGAGACATCGGAAAGAATTATACTAACTGGGGATTTCAATAAAAATATAAATTGGAATACTGTAGATATAATTAGCCAAGAAAGCTGTTTGGACCAAAAGCTCTTGGATCTCGTACAAGAGTTTTTCCTAACGCAACATGTGAGGGAAACCACCAGAAAAAGAGGACTTGATGTACCTTCAGTGCTAGATCTAATATTTACTAGGCAAGAAAATGATATTGACAGTTTAATGTATCACCCTCCACTCGGCAAAAGCGATCATGCAGTACTAAATTATAACTTCAGGATTGCATATGACATAGTAAACAGCAATGACAGTTACAAAAAGAGCCTTAACTATAAAAAGGGAAATTATCAAGACCTAAAGAAGTATTTCTTAGAAGTTGATTGGGAAAATGAGCTTAGAGGACAAGATTTAAATGCTGTATATAAAAAATTCTGTGAATTTTATGAAATAGGAGTCCAGAAGTAAATCCCACTGCACAAAGAAGCAGATAAGAAAATACAGAAATGGTTCAATACAGAATGTAAAAAATCAAAAGAAAGAAGAGATTTGTTGTGGAATAGATACAGAAGACACAATAGTGAAAGGGTGTATAATAATTACAAACAGGCAAGAAACGACTATACAAGAATAAGGAGGGAAGCCCAAAAACAGTTTGAGGAGGATATAATAAATAAAAGTAGTGATCAACCAAAGCTGTTTTACAGCTATATCAGAAGCAAAACTAAAGTAAAAGATATAATACAATCCATTACGGACGAGGGAATCACTTATACACAAGAGAAAGATATTTGTGAAGCACTAAATAAGAATTTCCAATTAGTTTATACAGAAGAAAAAAATTTTGAGAGGGACTATGTGGAACATGCATGTCCACACATACTACCAGATATACAAATAGCAGAAAAAGTAATACAGGAGGAGTTAAGTAGATTAGACAGAGGAAAAGCAAGTGGTCCTGATGAAATTTTATGTTGGGTATTACGAGAATGTGCAAAGGAGTTAAGTAAACCATTATTTTTAATTTTCAAGAATTCCTTGCGTCAAGGTAAACTACCTGATATTTGGAAAAAAGCAAATATTGTCCCCTTATTCAAGAAAGGAAATAGACAAAATCCACTCAACTACCGACCAGTATCACTGACCAGTGTTGTAAGCAAGGTATTAGAAAAGCTTATAAGAAAAGCTTGGGTAAATCATCTAGAAGAACACAGTATGATAACAGAAAGACAGTTTGGTTTCAGAAAAGGAAAATCATGTGTTACTAATCTGTTGAGCTACTATGACAGAGTAACAAACACAATACAGGAAAGGGAAGGATGGGTGGACAGTATCTATTTAGATTTCAAGAAAGCTTTTGACACAGTACCACACCAAAGACTTTTATGGAAACTGTACCATCAAGGAGGAATTCGAGGCAAACTGTTTTGTTGGATGCAAGACTTTCTCATAAAAAGAGAAATGAGGACAGTACTAAGAGGAAACTACTCATCATGGAAAGAAGTGACTAGTGGAGTACCACAGGGTTCAGTGCTGGCACCAATCATGTTTTTAGTGTATATAAATGATATAAACAGTAACACTGGAAATGAGAGCTATCTGAATATGTTTGCAGATGATGCAAAAATACAAAGGAGAATTACTAACACAGACTCTTGTAAAGAGCTACAAGAAGAATTAAATAAACTTCATGAATGGAGTAGTACATGGCAAATGGAATTCAATGTGGACAAGTGTCATGTAATCAAGTTTGGTAAAAGTGGAAAAAGACCTGATTGGGATTATAAGTTAGGAAATAAAACCCTATACACATCAGAAAGAGAGAAAGACCTAGGTGTGATTATCAATAACAGACTTTCTCCGGCTGACCACATCAGCGAGAAGGTACGGAACATGTATACACTGCTTCCAAATATGAGAATAGCATTCACATACATAAATGAAGACATGCTAAGAAGGATAATAACATCATTCATTAGACCAACCCTAGAATATGCATCAGTAGTCTGGAGTCCTCATCTCAAAAAGCATATAGACAAGATTGAAAAAGTTCAAAGGGCCGCTACAAGATGGATACCAAGCTTAAGGGACCTAAGCTATGAAGAAACTGGCAACTCTGATGACTCGTACTGGAACTTACGGTACGAGACTACCTAACTGGCAAATCTCCCGACAAAACGATACAGTATATACAAACACAACCCTTAATCTTAATAAAACATCTAACTATACACAAAATAATCCATCAACTTATCAGGTCTTCTTCTGTGTCACTTCCGACGATGTTCTTGCTCCTCCACACAGTCCACTCCTCCAGGAAGGTCTTGGTCCTCTTCTTGATTCACTTCTCTTGGGGAACTGTCACCAGCCTTTTGCACTTCAGCTCCTTGGTCCTCCTCAGCATCCTCGGCTGTGGGTGAGCACAATTCCTCGGAGACATCCCAGCTGTACTGTCCTGGCCCATGGTACTGCCACAGACGGTTCACGTGTACCACCTTTGGGCGAGACTTCCTGCCTCCACGAATCCGATACATTACGTCTGATAGGCGGTCCAACACAGTGTAAGGCCCGTCCCATGGGCTTTGCAGCTTCGGTGACTGTCCCTTCTTTCACTGAGGATTGTATAACCAAACTTGGTCACCATCCCTGAAGCTCACTTCACTTGCCTTGGTATCATACCTGCACTTCTTCACTTCTGAAAACTTGAGGGCTCCTCACACTTGATGATGTACCTCAGCCATCCTTTTGTGAAGGTGCTTCGCATAGTCGGTGGTGTCTGTAGGCAGCTCTTCACCAGGTGGTCTCCCCATTAACAAGTCAACGGGTAAGCGTAACCTGTAGCCCAACACAAATTTTGCAGGAGTGTAGCCAGTAGACTCATGGGACACAGATCGATATGCCATCAGCAAAGCAGGTAATTTCTGGCCCCAGCCTGTTTGTCCATCAATGCAGTACTTGGCCAGTTCTTGTCCCAGGGTCCAGTTGAATTTCTCCACCATCCCATCTGACTGTGGCCTTAGTGGGGTCGTTCTGGTCTTCTTGATCTCCAATAACTTGCAGCACATACAGAACACAGCAGACTTGAAGTTTCCAACCTGGTCTGAATGTAGCTCTTGTGGCATCCCAAAATGACAGAAAAACTGATCAACCAGCACCTGAGCAACAGTCAGAGCCTCCTGATCAGGAATAGCATAGGCTTCTGGCCACTTTGTGAAGTAGTCAGTGGCAACACATATATCACAGTTTCCTTTCACAGTGAGTGACAAAGGCCCAGCAGTGTCCACCGTGACTCTTTCCATCAGTGCACCCACTTGGTACAGCTGGAGAGGGACACAACCACGTTTCTTGGGTCCCTTCTTGGCACAACACACATCACAGGCCCGACACCACTCTTCATCTTGACGCATGCCAATCCAGTAGAACCTCTGTTGCAGCTGGCTTAGAGTTTTCTTCACATCCAGGTGCCCACTAGTTATCTGATTATGGGACTCATCCAAGATTTCGGACCTCATCTTCTTCAGAACCACCAGTTGCCAATACTTGCTGAGGCCATCAGGTGTCTCCCACTGATGCTCCAGTAGTCCATTGTTCAAACGAAGAAGGTCCCACCGACTCCAGTAGCTCTTGGTCGCAGGGCTTAACCTGGAAATTTCTTCCCAAGATGGTCGCACTGTACTCTGCTGCAGCCACTCTAGCACTGGTTGTAAATCTGCATCCTCCATCTGCATCCTCTTCAGGACTTCATCTGATGCTGGCCCTGTCACTCCAGTACAGCTGCATTTCTTACTATGATCTTCCTTTTTACTACATTGCCGGCACTCTGGATCACAAGGCTGACGACTCAGGCTTTCAGCATTGCCATGTACCCTCCCAGGACGGTGTTGCACCTCATAATTGTGCTGGTCTAGCGTCCCGAGGCAGCGTGCCAGCTGTCCTTCCAGATTCTTTAGCGTTTTCAGCCACTTGAGTGCCGCATGGTCCGTACTGATGATGAAGATTGACCCATACAGGTAAGGATGGAAGAAATCAAGGCTCTTCATCACTGCCAAGAGCTCCTTACGGGTCACACAGTAGTTCCGCTCCGGTGGGCTGAGCTTCTTGCTGCAATAAGCAACCACATACTCCTTGTCATCCTTCTTCTGTGACAGGACTCCACCAATACCATAGTCACTAGTGTCACAGTTCAAGATAAATGGCTGATTTTGGTCTGGGTACGACAATACTGGAGTGCTTGCCAACGCATGCTTCAGTTCGTCGAAGGCTTTCTGAGTCTCCGCTGTCCATGCAAACTTCAGCATTTTCCCCAACAGCTGGTGAAGAGGTGCAGCTATTGTTGCAAGCTCTTTGACAAAATGCCGATAGTAGGTGCACTAGCCCAGGAAACTCTGTAGCTCTCTCACACAAGTTGGAACTGGCCAGTTTTCCACAGCTGCCACTTTCTCTGGATCAGTACGGACGCCGCTCTTGCCTACAATGTGTCCCAGATACTTTACTCCCTTCTGAAACAAGTAGCATTTCTTGGGGTTCAGTTTGCGGTGCACTGCACGGATCCTGTTCAGCACCTCTGACAGCCTCTCCAGTTCCTGGTCAAAAGTCCGTCCAAACACAATTACATTGTCCAGATAGATGAGAGCTGTCTGCCAGTGCAGGCCTTCAAGTACATGGTTCATGAGGCATTCAAAAGTAGCTGGAGCATTGCATAGGCCAAATGACATCACTTTAAACTGCCATAAACCCTGCCCTAATGAAAAGGCTGTCTTGTCTTTGTACTTCTCAGCAACCTTGACCTAGTGGTATCCAGCCTTCATGTCTGGGGTGGAGAACCACTTAGCACCTGACAGAGCATCCAAGGTGTCATCAATTCTTGGCAAGGGGTGTGCATCCTTCACTGTCACTTCATTCAGGGCTCGATAATTCATGCAGCACCTTACTGAGCCATTTTTTTTCCTTACCAGAACCACTGTTGATGCCAAAGGACTACTGGACTTTTCTATTACTCCTTGACTGTGGAGATTCTCCATCATTTTCTCCATTTCTTGCCGTTGGGCTGGCGCCATCCTCCGCACAGGCTGTTTAATCGGGCGGTGATCCCCGGTGTCTATACTATGCTCCACCAGATCAGTGTACCCCAGATCTACATCTCCCATGGAGAAGACATCAGCATATTCCATCAGCAGCTGCCTCAGCTTGTGAACCATCCAGGCACAGGCAACTCCTTGAGAAGAGGTCTTGTAGGTGCTCTGGCACGTACCTGTCTTCTTTAACTATGCTCCTTTTGCAGGACTTCCTCCGATGCCACTCAGGGTCCACCGCCTGGCACAGTTCCGCAATTTCTCCCTCGTTGATCTGTGGCTCACGGGAGAAATTAGCCACCACAACCGGCACTTCACCTGCACCTGTTTCCACCAGCGTTCTCCCCACCATCACCCCAGCCTTCGTCTTGCACTGTACATCAGGCTCCACTACCCCTATACACTGTCAAAAGAGCCACTCACCTTACACTGGAGCAACAGTTCTGATTTTGGGGGTATCACTGTAGTGCGGTGCACCCTCACCTCACCACCAGAACTGGTAAGTTTCACTGCTGTGACGGGAACCGACCTTCCCTGAACCTTCGGCTTCATGGAGCAGAAGTCCAGCTCACATCCCATGGATGTAAGGTAGTCCAGACCCAGAAGGCAAGGATCCTCCATGTCGGCCATGTAGATTGCCACTTCAATCCAGACATCCAAGGGTCATCTCAGTTCTCCACAGTGCCCAGTTACACCACACAGTTGCTCTGATGACTCAGGCAGATACCGATGATGTAACACATCAGGCCTCACAATAGTCTGCTCAGAGGCCGAATCAATCACAAAGGAACACTTACTTCCGTCTATCCTTCTGTCTATTCACACACTGTCGATTGCTGTCCTCTTGCATTTTCTCAGTGGTGGGGATACTTGGGATAAGCTGGCTGGTGGTTGCCCCTTCACACCAGCCTCCACTAGTTTTCCACTTCTTTCTGGTCTTCCGTAACCTTCTTATTATTCTTTTTCTTCTTCGGACACTCGGAACTGAAGTGTCCCATCTCACTACATGTCCAACACGCTTTTATTGTTAGTGAAGATTTCCTTACACTGCTCTGTCCTTGCTCCTTCTTCCATTTGTGACAATCTTCCTTCTTGTGCCCCCAATCTTCCTTCTTGTGCCCCGACTTCCCACAGAACCAGCAGTCTCCTCCGATCTTCTCCTGGTCCCTCTTCCACTTGTAACAGTTCTCTTTTCCATGTCCTGGCTTTTCACACTACCAGCAATTTCCCTCAAAATTTTCCTTCTCACATACCTGCCCCTTTCTTGCCTTCAATCCTGCACTACGACCTGCCTTAAAGGTGGATGTACTGGACCTGATGTAGGACTCAAATTCTAGAGCCCTGGCTAGTGCTTCTTGCATGCTTCTGGGTTGTGCCTCCTTCACTTGCACTTTCAACTCTGCACTATCAAGATCATCGATGAACTGGTCCCTCAGTAGAATAGCCAACAGGTTAGGTGTTCCTCCATGGTACACCTTATATGCCATACTCTCCAGGTCATGAGCAAGCTGCTGTAAGGATTCTCCTTGAGACCATAGACGGCTCCGAAATCTTGTTCTATAAACCTCAGTCTGGTACATGGTTCCATATCTGCGTTCCAGCACTTCTACAAGGGACTGATAACTGTTCCTTTCCATCACTGACATCTGGCCCAGAATTTCCATTACGGCACCCTTATGGCTAGTAGCAAGCTGCACTGCTCTCTGCCTATCATCCCAACCATTCTGATATGCAAGTAACTCTAACTGTGCACGGTAAGCTTCCCAAGATACTCTACCATCAAATTCTTGAGGTTTCTTTTTAATTGGACCGCCATTATAGCCATGCACTTCACTGGTTTGGGGCCTAAAAACTGGGGCATCATAATTAAGGCCGGGACTTAAACCTTTTGCATTCTGATTATTCCACCCTGTAATGCTATTTTTAGATGCTTGGGATCCATCAAGATTCACCATACATTGTTACATAAGAAGCAAAAAGGTAATAACTCCGACAATTGGTCACTTAATCACAGATAACGGAGCGCACACTGATGATGAAACAATGATAGCAAAAATTCTCAATATTTTCTTTGCATCAGTATTTACTACAGAAGATAGACATACGATTCCTGCTGTTTCCCCCATTCCTATAGAAGAGGACAACGTAATCACTGACATTACAGTTAGTGATCGCGACGTACTACTTGCAATTATCAAATTAAAAGAGAATAAAACACTGGGACCGGACAAAATATTTCCACGTGTTTTGAAGGAACTACAAATGAAGTTGCGAAGCTTTTATCTGAACTTTTTAACTTATCACTTAAAAGCAGTAAGGTGCCACATGAATGGAAACTTGCTAACGTAACCTCAATTTAAAAAAAAAAGGCAACAGAGCACAGCCAGAAAACTACCCCCGAATTAGTTTAACATCGGTGATTTGCAAATTGCTTGAAACTATTATCAGAGATAAGTTTGTGAAACACTTAGAATCAAACAATCTCATCAAATATTTTCAACATGGTTTGCCTAAAACTCTCTCTTGCTTTACGAATCTGCTGGAATTTTTTAATGATATACTGAGCATGTATGATGACACTAAATCTGTTGATGTTGTGTACCTCGATTTTCAAAAGGATTTTGACAAAGTTCCACACAAACCTAAAAGCACATGGTTTCAGCGGCTGTGTTCTCGGGTGGGTAGAAGATTGGCTCACTGGACGAAAGCAAAGAGTTATAATAAACGGAAAAGTCAGACTGGATAAACGTTACAAGTGGAGTGCCACAGGGTTCCGTGTTAGGTCCTATTCTTTTCTTAATATATATCAGTGATATTGATGAAGGATTATGTTGTAAAATTTCAAAATTTGCTGACGATACTAAAATAGGTAAAAGCAGATAAAGCACTGCAAAGACAGGCAATTCAGAGAGATCTTGATCGATTGTTTAACTAGGCCCAAGTTTGGCAAGTGGATTTCAATATTAATAAATGCAAAGTGCTAAACATTGACAGTAAAAATGTAAGAGCTAGTTATAGCGTGAATAATGTCCAACTTGATATGGTAAACCATCAAAAAGACTTAGGAGTTATAATAACAAACGATTTGAAACCAAGCAAATAAAGCACAGAAGCTGTGAAAAAAAAAAAAAACAATAAATTGATTGGATTCACAGGTAGAGCATTTGAATATAAATCTGATAATATTGGCCTGACTTTGTATAATTCCTTAGTACGCCCGCACTTGGAATATTGGATTCAGTTTTGGTCACCGTATTATAAAAAGGATATGGAAAAGCTTGAAAAAGTGCAGCAAAGGATGACAAACATGATACTTAGACTGAGAAATAAACCATACAAGGAACGTTTAGAAGCCCTGAATCTATTTACCCTAACTAAACGGAGGTTACGTGGAGATCTAATTCAAGTATTCAAAATAGTCAAAAGACATGATAACATGGCTGTTGATAAATACTTCACAGTTGATCACTCGAATTATACTAGAGGCAATGGGCTTAATATAATTGGCAAATGATTCCAGTCGCATGCATTTCTTTTTCAACAGAATTGTAAATATATGGAATAAATTGCCCTCTAATGTAATAAATTCTAATTCAGTACTGACCTTTAAAGGTTGCCTCGATAAGTATTTGTCGTCTAACCCCCAGCTTAATATGTTTACTCCTGAATAAAACACTTGTGTATGCATATTTTTTTTTTATTCAATTTTATTTTATTGTTTTTAGAGCCTGGATCAATATATTGAATGCAAATATATGCACAGACTAGGATCTGCACAGATAGCCCTGAGTTAATGGCCACTACCCATATTTTCTACCTGTGACGGGCTGTGGATCACTGAGGGTACCTGTTAGTCAAGTGACCACCATCGGGATTTTTTTAATGTACCAGGGTCACTGCTTCAGGAGGTGACTTGTGTGCTTGTCCTGCATGGGAACACTCCCAGTCTCAGTGGAATGAACAGAGCTGGAGCCTGATTGACTGCTGCCTACTTTAATATCGCCAAGCAAGGCTGCCGCACCACCCCTGAACATCCACACTGTACACTGTGCAATTTCCATGCTGTGCCCACAGACACCCCGTTAACTCAACGTACCTGTACATGGTGTCGTGCATTATTTATTTATCCGATTATACATTTTACTTTACTACTTTCTTTTTCAGGTTATTCATACTGCTAGCTTATAGATAAAGTATTATAGAATGTAACTTTTTCTTTTCAGTCTTTCCTGTGAAATTTCCATGTCAATTTTTCCATGCTGCATGATGGTTTTTCTCACTTTTTCTTACCAGTTTCAACTGGAGGGTTTGGAGGTGGGGGGAGCCTTCTTGCTTTACTGTCCTTATCCTTTAGCATGTAGAGTTAGATCTCATAGTCATAGTCTACACTGTAACAAACAGCCTCGAAAGGACCATAAGGTCTGTTGCTGCTTGCTTTCCTTTGTACTTTTGTACATGCTGTCTGCACTCCATCACTATTTCCTCACTAATCTTAAGCTGGTTGTCCACATGCTGTTTGCACTCCGCCACTATTTCCTCACCAATTGACTTCAACTGGTCATCTACATGCTGTTTGCACTCGGTCACATTATTGCTTACTTCATACTTTTGCTGCCATAGCTCAGAATATACCTCATTTTTCAGTTGTTCCTGTTCTTCCTTCATTTCCTCCATGAAAGCATCTAGCGTTCCTTGCATCCTCAGTTGTAGTTCCCTCTGTTGCTCCTGTAATGCCTCCTGAAGTTGTTCATATCGTTCTTTCTGTTCTTCGTTCTGTGCCTGCGATTGTGCTTGGAGTTTTTTCTGTCTTGCATTCTGTGCTGCCTGTAGTTGTGCACTTTGTACTTGTAACTGTTCTTTAAATTCGTTCCTGAGCTCTTCACTTTGGCCCTGTAACTGTGCTTGGAGTTGTTTCTGTCCTTCGTTCTGTGTATGCATAAGTGCTTGTAATAGTTTCTCCCAGTATCCCTGCTTGTCGTACGAGGCGACTAAAAGGGTTGGTGGTGGGTTAGTGCCCCACCCCGTAAAAAGAACTAACTAAAAAAGTGAATAAAGCGCCTCGGATCCGGACGGACCATACGTTGACGACTAAGGAACGGACAAAGGACATTCTTAGGGTGGGAACGTGGAATGTGAGAGGAGTGAATGATGAAGGGAAAGAGAGAGAGATTGTTCAGGTGCTTGAGGATGCAAAAGTGGATATATATGGATTGACAGAAACTAAATGGTAAGGTGAAAGGGTGAGAGAATGGGAATATGGTTTAGGTATATGTGCGGGAGTCAATGAAAATGAGAGGGCAAGAGAGGGAGTGTGTCTCATGATCAGCAAGAAGTGGAAGGAGAATATAAGAGAGTATGGAATAGTGGGTGCAAGGATTGTATGGGTGAGGATGAAAGTAGGTATACAAGCGTGGGCGATTGTATGTGTGTATGCCCCGACAGAGGATCGAGTGGCAAGAGTGAAAGATGAGTTTTGGGCGAGTGTAGAAGAGTGTATGGACAAGTTTGAGAGGAGCAAGAGAATGCTGTTGATTGGAGACATGTATGGCAAAGTTGGGAATGTACGAGTGGATGAAGTGGTTGGTCAGTGGGGTGTGCCAGCTGACGTAGATGGGAATGGAAGTGCTTTGGTGGACATCTGTGCTGGAAAGGGGTTGGCAATAGCCAACACCTACTTTCGGCATAAGATGATCCACCGGTTCACATGGAGAGTAATGAGGAGGATGGATGGTGAACTTGTTGAACGAAAGGCAATGATAGACTACGTGTGTGTGGATGAGCGAATGAGAAGACAAGTATTGGATGCAAGAGTGTGGAGAGGGTGGGGGAATGGAGTCTCGGACCATCACTTAGTGATGGCCAAGGTAGAGCTGCAAAGAAAGTGGTTGAGGAGACGAAGGGGAAGACAGGAGGAAGCAACTCCTGTGAGAAGAGTGGAGAAATTGCAAGATAGTGAGAAAATGACAGAGTATAAGAGCATAGTGGAAGAAAGATTGGGAAGGTATGGCTAGAGCAGATGGAAGGGGTGGAAGACGTATGTAATATATTCACGGAAGAGATAGGCGCAGCGTGTGAGGCGGTTCGTGGAGTGAGGAGGAGATGCAAGGGTGGGCAAGGGACAGCATGGTGGAATGATGAGGTGAAAGGAGCTGTGGAACAAAAGAAGAAGGCATGTAGTGAATGGTTAGCGAGTAGAGGTAGGGGAGATGATGAGAGAGAGAAGAGAGAGGTATATGTGAGCAGGAGAAGGGAGGTTAAGAGACTGGTGCAGGAGAGTAAAAAGAATGTGGATGAAGAGTTTGGGAGGAATCTGAGTGTGAAATGGAGGGAGAGTAAGAAATTGTTTTGGAAGGAGGTAAAGAAAGTAAGGCAGTGTGAAAGGGGAAATAGTAGGGGAGTGAAAGATAGGAATAATAGATTGTTGGTGGAGAAGAGAGAGAAACTGAGGAGATGGAAGGAGCACTTTGAGGATTTGTTGAATGTAGAGAGTGAGAGCAGTGCGAGTATAAGTGGTTGGGGAATGGCTGGGAGAAGATGAGATGAGAGGAGGGAGGAAGAGATCAGTAGGGCGGAAGTAGTGGAAGTGATGAAGAAGACTAAGTTGGGAAAGGCCCCAGGAATTGATGGAGTGTGTGATGAAATGCTTAGGTATGGGGGTGAGATTGTTGTGGAGTGGATATGGAAGTTGTGTAGATTGGCTTGGGAAGAGGGAAGGGTTCCAGAGGACTGGAAATCATGTATAATTGTTCCTTTATACAAAGGAAAAGGGGAGAGAGAAGTATGTGGTAACCATAGGGGTATTTGCCTACTTAGTGTGACTGGTAAAATATATAGTAGAATACTCATTGATAGGGTGAGGCATATGACAGAGGAGCTAGTTGGAGAAGAACAAGGGGGATTTAGGAAGGGAAAAGGGTGTGTAGATCAGATATTTGTTCTAAGATGTTTAGTGGAGAAGTATCTAGAGAAGGAAAGGAAAGTGTATGCTGCCTTCATGGACTTGGAGAAAGCTTATGACAGAATAGATAGGCAGCGTATGAGGAAGGTATTAAGAATATATGGAGTGGAGGGGAAATTGTTGAGTGCTGTGAAGAGTATGTACGAGGGAGCTAGGGCTGCGGTGCGAGTGGATGGTGAGCTGAGTGAGTTTTTTTATCTCAATGTGGGACTGAAACAGGGTTGTGTGATGTCTCCATGGCTGTTTAATATATACATGGATGGGGTTATAAAGGAGGTGCAGGGTAGGGCAGTGGATGTGGGGGTGGCTCTAATGAATGAGGGTGAGATTTGGAAGCTTCCGGTGTTGCTGTTTGCTGATGATACAGTACTGTTGAGTGAAGATGAATGGGAGTTGCAAGGTTTGGTGAATGAATTTGGGACAGTGTGTAGGAGGAGGAATCTGAAAGTTAATGTAAACAAAAGTAAAGTTATGGTGTTTGAGAGGAATGAAGTCACAGTGTGCAATGAGGTTGGATGGTGAGGATATGGAGAATGTGAGTGCATTCAAGTACTTGGGTAGTGTGATGAGTAGGGATGGAACTTTGGGGGATGAAGTGCGTGAAAGGGTACAGCAGGGAAGGAAGGTTGTTGATACACTGAAAGCAGTGATGAGAAATAGGGAGGTGAGTATGGAAGTTAAGAAGTCACTGCATGATAGTATTGTGATCCCTACCCTGACGTATGGAAGCGAGGCATGGACCTTGCAAGAGGGGAACAAGTCAAGAGTGAGAGCAGTGGAAATGAGTTACTTGAGAGGAGCATGTGGAGTGACGTGGAGGGACAGGTTGACGAATGAAGAAGTGAAGGAACGCTGTGGGGTGGATGTGGATGTGGTTGAGAAGATTAGGAGAAATACACTGAGGTGGTTTGGACATGTGAAGAGAATGGAGAATGAAAGACTGACTAAGAGGGTGTATGTAGGTGAGGTGGAGGGAGGGAGAGGGAGAGGTAGACCGAGGATGAGGTGGAGGGATGGAGTTGAGAGGTATATGAGGGAGGGGGGAGTGAGTTGGGGGGAGGGTAGTCAAATGGTGGGTGACAGAGCAACTTGGAGGCGTGTTGTCTGCGGCCACCCTTTGTGGGATTAGGGCGTCGGGCTATAGATAGATAGATAGATGCCTCTTCCTGCCTAGCTTGGCCTCTTGTCTGGACACCCTCTTCCTCCATGTTGAAGATTAGACTCAATGCTGCCCTAAATAATCCTCACTACTGTCACCAGTGTTTGGCCCCAGTCCCACACTGCCACAGGCTCCAACAGCAGTAGTACAGTATAGGAAGGACGTTGCCCAGTGAGTTGTTCTTCCTATGGTTACCCTTAAGGTGTGTAGTACACAAGATCAGCTGAGGCAAAAATAAACACTGGCTCCTTAAAGTTCACTGTTTTTATTTTCCGAATAGTTCCATTTAATGCTTTCCAACTTCACTTCACTGTTCTCACAAGCACTGGAGCTATACACACTCTACTAACTGCTATTACACTTAATGCTTAACAACACTTCACAGTTATTACACTTAATGCTTGACACTTCACTGTTTTCTTAAGTTCCAGTGATATACAAACTTCAATAACCCGTCACTGTTTGCCATTGTTTTCACAAGTACCAAAAATATACAATCTTCACTGACACAACACTGCACTACAGTCAGACTGAACCAAAACCAACTGCACTTAACTCAAACTGACTTGACACCTCACTAAACTTGTAATAATCTCTACCCCATCTTATATAAGCTTGCATTGTTCGAGAAACGTCTACATTCCACGAGTATACTCTCGACGGGCAACAGTTGCCAACCCGGAAACAGCCCAAAACATGCCAGTGTTGTCTTCCATTATATAACACTCTAAAGCATTTACCATACGAACTTAAATTACATAATTCAACAAGCAATCACTTAAAATAAAACATTATAGAGAAAAAGAGCACAAAAATTAATGCATAATTTACGAAATAACTACACTCACAAACAACAGGCAAACTGGCAACTCTGATGACTCGTACTGGAACTTACGGTACGAGAAACGTCTCGAAGGTACGAGACTACCTAACTGGGAAATCTCCCTTCATAACGTTCAACTACGATGCAGGATTAAGCTGAATATTATTAAAGATTAGTGGGTATATCTGTGGAAGATTTTGTTGGGTTGATAGGTGCAAAAAATGAGTCTTTGATGCATTAAAAACAATCAGATTATTTTTACCCCAGTCAGAGATACGAGGCAAGTCAGACATTAGGTGTGCCATAGCCTCATCCTTTGTTTGTTGAAGTAACTGCTGAGATGGACGTTGTGGGAATCGAATGGAAAGGTGAAGGGTGGAGTCATCAGCATATGAGTGGATAGGGTTAGATGTACAGCTTAGAAGGTCATTGATGAATAAAAGGAAGAGTTGGTGATAGGACAGAGCTCTGAGGAACACCACTGTTAATAGAGCTAGGAGAAAAACGATGGCCGTCTACAACGGAGGCTATAGAACGACCAGAAAGGAAGCTAGAGATGAAGGCACAGATAGAAGGATAGAAACCGTAAGAGGGCAGTTTGGAAATTAAAGATTTATGCCAGACTCGATCGAAAGCCTTTGAGATGTCAAGTGCAATGGCAAAGCTTTCACCATAGTCCCAAAAGGAGGATGACCAGGAGTCTGAAATGTAGGTGAGAAGATTGCCTGTGGAGCGTGTCTGATGGAACCCATACTGATGATCATAAAGAAGGTTGTGAGAGGAAAGATGCTTTCAAATTTTTCTGTTCAGGATAGACTCGAAAACTTTTGAGATACAGGATGTTAGAGCAATTGGACGATAGTTAGAGGGTTGGGAATGGTCACCCTTCTTTGGGACTGGCTGAATGGCAGCAAACTTCCAGCAAGAAGGAAAGGTACAAGTTGACTGAGTTTGCCAAGGCAGGGTGTAAGCACAGGAGCACAGTTCTTGAGAAGAACAGGAGGGACTCCATCAGGCCCATATGCCTTATTAGTATTGAGGCCTGTGATGGCAGAAAATACATCAGCTGAAGAAATTTTAATGTTAGCCATGAGGAAGTCAGAGGGGGGAAGTGATGGAGGAACAGCGCCGGAATCATTTAAGGTGGAATTGGAGGAGAAAGTCTGAGCGAAGAGATCTGCTTTATCAGTAGAAGAAATAGCTACAGAGCCATCAGAGTAGAAAAGAGAAGGGAAGGATGATGAGGTAAAGTTGTTAGAAACGTTTTTGGCAAGGTGCCAGAAGGAGCGGGAAGAATTCGAGTTAGAGAGTTGAGAACATTTTGTACAGATGAAAATATTTTTAGCAGAGCGAAGAACAGACCTAGCACGATTCCGGGCAGAAACGTATAAAAGATGAGATTCAGAGGTGGGTTGGCTCCGGTACCTTTTCTAGGCCCTCTCCTTGTTGGAGACAGCATTAGAACAAGCGTGATTAAACCAAGGCTTTCGTGCATTAGTCAAAGGATATGAGAAAGGAATGTATGCTTCCATGCCTGAGAGAATAACCTCCATAATGCGCAAGGCACACCCAGATGTCTTCCAGTCATGGAAGCAATAGTCATTCCAGGGAAAATCAAAGAAGTACTGCCTGAGGGCCTCCCAATCCACAGCTCCAAAGTGCCACAGATGACGTTTTTTTGGAGGGTCCACAGGCCATACCGGAGCTATAGGACAGGTTAAGGTGATAAGGTTATGATCGGAGGAGCCCAACAGAGAGAAAAGATTAACAGTGTAAGCAGAAGGATTAGTTGTAAGGAAGAGGTCAAGTATGTTGGAGCTCTCTCCAAGGCGGTCAGGGATACGGGTAGGGTGCTGTACAAGCTGCTCTAGGTTATTAAGGATAGAAAAGGTGTACGCTTATTCACCAGGTGGATCAGTGAAAGGAGAGGAGAGCCAAAGGTGGTGGTGAACATTGAAATCTCCAAGAATGGAGATTTCAGACAAAGGAGAAATGGATAGGATGTGTTCCATCGTAGAAGTAAAATAGTCAAAGAATTTTTTATAGTCAGTAGAATTAGGAGATAAGTAAACAACACAGATATATTTAGTCAGAGAATGACAGGAACGCCGAAGCCACAGTGTAGAGAATTTAGCAGAATCGAGTTCAGGAACACGATCTAATCCTTCTCTGCATCCTGCTACTTTCTCGAAACTCATTTCAACGCCAAATGTGGCTGTTGTGTATATTCATGCAACAACATATCCAGCTCTTGTGTTCCTGAACTTGATTCTTCTAAATTCTCTGCTCTCTGTCTTCGTCTATCATGTCATTCTCTGACTAAATATATCTGCGCTGTTTACATAACTCCTAATTCTAATGACTGAAACTCTTTAACAATCTTAATTCTAAGATGGAACATATCCTATTGTTATGAAGGGAGATTTACCAGTTAGGTAGTCTTGTACCTTCGAGACGTTTCTGGTACCGAAAGTTTCGGTATGAGTCAGGGTTGCCAGTTTGCCTGCTGTTTGTGAGCGTAGTTATTTCGTAAGTTGTGCATTAATGTTTGTGCTCTTTTTCTCTATAATGTTTTATTTAAGTGATTGCTTGTTAAATTATGTAATTTAAGTTCGTATGGTTAATGATTTAGAGTGTTATGTAATGTAGGAAAACTCTAGCATGTTTTGATGTCTCGTAGTTGGTAACTGTTGTTGCTAGGGGCTATAGCAAGACAGTATGTCCTAGAATGTTGAAGTAGAAGTTTCGAGAGCAATGCAAGCTAATATAAGATGGGATAGCGATTATTACAAGTTTAGTCGGGTGTGAAGTCAGTTTGAGTGAAGTGCAGTCAGTTTTGGTTTAGTGCAGTGTCAGTGTCAGTGAAGGTTGTATATTTTTGGTACTTGTGAAAACAGTGGCAAACAGTGACGGGTTATTGAAGTTTGTATATCAGTGGAACTTGAGAAGACAGTGAAGTGTATTAAGTGTAATTACTGTCAGTGAAGATTATTTTCAGTACTTGTGTAATAAGTGAAGTGTTAGCAAGCATTAAGTGTACTGACTGTGAAGTGTTGTTAAACATTAAGTGTAACTGCAATCTATAAAGTGTGTATAGCTCCAGTGCTTGTGAGAACAATGAAGTGAAGTTGGAAAGCATTAAGTGGAACTATTCGGAAAATAAAGACAGTGAACTTTAAGGAGCCAGTGTTTATTTTCGCCTCAGTTGATCTTGTGTACTGCACACCTAAAGGCTGACCATAAGAAGAACAACTCGCTGGGCAACGTCCTTCCTATACTGTACTACTGCTGTTGGAGCCTGTGGCAGTGTGGGGATTGGGACGTAACACTGGTGTCAGGAGTGGGATTATTATTTCAGGGCTGCAGTGAGTCTAACCTTCGACATGGAAGTGGAAGGTGTGAAAACAAGGACTAGAGCTGGACAGGAGGAGGAAATTTCCCTGGCGACAATCGTGAAGCTATTACAGGCACAGAGTGATAAACTAGAGGCACAAATCGAAGAACAGAAAGAGTTCAGGAATGAAATCAAAGAACTATTTCAGGCAAATAGGGAACCACTAGAGGCACAACGTGAAGAACAAAGAGAACGATATGAGCAACTTCGAGAGGCATCAGAGGAGCAACAGAGGGAATTACAACCGAGGATGCAAGGACAGCTAGATGCCTCCATGGGGGAAATGAAGGAAGAACAGCAACAGCTTAAGGAGGAAGTAGATGCCAAGCTAAAGCAGCAGAAGTATGAGGTAAGCAATAATGTGATGGAGTGCAGACAGCATGTGGACAACCAGCTGAAGGTAAGTGAGGGAATAGTGGCGGAGTGCAGACAGCATGTAGACGACCGGTTGAAGTCAATTAGTGAGGAAATAGTGACGGAGTGCAGACGGCATGTAGATAACCAGTTGAAGCATGTAGTCAATCATGAGAAGATAATTAATGAGAAAAGTGAGGCTGTAGAGAAATATTGCACTGCTGAGCCTCAGGTTAGTGTACAGGGAGCGTATGAAGGGAATGGACAGTGTATGGTGAATCTTGACGGATCCCTGGCATCTGAAGATGGCATTACAGGGCTGAATTATCAGAATGTAGAAGTTGTAAGTCCTGGACTTAGTTATGATGCCTCAATTATTAGGCCCCAAACCAGTAAAGTGCATGGCTATAATGGGGATTCAGTTAAGAAGAAATCTCAAGAAAGTGATGGTAGTGTATCTTGGGAAGCTTACCGTGCACAGTTGAGTTACTTGCGGATCAGAATGGTTGGGATGATAAGAAGAAGGGTGCAGAAGACCCACCACTGAAGAAATGCAAGAGAACCTTGATGAATAGCGTGCGAGAAGACAGGACAGATGACATGCAGTGTAGTAGGAATGGGAATCATAGGAAGAAATGCAGCTGTACTGTGGTGACGGGGCTGGTGTCAGATGAAGAAGACCTGGGAAGGATGCAGATGGAGGGTGCAGATTTGCAACCAGTGCTGGAGTGGCTGCAGTGGAGTGCAGTGCGACCATCATGGGGAGGAATTTCCAGGTTGGGCCCTGCAACCAGAAGCTGCTGGAGTCAGTGGGACCTTCTTCGTTGCAACGGACTACTGGAGCATAGACAGCCGATGGCCTCAACAAGTATTGGCAACTGGTGGTTCCGAAGAAGATGAGGTCAGAGATCTTGGATGAGTCCCATAATCAGATAACTAGTGGGCACCTGCGAGTGAAGAAAACTTTAAGCCGGCTGCGACAGAGGTTCTACTGGATTGGCATTGTCAGGATGTTGAAGAGTGGTGTCGGGCCTGTGATGTGTGCTGTGCCAAGAAGGGACCCAAGAAACGTGGTTGCGCCCCTCTTCAGCTGTACCAAGTGGATGCACCGATGGAAAGAGCCGCGGTGGACATTGCTGGACCTTTGCCACTCACTGAGAGAGGAAACCGGTATAAATGTGTCATCATGGACTACTTCACAAAGTGGCCAGAAGCCTATGCCATCCCCGATCAAGAGGCTGCGACTGTTGCTCAGGTGTTGGTTGATCAGTTTTTCTGTAGTTTTGGGATGCCTCAAGAGCTACATTCAGACAAGGGTAGAAACTTCGAGTCTGCTGTGTTCCGTGAGTGCTGCAAGTTATTGGGGATCAAGAAGACCAGGACGACCCCCCCTAAGGCCACAGTCAGATGGGATGGGCAAACAGACTGGGACCAGAAATTACCTGCATTGCTGATGGCATATCGGTCTGCATCCCACGGGTCTACTGGCTACACTCCTGCAAAACTGATGTTGGGCCACGAGTTATGTTTACCCGTCGACTTGTTAATGGAAAGACCACCTAGTGAAGAGCTGCCTACAGACACCACCGGCTATGTGAAGCACCTTCAGGAAAAGCTGGCTGAGGTACATCATCAAGTGCGAGGAGCCCTCAAGTTTTCAGGAGAAGTGATGAAGTGCAAGTATGATGCCAAGGCAAGTGAAGTGAGCTTCAAGGATGGTGACCAAGTCTGGCTATACAATCCTCAGCGTAAGAAGGGACAGTCACCAAGGTTGCAGAGCCCATGAGACGGGCCTTACACTGTGTTGGACTGCCTATCGGATGTAACATGTCGAATTCGGGGAGGCAGGAAGTCTCGCCCAAAGGTGGTACACGTGAATCGTCTGTGGTAGTACCATGGGCCAGGACAGTACAGCTGGGATGTCTCTGAGGAATTGTGGTCACCCACAGCCGAGGATGTTGAGGACCAAGGAGCTGAAGTGCAAGAAGATGTTGACAGTTTCCCGAGGAAAGATGTGAATCAAGAAGAGGACCAAAACCTTCCTGGAGGAGTGGACTGTGTAGAGAAACAAGGACATCATCGGAAGCGGCATAGAAGAAGACCCGATAATTTGAAAGATTATCTTGTGTATAGTTAGATGTTTTTTTTAAGATTAAGGTTTATGTTTGTGTATAATGTGTAGTTTTGTCGGGACGACAAAGAACTAGGGAGGGGGTAGTGTTATGAAGGGAGATTTACCAGTTAGGTAGTCTTGTACCTTCGAGACGTTTCTGGTACCGAAAGTTTCGGTACGAGTCAGAATTGCCAGTTTGCCTGCTGTTTGTGAGCGTAGTTATTTCGTAAGTTGTGCATTAATGTTTGTGCTCTTTTTCTCTATAATGTTTTATTTAAGTGATTGCTTGTTAAATTATGTAATTTAAGTTCGTATGGTTAATGATTTAGAGTGTTATGTAATGTAGGAAAACTCCAGCATGTTTTGATGTCTCGTAGTTGGTAACTGTTGTTGCTAGGGGCTGATGCAAGACAGTATGTCCTAGAATGTTGAAGTAGAAGTTTCGAGAGCAATGCAAGCTAATATAAGATGGGATAGCGATTATTACAAGTTTAGTCGGGTGTGAAGTCAGTTTGAGTGAAGTGCAGTCAGTTTTGGTTTAGTGCAGTGTCAGTGTCAGTGAAGGTTGTATATTTTTGGTACTTGTGAAAACAGTGGCAAACAGTGACGGGTTATTGAAGTCTGTATATCAGTGGAACTTGAGAAGACAGTGAAGTGTATTAAGTGTAATTACTGTCAGTGAAGATTATTTTCAGTACTTGTGTAATAAGTGATGTGTTAGCATGCATTAAGACTAACTGTGAAGTGTTGTTAAACATTAAGTGTAATTGCAATCTATAAAGTGTGTATAGCTCCAGTGCTTGTGAGAACAATGAAGTTGAAAAGCATTAAGTGGAACTATTCGGAAAATAAAGACAGTGAACTTTAAGGAGCCAGTGTTTATTTTCGCCTCAGCTGATCTTGTGTACTGCACACCTAAAGGCTGACCATAAGAAGAACAACTCGCTGGGCAACGTCCTTCCTGTACTGTACTACTGCTGTTGGAGCCTGTGGCAGTGTGGGGATTGGGATGTAACACTATCAACTTCTCCTTTCTCTAAAATCTTCATTCTAGGTGATTTCAATGTTCACCGCCACCTTCGGCTCTCCTCTCCTTTTACTGATGTACCTGGTGAACAAGCCTACACCTTATATTTGACCTATTCCTTACAACTAATGCTTCTAGATACACCTTTAATCTTTTATCCCTGTTGGACTCCTCTGATCCTAATCTTATCATCTTAACCTGTCTTATTGCTCCAGTAAGACCTGTAGACCCCTCCCAAGAAACAGCAGCTGTGACACTTTGGGGCTGCTGATTGGGAGGTCCTCAGTCAGTGCTCGTTTGATTTTACCTGGAGTGATTAAAGCTTCCATGGCCGAGAGCCATCTGAGTGTGCCTCGCGCATTACGGAGGCTGTTCTGTCAGGCACGGAAGCATACATTCCTTTCTCTTATCCTGTGACTAATATAAATAATCCTTGGTTTAATTGCACTTGTTCTAATGCTGTCTACAAGAATGAGAAGGCCTACAAAAGGTTTCGGTGCCAACTCACCCCTGAATCTCATCTCGTTTATATTTCTGCCAGAAACGTGTTAAGTTTGTTCTTCACTCTGCTAAAAATATTTTCATTCGTTGGGTCTGGTTAGTACTTGGATGGGTGACCGCCTGGGAACACCGGGTGCTGTTGGCATCCTACATGTGAAGTGGGGTTGGTGGAGGATTAGTGCCCTTCCCTGTAAAACAATTAACTCTAAGCCCTTGGCCACCCCGTCTGGGATACATGACGTCTGGCAATGAATGAATGAATGAAAACTACATGCTCTGAGCTCTCCTACTCAAATTCTTCCTAATCCTTCTAGAACCTTGCCAGAAACCTTTCTAACAACTTTACCTCAACCATTCTTCCCTCCTCTTTTCTACTCTAATGGTTCTGCAGCTATTTTTTCTATTGGCAAAGCAGAACTCTTGATGGAGACTTATGTAGATGGTTACCAATCTTCTCCTAGAGCTATCAATAGTGGTTTTTCTCAGGGTTCTGTCCTATCACTAAATCTCCTCCTTCTATTCATCAGTGACCTTCTAAGCTGTACATTTCACCCTTTCCACTCATAAACTGATGACTCCACCCTTCACCTTTCCATTTGCTTTCCATAGCATCCATCTCAGCAGTTACTTCAAGAAACAAGGGATAAAGCTATGGCACACATAATGTCTGACTTCGCTTATATCTCTAATTGGGGTAATAGTAATCTTGTTGATTTATTGCATGAAAAACACTGTTTTTACATCTTTTTACCAGTCAAAATTCTAAGCCGGAGTATCTCTAATTTTTCACAATATCCAACTCAATCACCTGCATCATTTTTAAACATACTTGTGGTTTCATTCTCCCGGCATTTCTCTTGGAAAAATCATATTACCTCACTTCTACAATCTGCATCCAAGAGATTAGGTGTGCTAAGCCGACTCCGTGCCTTCTTTATATCTGCACAGTTGTTGATTTTATACACGGGCTTCATTCGCCCGTGTGCAGAGATAATTCTTAGGTGTGGGGAGGTCCCCACATACAGCTCTTCCCAACAAGGTGGAGTCAGAGGCTTTTCGTTTCATCAACTCTCCTCCTCTAACTGGCTCCCATCAACCTTTGCCTCTTCGCTGCACTGTTGCATATTTATCTCATTTCTATCGTTACTTTATTGGTCGTTGCTCCTCTGAACTGTCTGCTTGCATCCCTTCATCACTTCGACAGTCGCGTAACACCCGTATTGCAACAAAGTCTCATACCTTTTCTGTCCAACTCTCTAATGCAAGAATTAACCATTACCCCCAGGCTTTCACGTACACCCGAAAGCACTAATTCCTTCCCCCTTGTAGCCGGAGTCGCGGCCAGAGAGCAACCAGGCGATCGAACACCCCACACCCACCTCCCCGACCGCAATCCCAGTGTAAACATTGTTGGACAGATGTGAAACGGCCAAAGTTGGTGATGTTATAATGTGACATGATTTTTATAGACAATCAAAACACTAGGGGTAAGTATATAAAGGCATTTAATGTATGTGCTGTTATCCACAACATATGAGAAAGGCACGAAAATGAAAGAAGACCTACAGTGTTACGTCCTATATCATGTTACAGTTAAATATAATATAGGTGACTACATCTGTTGAAAGATATGTCTTTTCTCATCCATTCTCTTTGTCACCTCCCCCACCCTTCTCACTGAGCTCCCTTCCCCACCAAATGTTTCTCCTACCCTCTCCTACCCTTTGTTAACCAACATAAACTAAGATAATAATGAAATGATCCATCAGGTATTAATCATAATTATCATACACCTCTGTATGATACAATACTTCGGTATACCTGCCAACTAATTCATCCTGCTGTAAGCTGTCACGTGATATACCCACTGCTAGTTGGACCTTGTATTACAAGGACATATGGTTGTTAATCGTTAACACAGGTTGTGTGGTGTTGGACGTCCATTAATTCATGTAAAAGTGGCAATTTAAGCCATACATTATAAACACGAAAGGTTTGCGTTCCTGTCATTACTGAATGAACGAAACGAATCAGGAATCGGCTCTGACGAACCACAAACTCTCTGCTTTAACGAAAATATTCAGACTTCTTGTTACAACAGTGACACAGTGTCATTTTGTATACGGTTGAGCCACATTCAGTCGTATACATAATGATATTGTGTCACTGTTATGACAAGAAGTCGAAATATTTTCGTTAAAGCAGAGAGTTTGTGGTTCGTCAGAGCCGATCCCTGATTCGTTCCTTTCATTCAGTAATGATATTTAGGCCTTATGTGTTTATAATGTAAGGCCTAAATTGCCACGTTTGTATGAATTAATGGATGTCCAAAAACCACACAGCCTGTGTTAACGATAAACAACCGTATGTCCTTGTACGAGTAACACAAGGTCCAGCTTTCAGTGGGTAAGTCACAAAACAGCATAAAACTGGATGAAATAGATGGCAGGTAACCCGAAGTAATGTATGTTATTGATTTGTTGGTGTTTGATTTTTTTTTATAAATAACAGAACAGAGGAAGGGAAAACAAATGAGTAAAAAAAAAAAAATCCATACACCAGATTACTGGTGTCCTCTGTTCATAAAATATCTATAACAGTTAGACTTGAAGAGCTGTGGGTTGAAATTTGGAGGGAAACAATTTTGGGGAAGCGGGTTCCAGAGAGATGCAGTTCGGGGAATGAAAGAATTCTGATAGGCAGAAGTTCTACAATATGGCTGAGTGACATTCCAGTCATGAGCGCTACCAGATGCCCGTGTAGCACGAGAGAAGGCATGGAGAGGTGGCACCATGGACGCAACTTCGTCTTAGCATTTGCCAGAAGAATATCTGTAAAATAATGCAAGGGAGGCAACATTCCATCTTACTTGCAGGGGAGGTAGTTTATATGTAATGACAGGGTTGTTGATGATTCTAACAGCTTGGTTCTGAATTTTGTCTAGGTGTCTTAATGCAACCTCTCCATAACCATTCCACAAGGGTGAGAAATATTCAAGCTGAGAGCGCACATGACTTATAAATTATAGCTAACTGCTCATCGGCGAAGAAGTTACGGACTCTGTACAATAATCTAAGTTTCTTTGAGGCGGTTTTAGCAAGCGATCTGACATGAGAGGTCCAGCTGAGGGCACTGTTAAGTGAGACACCAAGAGTTTCAATACTTTTGGAGATGGGAATATTAGTAGCACTGAAGGTAATGTACGAATCTGGCAATATCTGTCTATTAGTAAATTGTATATATTTAGTTTTACTAGCATTAAAAGAGACAAGGTTGTTTTGTTCCCATTCACTGATTGTAGATAGATTTTGATTTACAGTATGGAGATGGCTGTACTGAGTTGAGAGGTAGAGATATTAGACTTTGTAAATGGATGTCTGAGTGTGAATGAACCATGTAGTGTTGAGTCATCTGCATATGAGTGAATGGGATTGTGGGTGACAGATAAGAGATCATTAATGTGAATCAGAAATAGGGTTGGCGCCAGAACTGATCCCTGCGGCACGCCGGCGTTAATTGAGTGGAAATTGGAATATACATCATCTACTTTTACTCTTATTTTCCTGTCACTAATATATGAAGAAATCAAAGGAACAAAAGACGTTAGTCCATAGCAAGTGAGTTTGGACAGCAGGGAACGGTGCCATACTCTGTCGAAAGCTTTAGAGATATCAAGAGCTACTGCATGAGTTTCTCCAAAAAGATCAATTGATTGATGGATGGTATGAGTTAAGAGATTGAGTATGTCAATGGTGGATCTTTCGTGGCGAAAACCATATTGTCTATCACTAATTAAGTTGTTGGATTCAAGATGTTTAACAATGTGCTTATTAAATAAAGTTTCAAATACCTTACCAAGAGAAGATGTGACAGCTATTGGTCTGTAATTGGAGGGGTCAGACGAACTTCCTTTCTTCGGGACTGGGTGGATATTGGCTTCTTTCCATGAATTTGGGAATAAAGAAGTACGTATGCATAGTCTGAATAATTTAGCTAGGACAGAGGCAACTTCAGGGGAACACTTTTTCAAAACAGTTGGCGGAATTCCATCTGGGCCTGGAGCTTTGTTGGTAGGTAAATTGTCTAGGATGGATTTTATGTATCTTGCCTGTATTTTAAGTGGGGCAATTTCAGGAGAATCAAGTTCCAGTACTGGGACATTCTGGCTGGTATCGTCTATGGTAGAGTTTCTGGCAAAGGTACTGGCAAAGATATCTGCTTTCCCACGTGGGTCATTTGTAATGTTGCCATCTGAAGATTTTAGTGGGGGAATGGAAGATGACTTGTTAAAGTTATTATTGAAAGAATTAAGAGTTGACCAGAATATTCTATTGTCAGAGGTGTTTGGTAATATTGATATCATCAATACCTGACGGATAATTTCATCATTATCTTAGTTTATGTTGGTTAACAAAGGGCGGGAGTGGAGGACGAGAGAGTAAGAGAAACGTTCGGGAGAGACAGAAACCCAGAGAGAAGGCTGGTCACTGTGGTGGAGGTGGGGGCGAGAATGGATGAGAAAAGACATCACATCTTTCAACAGATATTGTCCACCATACTCTACGTATTTGTAACATTACAATATAGGAGGTAAGTATATACACAATAACAGTACACTGTATGTCTTTCATTTTCGTGCCTTTCTCATATGTTGTGGATAAGAGCACACATTAAATACCCTTATATACTTACCCCTACTGGTTTTAATTGTCTATAAAAACAGTCATATCACATTATAACATCACCAACTTTGGCCGTTCCACATCCATCCAACAACGTTTACACTGGGGTTGCGGTCGGTGAGGTGGGTGTGGGGTGTTCGATCGCCTAGTTGCTCGCTGGCCGCGACTTCGGCTACAAGGGGGGAGAAATTAGTGCCTTCGGGTGTACATAACAGGCCATCTCTGGAACTGACTCCCTCTGTATATATTTCCTACTTCCTATGGCCTACAGTCTATCAAACGCAGTGTGTTCATGCATCTGGAAATGAAATGAACGGATCTTAAAATTGGCTCTTTTTTTTTTTTTTTTTCATTTTTGGAGAGAACAATCTTGCTGGCTCCTGGCCTTTGATTCCTTCTTTCTTACGCACACACACACACACACACACACACACAAGCTCAGTAAGTTAAGACTTCCAAAATGGCGCTTAAGAGAGAGAGAGAGAGAGAGAGAGAGAGAGAGACCTTCCAATTCCACCACCACTCTTTTGCATGCAGCACACGTTTCGCGTCTTTGGAACTTCTTTGGCACTTCAAGTCCTTCTCGCGATATAAAAGTCTTCTTTGTGCTTCCTCCCCAGTGCCGATACCTTCTGTTTATTCGGTGTTTTGCTGTCGCCCCTCACTTCCCGTTCCCCAACTCTCTCCCACCCGCTGGTACCTTACTTTTGGCTGAACATTAAACTAGGCCTTATGACCTGACTTTCCTGATGGGATAACACTAAGTTTCTTCTCTCTCTGTCTCTGTGTCTGTCTGTCTGTCTGTCTGTCTGTCTCTGTCTCTGTCTGTCTGTCTGTCTCTGTCTCTGTCTCTGTCTGTCTCTCTCTCTCTCTCTCTCTCTCTCTCTCTCTCTCATTTTAACTTAACTCTTTCCTCTGTGACGCCTTGCCAACATGTGGTGGCGCTGTGCACGCAGGATGTAGTAGCTGCGGCCTCCGCCCAGAATCTAAACCTCATATTACCTGCAAGTTGCCGTGGGAAGGACCCCGGTTCGTTCCTGATGAGGCACTATCTACCAGAATCGGTCGTCGGATCCCTAAACGGCGCACGTACTGTACTGTATCTATAGGAGCGCCCGACATCAATATTTGCTTACCTGTGGTCGACAGCTCTTCTCGAACAGACAGACCAGGGTTAAGGAACTACAACGGTGACGTTTAATTGTACAGTAGTTTAATAATACTGTACTGAAACCAAACGATATTGTATAGGCTTTGGAATAGTCCCATGTAACGAATGGATTTTGGAAAGTTGTAACTGACTTCGCTTGATTGAAAAGCTTAACTTAAAAATAATTGTCATGATATAGCAGGAATAATAAAAAATGACATCCGTTGACCGAAGGGGTTATGTTTAGACTCACTTCTGCTTAAGAACTCTAACTGATACACGAACCCTCACGTCCGTATCAATAAAACTGATTTTTCGAACGTGTAAACAAGCCCCTAGGATTTTATGGTTATTTATAGAAAACTTGCATTATCTAGATGTGAAAAGCCTGCATCCCAGAATGCAATGTGCAGTCAGCTGCCGTAAAGTAAAGTTAATGAAAGGTTGTCTACATTTCCGCCTTTCAGTTTTAGTTATACGACTCTTGCATACTGCTCGTATCAGTTTGAATTTTTCTTAGCTCTATCCTTCTAATTCATCCATAACGTCTCAGCTTACTCTTGCTCTCAGCTTATATGTCCTCTTCACCTTACTCTCTCCCACTTAAGTTTACTTGAATATTTCTTATCTTACCCCTTCACCGGGCTTATATGTCTCTCATAATACTTCTTTCCTAGCTCATTTCTTAATCTGAGCATGCTATTATCTTCAGTTTATTAGACCCCATGCTGTCTTCCCCAGCTTACCGCTCCTTCTCAGGTTACTATTCATTCTAGCTTCTTCCTTTCCTTCAGTTTACTCTCCTCCCGTCCAGACTGCCCTCTCTTCTTCCAGACGTACGCTCTTTTTTGCACTCTACTCTTTCTTCTCTTCAGCATACTCTCTTCACCTACCAGATTACTGTCAGTTCTTCCAGATTACTCTCTCTTCTCTCTCTCTCTCTCTCTCTCTCTCTGTCTCTCTCTCTCTTGTAACTTAAGCTCTCCACTTTCCAGCTTACTCTTTTCCCGTTTTTCTGTCCTTTATAGCTTATTCTTTCCATCCTTCAGTTTTTTCTCTCCCTTCCAGCTTACTCTGTCCACCTTCCAGCTTTCTCTCCACCCCGTCCAGTGTACTCCGTCCCCTCCAGCTTACTCTTTTCACCTTCGAATTTACGGTATCTCCCTTCTGGCTGACTCTCTGTCCCTTCCACTTGACTCTCTCCTCCAATCTACTGTCTCCCTCTTTCAGTTTATTCTCTCAGCTTAGTCTCCCTTTTTATTTACTCCCCACACCATAAACGTAACTACTTTATTCCACCAGTCATCTTAACCTCATTCCCTCTAAAGCCTTCTAAGCTGCCAAGGAGCTCACTGCTCATTAGCTTAAACCCTTAAATTCAGCTTTTCTGCTTACACTCCTGCTTTCTCTGCTGTCAGCGCAATGTAACAGACTCAATATTTTAATTTTGCATCCCTAAGCAGTCAGTATTGCATGATAATTTGCATCTTTCCTTCAGATTACTCTTCAAAGCATACTCCCTTTTTCCTATCAGCTTACTTTCCAACTCCTTTCAGCTTACTCCCATTTCCTTTCAGCTTACTCTCCCTCTCCTCCCAGCTCACCTTTTCCCTTCTAGCTTACCCTCCCTCTTCTCCCAGTATACCGTTTCCCTTCTAGCTTACTCTCCCTGTCCTTTCAGCTTTCCCTCTCCTTTCAGAGTACTTTCGCTTTCCTTTCAACTTACTTCCCTCTCCTTTCAGTTTACTCCCCCTTTCCTCTAAGGTCACTCTCTCCTTTTCCGTTTACTCTCCCTCTCCTTTCAGCTCAATTCCTCTTTCCTATCAGCTTCCTTTCTCTCCATCAAGCCTCTTGAAACGAAGGTATCCGGCACTTTCTTCAACATTATTTACTGGTGAGAGAACAATTCCAGCACCCAGACTTCTCCCCCTCCCCTTCTCTCTCTCTCTCTCTCTCTCTCTCTGAATGTCTGTGTGTGTTTGTTCGTTAGTCTGTATTTACTTTGTATTTGTCTGCCTGTCTGTCTGTTTATCTATCTTTCAATCTAGCCATCCATTCAACTCTCTACCTATCTAGTTATCTATCTAACTTTCTATCGTTTTGCTTGCTTATCTCCTTACCTATTGTCTAATACACTTTTTCCCTCTCTCCTTCTTCATTCCTTCTGTTCCACGTCTTTCCCTCCTTTTTACTCAGTCCCGTCACAGTTTTCATATCTTCCTTAATTTTCTCCCTTTCTCTCTCTTACCTTTTCCTTATCAGCTGTACGGGAAACAACATTGGTAATGAGAACAGATTTCTCTATAAATTCGATGTGTGTGTGTGTGTGTGTGTGTGTGTGTGTGTGTGTGTGTGTGTGTGTGTGTGATGACTGGCGGGTTAAGAGAACAAGTGTGTAGTGAGCAGAGAGTGACGGGTGATGTGTGTTGGGTTGGACATTTCTGGGCAATACTTCCTGGGAAATCTGGCGTTGTTGCTTGGACGGTATGAGCGTGATGTTGATTTACAGCAGAACTGCAAGAATAAAAAGAAGAAGAAATTAAGCACTTGTCTCCTGGTATCTCGCGAAACATGAAACAGACGTCATACTTTTGAAGTGGTTAATGGCGACAGATTCTAATCCTTTCACTAATTTCTTGAATCCGAGTCACGGCTTTGATAGTTTATTCCTGCTTCTACCAGGCAGTGAAATTCAGTTTCAGGAATAGATATCATATTGAAAACACTGATTAAGGCTACATCTAATTTGTGCATGTCAAAAAGTCTACCCTAAACTGAAGAATATTGTCCGGAAATGATAAGAATAACAGGGTTCAGATTAGGCTAGGTGTAGGCTATATTGTCTCTCATTAATATTAGCAAAATATATAGCACATCTTCGTGATAAAACTTGAATATTCAGGTTACAGTGCTGAATACGAAAGAGTAATGCTGAGATCAAATTTACTTTGACAAACAGACAGACGTATGAAATCGTTTGTCGGTATTTCGAATAAAGCAACAACACCTAGTGAGTTACGTGTAAACGGTTCACGATGTTATATGCAAACAGTTATTGTGTTGGGCCAGTAGTATCCTGGCATTCAGATCATTCTAACTCCTCCAGATTCTACCTTTATGCTGAAGACAAGCATGTGGTAGCGAATGCAAAAAAGTATGAAGATCTCATACAATTAAAGTAGCTTGTTTCAGATTACGACCATGTATAAGAAGGGTAAATACAGAGATCAGTTTCCTACGACTTTCAGCCAACTTTTACCTTCCTGAATTTTTCCCCTAAGCTGAATTGGATCACCGCGAGCTAAAATGATTAAAACGAAAAAAAAAAAAAAAAAATCACCGCCATGAAGCACGTGTATTTAAGCGGCGACGTTGTATGCGAAGGATAAATGTTCATTCCCATTTTACCCTGAGATTCACTTCCCGCGTTCCTGAATTTTACATGTATGTCAATGTATTCCAACCACGGTTCGTGGCCACGCAAAGCTGACAAATCCCAGTATCGATAAATCTAATATATTTATTTACATATCGTATTTCGTTAACCTTGCTTTATCTCGTTTCTTCTCAGTCATTCGTTATGGGTTTAAATTTAGTGTTAAATGCATATATTTACTTTTTCACTCATCCAGTACGAGGGACCTGTGAAGAAAAAATAGAAAAATAAAAATACCAAGACTGACTTATGTAAGACGGCATTGAAGTGAAGGTGTTAAAATTATAATAATGATGTAAGATAATTCAAGCTTATTCAGATCTATGAATGACGTGAAAAGTGTAGCGTGCAAACTTGTCATAAAATACATGAAGTAATTCAGAAGCTTGGTATAAAAACTGATTATTGCAAATTTCGCAATCATTTCCGTTACATTTCTGAGCGCAGAAGCTACATCAAGGAAATCAGCAAATAAATTCCTTATCTAGGTGGCACTTACTGTCTTACCTTTTCCATCATGTGTTTCTTTGTATTTTAAAAGACATACCTATCGTTGGTCAAACCACTGGAAGTTGGTAATAACAAATATGGATGGATGTGAAAAATTAGGGAAGTTATGAAGAGCACAAGTGAAAATTACGTAGGACGCGAGAAAGAAAGGAAAAGTCTTTGGACGACGAACGTTGTTATGATGGTTGATGTGTTACTGTTCATGGACAGACAATTGATCCCTAAATTTTGCTTAGTGTTATCAGTTGTACAGAATATGACCATATATTTATGACGTTTCCACTTCCTTGGTCAGTACTATTGAGATCCTGGCCGGACAAGACACAAAGCCTCCTGCATGATGTTCAGAGTTTGCAGCTCTTCTCACCCCCAACCTTGGCTCCTCCGGCTGTTGCTGACGCGCGGAAATTACCTGTATTGATTACCTTATCTTACTTGCCCACACCATCAGCTGCCACCATCATAACAGTACATGTTCTTGCTCTGTTACACTTCGTAGCACTTTTTTTTTCATAACTGATTTTGCACATAAGACTTAGTGCTCTCTTGTTTGTGTCCAAATTTACCACGCTGTGTGAATACCTTAACTTCCACTTTGCGACATCATCTGTCATCATTGCCATCATATTATGCTGTATGATCTTTGACTACACAATTTTCAAAGGTATTTTCGTCAGTTTAAGAGCGCTTCTAACCGTTCTTACTGACCAATTAAATTGCATTTTGTTTACCCTTTTATGTTGATATAAAATACATAAATAACATGAGACTGTGAACGTACCCGAAAAAAAAGAAAATGTATCAAAATCTCATTGGCATAGGAGAATTCATAGCTCCTCTTTCACAGATTTGCAGTTTGCATATTCTCTTGTATTATATTTCAGCTAACGCCACTTGATTTAATTCTGATAGGAGCAATGAGAGCAGCCTGAAAATGTTGATACTAGTACCATTAACCCTCTGAAAGTCGGGGAAAAACTTATATATGCTGGCTCCGCCAGATTGTTTTCTTCCTGAATTAGGACATCGTACCAAATTTTCCTTTGTTTATTACACCGTGATATTGTTTTGCAGGTGAATTATTTCTTTCTAATAGGGATATTACTTCATACGTACTGGATGATATTAACCATTTCATCGTGATTACATCATCATTACTTTATTATAGCTGTTTTGTAGGAATAATTCAACTTAGTAAGGATTTGTAGTAGGGAAAGGATTACTTAAAGCAATAAGTATCTAACTGCTTCAGATGAAATAATCTTCTGGAGCTAAAAAAAAAAAAAAAAAGCTAGTCTAGACATAGCATGAATAAAATATAGGTTAGTGAGCAAACTAATTGACAGTATTTTGTTAAATTAAGTCTTAGAAAACTCCGTGCCAACTCCCTTATAGTAATTTAGTTTTAATATTTCACCTGAAGCGCTTCAGTTCAGTAACACCTTTGTGAATTTCATTCATGATACTATCAGATGACGTTTTATTCTGCATAGAATTGTTGAACTACATAGGTTCGTTATAGTAACCTGTTAAGATTTTGAACGTCACTATTACATAATTAGTGCATATTATTTTACTCATTAGAATATGAGAGACCAGTCCTTTATAAAATCGCATGGCGGAAGCAAATATGAAACACTAAGTGTAATAACGTTATTAATCAGTACAGGACTAACCAGGGGATTAAGTGATTGTCAATTAGTTAATAAAGTGGTCTGCTGTCTCGAGTTTCATTTCAGGCTATGGAGAGGAAGATATAAACATGTCATAGGCGTCCACACTGAAAATGTGACATGTTCGAGCGAGCGAGCGAGCAAGTGATGCAGTGCTGAATATTGCCTCATGTGGCTCCTCCTCCTCCTCTGATTTTCTGACCTGAAAATACACACATTAACTTACTAGATTACGCCAGAAATATTCCTTCACACTTCCTAAAACCAGCACTCATTTTGTATTAATTTTCGGTCTAGGGATTGGGACCTAGCAGGTTAATAATGACTGTTTTTTGCTCACTCACGAAAATTACTTTCACCAAATCTCTTGGTGCACTCCGATTCGAATCAGAAATTCAGAGTTTCTTTCGGCGATCAGGGTATTGCATTAATTTGGCTCGGAGTCAGTCAAAATAAAAAATAAAAAAAGCCAAACAGAAGGTATTATTTGTTCTGAAAAGCCAAAACCTGGTTGCTTTCAGCAATCGTCGGAAAATACTGCTACGCTACTCACGCAACCTTAGACCGTTACTTCTTTCGCAGCCGGCTGTTACGCTAATCCGCCTTATAAAAAATCGTTTCCTCGATTTACGGAAAATCTATTGGGAATTACGGACTGTCTATGAAATGAAAATAATTGAGGTGTTTTTAAGCAATTTCCAAATTGGTGTCTATCTTTCTTGTAACATCAAAAATTGGCTGAGATATACAAAAAAGTTCGCTACTGTACAGAGTTTTTCTCCCGACCCCTGCCCCCATTTCTTGCTGATGCGATAAATCTTTCGCTCAGGTATATGATTATGTCGGGGGTCCAAACTGTGATTAAATTTGGTGTTCTCACTCTCTTCACTCTCTCGAACAATTACGTTAATAGAATTTTTTGGTGAGTTTTCTCAGTAGCTACCGACATGTCAATACCTACCTCCTGCCACTCCCCTGGTAATACGATAACACCAGTCATGATGCAAAATACCTTTGTATTGAACATATATTCAGTATGGATGGCGGTTATTAACGACGAAGTGGTGACGTAAGAAAGTATGTGATAGATATTAAGGCCTCTAGGAACGGCCTAGGGGATATTTTAAAAAATGCCGTAGCTTCTCCCTGAAGTGGTAGTGCTTGCGAATACAGATGGTTGGCCTGTGTGGGATGATCAGGATTCTCTAGGCTGGGTGATGTGTGAAAGAATGTGACTTCTATTTCATTGGCCATGTTGTTGATAGATTCCTTAATTGCCTACATGCCTACCCTACTTGTGGGTTCGACCTCACTGGATTTTGAGGTAACAACAGGGTTGCGATAGTGACATCATGCCGACGATGATGAATATGATAATGATAATGAAGATGATGATGGTGATGATGTCCTACATATATTTGGATCTAATATATATATATATATATATATATATATATATATATATATATATATATATATATATATATATATATATATACACACACAGAGGGAGAGAGAGAAAGATCTTTTAAAACCTAAGTTACTGCCATTGCTCCATTGGGTCTGAATGTCACCAGGCTGCCTCAGGTGACAAGCAAGGCTCGATAAACGACTGGCAGCCATTAGTGCACATTGGGGATGTGTGCGGATCCAGAGCCAGGTGTGGGGGAGAGACAGGTGTGGGGGAGGCAGGTGTGGGGGAGAGACAGGATTGAAGGGAGGCAGGTGTGTGGACAGATGTGAGGGAGAGGCAGATATTAGGGAGAGCCAGGTGTCAGAGAAGCAGGTGGAAGGAAGAGACAAGTGTGGTGGAGGCAGGTGTGGGAGCAAGGCAGATATGGAGGAATGACAGATATGAGGCAGACAGGTGTGGGCAACAGGCTGGTGGGGGGAGGTAGGTGTGAGGGAGAGGCAGGCGTGAAGGAGAGGCAGGTGTGGGGGAAAGACAGATGTGGGGGATGGGGCAGATGTGGAGAAGAGGCAGGTGTGAGGTAGAGGTAGCTCTTAGGGGGTTAAGTGTGGGGGAGAGGCAGATAGGGGGAAGCAGGTGTGAGGGAAAGGAAGACAAAGGAGTGCAGAGGAAAGCGTACAGCAACAGACCTGTTGGTCCTTTCGTGGTTGTTTGGTATAGGGAAAGTTATAACTGACAAAACTAATCTATCAGCTAAAGATAAGGAGAGATAAGCAGGAAGGCTTCCCCTCACACCACACGCTCCAGCACGATATAGTAAGAAGGACCACAATCCAACGCATGAAGATGGAGAGAAGCAGGTGTTGAGAACAGGTAGATGGGGAGGAAGGTGTGAGGTAAATCAAGGTGCAAGAGAAAGGTAGGTGTTGAAAAGAGGCAGATGTGGGAAACAGACTGATGGAGGAAGGCAGTTGTGGGGGACAGGCAGATGGGAAGGCAGGTGTGAGGGACAGTTAGATGGGAGGATGGCAGGTGTGGGGGAGCGGTAGATGAGGGGAGGCAAGTGTGAGGAACAGGCAGAATTTTGTAGGGGAGAGAAGAGTTTGGGGAAGAGACAGGTGTGGGGGAGTGGAAGGTGTGGGGGAGAGGCAGGTGTGGAAAACAGGCCGATGAAGGAGGTAGGTGTGGGGAACAGGCAAACGAGTGAGACAGGTGTGGAGGACACACAGGTGTGGGGAGAGGCGGGTGTGGAAAGAGGCAGGTGTGTGGGGGAGAGACAGATGCAGGGATGATGCAATGTTGGGAAGAAGCAGGTGTGGAGGAAAGGCAGGTGGTTGAGAGAGGAACAGGTGTGTGGGAGAATCAGGTGTCGGTGAGGGAGGTGTGAGGAAGGGAAAGGTGTTAGGGAGCGCAGGTGTGGGGGAGTGGACTATATGAGGAAGGTGTGGGGGACAGGGAGGTATAAAACAGATTATCGGGAAGATCAAGGTTTGAGGAAGGGGTAGGTGTGTGGGAGAGGCAGGTGTAAGGGAGATGCATGTGTGAGGGTGAGGCAGGTGTGGAGGAGGCAAGTGTCTGAAAGAGGAAAATGTAGAAGGGAATGTGGGGTAAAGGCAGGTGTTGATAACTACAAGGTTGAGAGAGAGAGAGAGAGAGAGAGAGAGAGAGAGAGAAGCATGTGCGGGGTTGGCAGGTGTGTGTGTGTTGGGGGGACGGGGAGGCATGTTGGTGGCAGATGTGTGTGGGAATGGGGGCACTTTGTATTTGCTCCCTGACTGATGATATCTACCTGCAACAAGAGCCTCGATTACCCCTTTCTCCCTGTATACACTGCCTGCAAAAATACTTACAATAACATTTCATAATATTTGTGCCAGTTAGGCACGAATATTAAAAAAATTAAAAGATATTCTAAGACAATATTTCAAGAGAACAAAAGACTTAGCTTCACAAATTATCTTTGAGCTTCACAATGAGAGTTTGTCTTACTACTCGTATTATTTCACTCCCTTAACGCTGACATAGCCTGGCAGTAAGGGTAAGTGACTGAAATATTTTACATTTTTTTCCTATTACTGGAGGACGACACACATGGGCAGGATAACTTACGCTGATTTTGGTGTTATTTTGTCTTCAAACCAGGTCATGGTTTTGTTATCTCTTTAATCCAAAGTCACCTGCATTCCTTATAAGATCAAATGTGAGACTGTCATTACATCCTGCCTTACCCCTCTGCATTCTATTCAAAGCTTACTGTACATCTTTAGGGTTGTCGTTGCCCCAAGTTCATATGGACGTGAACCTGGTTGACTGCTGGATAAACCTATCATTTTCCTTCAGCATACCACCCTTCTCTTGGGGAATGAGGAGGGAGTTACTGGAAGTTTGTATAACCGGACAATGACGCCGCCCGGCTATATTAGTGTCACCACATGACGGCGTCACTCAAAATGTAATGGCAGGAATAGATGTGTCTACCATTTCCCTCTCCTGAATTCATTCTTGAGTCACAAAATGCTTCTATTTTTGTCTTCATTTGGTTTATTTCTTCGTTACGGTCTTTTAAAACAAACATTTCGTTTCTACTTAACCAAGCCTCTGCTTAGTTGCTATTTGGTCTTTGACACTTATTATTGTGTCAGTTATATTCATATTAAAATTCGGATGGCTTCATTTTTCGTCTGTTTAGTAATTTTCTTTTATTATACTGTTTCGGTGTGAATATTTCTTGCCCTTACGATCCAAAGCGTTTCTTTATAATTTCCTAAGTGCTAAGTGAAACTTTGCTGTTATTGTTTCGAGATTTCCTATCTGTTACTTTTGGAGCATCTTCCTTTACTGTTTTCAATGTCTTCTTTCATTAGCAATGCTGAAGTAATATTTATTCTCATTTAATCAGATTTATGTATCACCAACTCTCTTCTTTTTGTCAATCAATGACCTTCCAAGCTGTACATCTAACCCTATCCACTCGTATGCTGATGATTCCACCCTTCACCTTTCCATTCGGTCCAACGTCTATCTCAACAGTTACTTCAACAAACAAGGGATAAGGCTATGCCAACCTAATGTTTGACTTCGCTCGTATCTCTGACTGGGGTAAAAATAATATTGTTGCTTTTAATGCATCAAAAACTCAGTTTTTACATCTATCAACCCGACACAATCTTCCAGAGGAGTACCCACTAATGTTTAATAATATCCAGCTGAGTCCTGCATCAACCTTGAACATGCTTGGGGTTTCATTCACTCGGGACTTATCTTGGAAAGATCATACTGCATCTCTTGTAAAATCTGCTTCCAAGAGATTAGGTGTGCTAAGCCGACTACGCACCTTCGTTACCCCTGCATAGTTGTTGACTTTATACACGGGCTTTATTCGCCCCTGTTTAGGAGTACAACTCTCATGTGTGGGGAGGCTCCCCACATACAGCTCTTCTCAATAGGGTGAAGTCAAAGGCTTTTCGTCTTATCAGCTCTCCTCCTCTTACTGGCTCCCTTCAGCCTCTGTCTCTTTGCCGCACTGTTGGATCTTTATCTCTTTTCTGTCGTTACTACCATGGCCACTTCTCCTCTGAATTATCTGCTTGCATCCCTCCACCTCTACGACGGGTGCATAGCACCCGTCTAGAAACAAACTCTCATCCCATTTCTGTCCAACTCACTAATGCAAGAGTTAACTGTTACTCCCAGTCCTTCATTTATGCTACAGGTCAGCTCTGGAACTGTCTCCCTCTGTCTGTATTTCCAACTTCCTATGATCTCCAGTCTTTCAAAAGCAGTATGTCCAGGCATCTCGAAATGAAGGGACCTTGAATTTGGCTCGCTTTTGTATTGGTTTTGTTTTTTCTTGGAAGGAACAGTTTGTGGGCTTGTGGCCTTTGGTTCCTCGTTTCTTGCATAAAAAAAATAATTTCGTGTGTACAGAATATATGTATGTATGTATGTATGTATATGTATGAATGTATGTATGTTAAAATCTTATGGATGCCTTATTTAATCTTAATCAGAATTAGTACATGTTCTGTCTGTGAGGGAGGGAAGAACTGCATCCTTTTTTATGCACATCCATCAAAGCTCAACATAATACTTCATGGTGAAAGTCCAGGGCGCAAAAAATATCTGATGAATGACCCAGTATAAGTCAAACCTGGCACGTACAATGTGTGTGGGGATGGGAAGTGGTCCAGTTTGAATGCAAATCGATTAGTGTTTAAGGTCGAGGGTCAAGGTCAAATTTCAGGCACGGAGTCAACGTGCTCTTTGAGCTTCCCATTTGGTTTGTTCTGTGTTGTCATCTGCTTAATTCACCAACTGTTGGTACTTCATAAACTCTTCAGGAGGATGACGTACAATTTTATTCGGCTTAACCACACTATAGTCAAGGAAGATGATGAACAGTGTTTCTAATCCCCCTAAATCAAACTCTTCTACGCAGTGATCAGAAAACTATATATAAACGTCATCACGATGGATATGTTAATCAGTGAACTAACTCTGCTGCCTTCTTTCTCAGTTATAAGTCTGGCTTCCTTTTCAGGTCCTGAAAGGTAATTACTTCCTTCTCTTAGCCTTACATTCCTTATGGCCATTGTTCCCGTGTACTCCCTCGAGCCCCAGTCCCTTTCACTTTGTGCTCCCCAGTCCCTTTCAGTTGTGCCATGTAACTTTAGAAACATTTGTTTTAGATCTCCTTTTCTTTTTAAAAGAGTTCTGTTTATCTTTCCTTTTGATGTCCCCATATTCCAGTGTTTACACAAAACGTCACTTGAAGACAATGGTATATTATGTGGTTTAGTATTCTCATGGTGGTGCTGGGACGTGGCGCCTTCAAGTGATGGCATCAGTATAACCAGCAGGTCCAGTATTCGGTTGCACAAGCACCTCTCAATCCATGCCCGTCCCTCGAGAGGGTTTTGGTAAGCTGATGGTGAGGGACAGCTTCAGCTTGCGGCACACAGGGTTCATATCCATATGTACCTTGGTGTTCACGAAAAACAACGTTTTTCAAGGTGCACTTGCTGTTATCCCGTCACTGCGAGGACGTCATTTGTAACTGAGTCTTGTTATTATCATAGGGGTAAATTTCAGCTGATAGTGAAAGAGATTAATGAAGGTTGCATGTAAGTTCTTCAGTTAGACATATCTCTCCAAAAGTTGATTAAAATGATCAAGTATCAAAATAAGACTGGAAAGGTACTGTGAACATATCGGTATTATGCTTTTATTAGTATGAGGCTCATTTATCGCGACTTCCTCCTACTGAATACCCTTCATGTCCAAAAGATATTGTAACTTTATCCCTTCAGTCAGATGACGTATTATCATTAAAATTACTCCTGCATATTACATATGTCTTTATTCAGCTTGGGAGAGATTTCAAAATGGAGGTGATAGGTATAGCCTGCATTATTATTTTTTACCACAGGCGCGCTCTTATAAAAATATAAAACCGCTTGATGGTATCAAAATGACTGAAAAGTAACTAAATAAACAAATTACAAATAACACATTATAACACACGTCGCCGATTTCATGATATTACGAAGGATAGCTGATATCACCATCATCATTTATCATCATCATCATCATCATCATCAGCAGCAGCAGCAGCAGCAAGAGAAGCCTGAGGCAATCCACTGCAAGACAGTGGCCTCTACCATCTTCCTTCACTGTACTCTATTGGCTGTTGACCTGTTCTGTCCTGCACAGGCAAATTTCATCTTTCCAGCTTGTTTTCTCTCTCTGCCTCATCGTCTTCCTCCATCTCTGGATTTCGTCTTAGTCAGCTGTGAAGGGATTCTGAAAGATATAGGTATTCAAGTCCCCAACCACAGTTTAATTACCGGTGATCTCCCTTACTTCTATCAGCACGATAGAATCTAGTTATAGTCTGTTCTTGGTGCTAATTAATATTTTTATTGAGTGTAGGATACCTCTCTGGTTAATGAAGACTGTAAAAACTTCCTAACTGTTTCGAAAGATCTGTAGGAAGTCACGATAAAAAATGTACGGCATTTTTCATTAAGGGTTAATATACAGAGGTATCCATTCAAATTATTAGTATGGTTTCACCTAATATGGTTTATTTTCCTTCATATACTTGATTTTTTTATTTTATTGAAACGTACAGTATGATGACGTCCTTTTTTTTTTTTTTTTTTTTACTAAATTCTTTCCTCCTTAGGACATGTTATATTGCTTAGAGGGTTCTCGAACTAGAAGCGATGGATAAAGTTTTCATGCTATATACTATATTCATATACTACAAAGGCGTTCTCCACAGCTGAGTAAAATTGTCGAGTGGTGTCAAGAATGAAGTAAAAAAGATTTCATTATGGTGAAGGGGTAAAGGATAGGATTCCTTTAATGTACACTTCACTGTGAAAGTTAGGCAGTTGGGATGAAAAGGAATGGGAGACATAGAACGAGATGGAGAGGCGAGTATGAGAGAATATGATAAAGAGAGACTGATTATATAGTTCCTTCGTCTGAACATGACTCAGATTGTCATTTTGCGGCTTATTTCACGCAACTCTAATACAGAAAAGAAGTTTTACGGCTCTGTGACATAGATCTTCATGTCAAGCAAAATTTTCTTGTGTTAATCACTATTTACAACTCATGAAGTAAAATGGAGAGAGAAATTTTATACCATTTTTTGGTGAAAATAATAGGAGAAAGTGTGAGACTAAGGTGAATAAGAGGAAAAACAAGGTGACAGTGAACGAGGTGACGCGATTTGGTGCTAGTATTCATAAGGTAGGATGGTGTGTCCTTGGGCAAGGGGTTATTAATGAGAATGGACAAAACGCGGAGAGTGTTCTCGAGGCAACCTGTCACAGGTTGCAGCGTCAGACTGATAGATGAAAAGATATACAAACAGAAGCATACTGCAAGAACAAACTTTCATTCAGTCTGCACTCCACCATCATTTCAACTAAATTCCCTTCAATTCAACTTATATATTCATCTCACTTTTTTAGTCCTTTCACCTAGTATCATCATCCGTCCCCTCCCCAGAGGGGCTCGGGGACGGGTATTGTTTTCACTCGGTTTGCCTGTTTGTTTGTTAGTTTGCTTGTTTGTCTGTCTGTCTGTCTATCTGTCTGCCTGTCTGTATGTCTCTTAACAACTTTACGCAAAATCTACGGGGGTGATTCTGACTAAAATTACAGGAATGACGGGCTATGACTGTCACGGGGGGATGTGAATTTAAGAATTAATAAATTGCTTAGATGTTGCTTGAATTATGGACAATGAATTGACTTGTGAAAATCAAGTAGTAAGTTTTACTTTATGCCGGTTTACTTCGCCGATCCTCTAAGGACGAGAATTTATAAACTTTCTCAACAGTACACAGCAGAGACTAATTACTCACACGTGCTGTTTGTTAGTACTGTTAGCCTCTTGAGAAAGTGACTCCACCCCTGACAATCAATAACTAATGCTATTAATAATAAACAGGTTCTTGCCGGTGCATTAACTCCTGGCTGGCACAAAGGATTTAACCCGCCCCATCCTGACGTTTTCTGGGCAGTGGTACGCCCCAGTCCCGACATTTTTGGACCTTTTTTTTTTTTTTGGCTCAAACATCTGCTTTTGGTGAGAAACATCGAAAATTCATAGAGAAATCGCTCACCTGAGGTTTAAAATACTCGATTCAGGTAGGAGTACCTCCTTACCTTACAGGGTTTTCGATCAGGCTGGCTGCAAAGAAAACGAGTTCTGTGGGAGGATAACTATTCTACACCACCCATAAACGGTATTTATTTATTTATTTGGTACGAATTTATATGTAGTACAAGAGTATATTGGTTTTCAAATGGTAAGCATTGTTTCACTCACTAACTCATCACCATTCCTGACCTTTATTTGCCACATTACCTGATCATCATTTCTGACTGTTGTATCCTCTAATGTTTGTCCTCCACATTGTCATCGATTGGGGAATCACTCTGGCCCTGAATTTCGTACCGTGGCATGACATGGCTTTACTGGCCAGGTCACTGATAACAGGTGAATTGCTGAGAAAAGGTCATGCAGGGGGAGGGGAGGAGGTCATGCTGGGTAAGGCATTGTCCCTGCCTGGCATCTTGTAGAGGAAGGTGTCCCGTGTATACGTGCCAAAAATCACTCGCGAAAATTGAAAATTGTGCAAATTAGGGACCTTGCAATGTTGCTGTGTTAATTTACGTCTCCGGGATATGAGTGCGCATCATGTGAGGACGTGAATTCACGTCTCTGGGATGGAGCAGGTTAAGCTTGATACAGAAGTACTGGTCCAAGTACCAGTTATGAATAATGCAAAGCGTTTGTGCAAACTAGGAGTGGCAACTAAAATAAGCTAAATGTGGAGGAAAAAAACACGAGTTTAACTACATTAAGCTCAAGGAAAAAGAACCGTAAATTTATTAATTACAATGAAATAAATATATGTTACTTGAACCTCAAAATAAATTTTAAAAAAACATGGAGAATACACTCACTCGCTCATTCAAAAGCTAAATACTTAAACCTAGGAAATCGAAAAGAAATACCGGTCAGTGGAGGGGAGCTAAGCGGAAAGAACTAGGCACTGCTGCAAGACAGACGCTGCAATACGCTAAACTCTCTTTGCCGATTCGCTGTCTAGGTGGAGATTTCAGGAACTCGCTGAACAACGGCGGTGCTGCTCCATGCTGGGCACAATGATCCTACTCTCGCGATGATCCAAACCTGACTAAATTCAAACTATGAGAGAGGCAAGGGCCAGCCGTGTCTGCCAGAAGTAGGACGTGGCTCTAGCTTCAATTGTCAGTGAGAGAAAGTGAGCAATATATGCTCACAATAAATCACTCAGTGAAGGCACTAACGTCGTGCATATGAATGATCACTTGTGAAACAATGAGAAATGTTCTGAAAACCGTCCCAATCAAGTGAATGCGAGGACGGTTGAACTGAGTGATGCGCAGTGGGAATTCCACTAGAATTTGTGGTTTTCCCACTGAAACACAATGTCACGAACCTACAAATACGCTCGCGCAAATTCGTGACATTACGCCCCATCAAAATCAAATTTTTCTTTAGATAAAATTTTCGATATACATACATAGATCCTAAGTCAGTCACACAAGATTCACACTGTGGTGTGTGTACTACCCTGCTACAGGAGAAAATCACAATCGCCCATGAGCATAAAAACCTCGTATTTACGTTAATAGAAGCAAGCTTGAGGAAAAATCTTCGTGGCGACGGTGAAAAATCCTGTACTTAGGTGAAACTGAGTGAAAAGTTCGCTACATTTACATTAACAACTAATTGTCATGTAGCATGATGTATGTAATACACGGTGTAGGTGTGACAGTTGTGGTGTAACTGTGCCTACGTGTAAAATTATATAATACAAATCAATAGTAAATAATGATGACGAGGCAGAAGAGAAGAGGCAGCAGCATGTGGCAGAGACGATCAGCTGATCTCCACGACAATGCTGCACCCACCAGCTGCACCTGCGAAAGCAATCAAGGTGGAACATCAAAAGTGTCATTTCTCTCTCTCTGCCTAGCAATCAGTACTTATGTTACAAAAAGTGCACTATTATTCTATTAATGGATACATTATTAACCAGGAAACGTAGTCTCTGGATTGCTCAAATCTCTCAGGACCCCTGTAGTTTACTGGTTAACCTACATTATTAACCAGGAAACGTGCCAGTTCTTGGATTGCTCAAATCTCTCAGAACGGGCAGTTTACTGATTAACCTAACTCTGCACTTACGATTAACACTGGCAAGCTGAGACTCCCTATGCAATCTCGGGCAGGTCACATTTTAACACCCACTGTGGGTGTGAACACTCATGTGGATAATGTGCATTCTCCGGGAATCCTCAGAGAGGCCCACGGCTCGAGACACCACAAGGTAATTCAAACACAGCCTCGGACTGCCTCTGCGAGGTTCTCGAACTTCCCCCTTAACCTACGGTACATATGTATGTACAGGCCCTGGACATAATGTGTCCTGTGGGGCCAAAGGGCGAGACGTCATGTCTGCACCCACATCACCACTGCTCTGTCTCTTAACTGCTTCAGAGATTATGGGTGTGGATTCAAACGGCACAGGAAGGATATGTCCCTGATTGGTAGTACGTGGACACACATTGCAGGAACGCACAAAACTATCTATTTCTGGTCCCATTCCTGGCCAGAAAAAGTCAGCACGAATATGGCCCTGGGTTTTCTTTTTGCCCATGTGACCTCCTGAGGCTGAACAATGACCCCATTCTAACACTGCTAGGCGATACTTAGGGGGAACCACAAACTGCAGTCTAATTTCGCCCTGGAGTGTTCGTGACTCACGGTACAGCCGTCCTTGTTTATGAAGAAACTTGGCTTGACCTCCCCGTGAATACTTAATCACTCTACCCTTTTGTTTCTTCCGCACCGCAGCAAGTGTCAGGTCAGAATGTTGTTCTTGGACAACATCTTGGCTACAAATCAGATCTTGTGGTGATGCAATGGTCACCGGGATGACACCGTTTGGAGCCTCGACCATGGCTCGTGTTACTGCAGCCGAAGTCTGAGTAGCGTCATCTTCGGTGCAACTATAATTGGCACCTGGAATATTGCCTATGATAAGGTCAAATAAAGGTTCTGGCATGACAACTGCAAGTGTCGTACCAGTGTAAAATGGAGATGCCACCTGGATATGTGCCTCAGGGAACAATCTCACTGCTCCATCAATAAGCTGAGCTTGGATCTGTTGACCTGTGTACTCCTCAGACCAAACTAGACTCTGCCTAACATAGCAACCTGAGGACCCATTATCTCTCAGGACTTGCACAGGAATGCCTCCCACAAACCCTGGCTGAACAAGGAAGGCAATGATACCTGTGGGAGGGCCTGTGGAGGAAGCAGCCAGCCACTGATGAGGCTGCTGAATGAATGATGCAGCAAACATGGTGCCCTGAGAACTAGATACCTGAGGGGTATACTCACTGTGTGGGGAGATGGAGCGTTGACCACCTGTGGTGGAGTGTTCACTGTCGCTAGGGGACTAGTGAACTGCAGGGAAGTACCCATACTGCTAGGGACGACACCACCGTACTGTTGTTGAGGAATGAAGGCTGCGTTTGCCTCCTTGCTCCAATACACTGGGGCTGTTGCAGAAAAGGACAGTCCTGACCTTTGATTGCCTGGCTGATACTGCTGCTGGTTAGGGTACTTGTTGTCGTACCTCTTCCACTCAGGTTTCTGGGTATTTTGCCCCTGGTCCTTCTTCTGCAGTTTGTTTGGACCTTGGCCATTATTCTGAGAACGGCCTTGATGCTGGGGTTCAGTCTGAGACGGTTTCCCAGATTTGTCAGCTTTCCTGTTCCAGGTGTGTTGCTTTCGAGTTTGATACCCGTTTGCAGTGAAGAATGCATCAGCCTTCTCCACCATTTGGCTGGCATCCCTTACCTGGCAGATCTTAAACTAAGCCACAAGTTCAGCAGGCCACGACTTTTCTAGCTGTGTGCGCAGCATAAGGTCAATTATCCCCTCTTGTGTGAGAGGAGTTTCATCTTTCTCCATCCACTCATCTAAGTAAGCAGTAAGCCGATCAAGAAACTGAACGGCAGTCTATTTTCTTAAATGCGCCCTCATAAACTGACTCTTGGCGTCGTCAACTGTGAGACCATACGATTTGACGAGTGCGGCCTTCATCATCTCATACATGAGATTGTCTCCACAAATTCTTTGGAGAATATCGAGGGCAGGGCCCTCAAACAGGCTAAGAAACTGGAGCCACTTAGCTGCCTCATCCAGCTAGTACAGCTGAGCCATGTCTTCAAAATGAGCTATGAATGGCTCGATTCACTCACCTTCCTTGTATGGAGGAAGCTTGATGTGTGGGGTCACCAGAACATGTGCAGGCAGAGCACTCGTGGAGCTTGGGTTAGCTGCACCAGATGTGTCTGAAGCCAAGGAGGCTAGCTTGAGCTTCAGCATCTCAAGTTCATGTTTCTCACGTGCCTCACGCTCGGCACATTCGTGTTCACGTTCTCTCTCTCGTTGTTCTAGCTCGTATTCGCATTCTCTCTCTCGTTGTTCTCGCTCGTGTTGACGTTCTCTCTCGCGTTCCTTGCGCTGTTCTCGCTCATGTTCGCGTTCTCTTTCACGTTGTTCTAACTCGAGTTCGTGTTGTTTTTCACTTATTCGCGTTGTTTTTGCTCGTATTCACGTTGCTCTCACTCGTGTTTGCATTGAATTCTATGCTCTTCACAAGCATCATTCTCACGTTGCTGCTTGTAAGTAAACCGTGATAGGACGTAGTCTTTGATTTTTTCGGGGTTGCTAAGCCCCATATATTTAGCTTCCTGTACATAGATATTAGTAGTCATGATGCTAACTCAGTCTGAGTGAACTAAAGACTTAGTACTGACTGCTGTTTTGCAGAGAAATGCCAATAATCAAGAGTAACGAATATAGGCACAAGTTGGTGGTGACCAGTTTTATCTAGTTAAACTGGTAAAGAAAGAAAATTAAAAAAAACAACTGACTGTGAAAACCATTACGTAAAATTAATAGAAATTAATCAATAATCACCAGTAAGATAGTGCCTATAGACTTTAATGATAAATACCTAAGTATGAGTGAGTGAGTATTATCTTGTTGATAACTTTAGAGCTAGGAGTTAATATCTTGGAATGAGGTCGCCAGATGTCACGGGGGGATGTGAATTTAAGAATAAATAATGCTTGAAATGTTGCTTGCATTAATAGAGACAATGAATTGACTTGTGACAATCAAGCAGTAAGTTTTACTTTATTCCGGCTTACTTTGCTGATTCTCTAAGGACGAGAATGTATAAACTTTCTCAACAGTACACAGCAGAGACTAATTACTCACGCATGCTGCTTGTTAGTACTGTTAGCCTCTTGAGAAAGTGACTCCACCCCTGACAATCAATAACTAATGCTATTAATGATAAATAGGTTCTTGCCGGTGTATTAACTCCTGGCTGGCACAACGGATTTAAGCTTGATACAAAAGTACTGGTCCAAGTACCAATTATGAATAATGCAAAGAGTTTGTGCAAACTAGGAGCGGCAACTAAAATAAGCTAAATGTGGAGAAATAAAACACGAGTTTAACTACATTAAGGTCAAAGAAAAAGAACTGTAAATTTATTAATTACAATGAAATAAATTTATGTTACATGAATCTCAAAATGAATTCAAAATAACAAGGAGAATACACTCACTCGCTCATTCAAAAGCTAAACACTTAAATCTAGGAAAACAAAAAGAAATACTAGTCAGTGGAGGGGAGCTAAACGGAAAGAACTGGGAGCCGGTGCAGGACAGACCCTGCAATACGCTAAACTCTCTTCGCCGATTCACCGTCTAGGTGGAGATATCAGGAACTCACTGTACAACGGCGGCCCTGCTCCACGCTGGGCACAACGATCCTACTCTCGCGATGATCCAAACCTGACTAAATTCAAACTATGAGAGAGGCAAGGGCCAGCCATGTCTGCCAGAAGTAGGACGTGGCCCTAGCTTCAATGGTCAATGAGAGAAAGTGAGCAATATATGCTCACAATAAATCACTCAGTGAAGGCAATAACGTCGTGCATACGAATGATCACCTGTGAAACAATGAGAAATGTTCTGAAAACCGTCCCAATCAAGTGAATGCGAGGACTGTTGAACTGAGTGATGCGCAGTGGGAATTCCACTAGAATTTGTGGTTTTCCCACTGAAACACAATGTCACGAACCTACAAATACGCTCGAGCAAATTCGTGACAATGACCTTCTGATAACCTGAATAAACTTTGGCCCAAATTTGGTCAAGGCGCAGGGTGTAGTCACATTTCCCTCTCACCCCACCCCACCCCAAAAAAAAAACGAGGACAGGTAAAAATCGTTTTTTCGCCATAACTCATTTCAAATTCGTCATATCGACATGAAAACAAAACCTAAAGGTTCATCTTTCAAATCTGCATCCTATAATATGTCTCATTACATCAGGGGGGCCATCCCCCAGTTAGCGGTAGAGGGTTCAGTGTCAGGTGATTCTGGCCTAAAATTCAAATGGGCATAAAATCGTCAATTTTCACCTGGATTACTCCAAATCTGATATATGACATCTTTGACTAGATATCCTGTTGTGTGTATACTTCAGCACTAAAATGACTGCCGGGGACGGGTTTGCTGTGCCATGACACCGCTTCTTGTTTATAATGTCTCTTTCCGTCTTTGTAGCCTATCGTTCTGAGTCATTCATCATGTGTGTTTTCCTCCTGTCGCCTATATTCATTCTTGCATTTCTGTTCCTGTCTTTCGTACCCGTTCTGTTGCACCCTCTTGGCATGTAGTTCATCCGGGTGTCAAAATCACTGCAGACCCCCTTCTTTCAATTCCTGGCTCTGTGTGATTTATAACTCTCTCTCTCTCTCTCTCTCTCTCTCTCTCTGCCTGTCTGTCTGTCTGTCTGTCTGTCTGTCTGTCTCTCTCTCTCTCTCTCTCTCTCTCTCTCTCTGCCTGCCTGTCTGTCTGTCTGTCTGTCTGTCTGTCTCTGTCTCTGTCTCTGTCTGTCTGTCTGTCTGTCTGTCTCTCTCTCTCTCTCTCTCTCTCTCTCTGCCTGCCTGTCTGTCTGTCTGTCTGTCTCTCTCTCTCTCTCTCTCTCTCTCTCTCTCTCTCTCTGCTCCTCATAATAAGAGGAACCCTAGCTATGTGTCCAGATAAGTCAACGGGATTCTATTTTTTGATGATTTACTCACAGGAGCCTGATTGTTAACACTGACACCATTGATACTGTAACCCACTCATTTTCGGGAAAACTCTAGTGTGTTATTTTAAGAAAGTCAAGGGACATTATTTGACAAAGTCATTGGAGTTCGTGTTTCAATATGGTCACTATTTATACTGTCACCATTAGGCCTCTAATAGTTGGGCCATTTCTACAGTACTATTTTGGCACAACCGACACCTGACTTTTAATTACCTTAGAGCGCGTCACGGTAGCCTGAGAGTAATAAAATATTACCTGAATCCTGCCTCTTTTCTTCCACAAATCACGGAAGACAGCCACAGCACAATGTCGCAGCATAGTTAGTGTTAAGATTTCACCACAGATTACACTGTTATATGTTTCCTTAACTTTTCCTAAAGGATTCCGGTGATTCGGATTTCATCGTGTCGTGAATTACGCAAATGGAAAGTTCTAAACGCACACATTGGCTTGTCTAATAGTGCGCATTGAACACATAGTTTTGTTAGTGTTAATTTTACCTATAGCAAATAGTCACGAAAAGATCGAAAGGTCTGTTGTTGTTTGCTTTTCTTTGTACTCCCTTGTTATCCTCTACTACACATCTATATCTCCACATCCTTTCTGTCTCTCTCTCCGCATTCTGCCTTATCTCTATCTGCTTATCAAGATTCCTTTCGTTTTCTCCATTTCTCCTCACAGCAGCTCCTCTTCTTTTCTCCTTTTGCCTCTCTCGACCTCTTACCCCTCACCCTGCCCACCCTTGGAACCGTACTACTGTATATTCCTCATCACCACTCTGTCTCTTAACCTCTCATTACCTTAATTCTCGAACCCTTCTCTCTTCCCTCTCTCTCTCTCTCTCTCTCTCTCTCTCTCTCTCTCTCTCTCTCTCTCCCACCATCTTTACTTCTGTTCCCCTCTTTTCTCCTTCTTTCTGTTCCATCCGGTCACCCCACGACCCCTACCTACCTCTTTTCGTATTATCTCATCATCTCTCATCACACATCTACTCTCCTGGCTTCACTTCACCCCGCCCCTCTCTACGCCTACCCTTCGCACCCTATTCTCTCACTCTTTACTTTCCTTACCTTCACTCCCTCTTTGCCTTCCTCTTCCTATCCCATATTCTAACCACCCTTTTGTTTTCTCCTTCATTCCCTTCCGTCTCCTCTTTTGACCTCTTCGCTCCCCCACCCTCTCCCTTTCTCCCTTTACCTCCTCCCGCTTTATAACCTCTCTTCATCTCCCCCTCCCTCACCCAGCCTAGTCATGGAACCCTATTATATTACCCTTTATCTTCCTCAGCCCGACAGTCTCTCATCCTAAAAACGCTACTTTCGCCTCGCTTCATTCCATTATATTTTAGCACTTTACAATATTACACAGCCTGCCTCTTGCTCTCCTACTGCCTCCCCCAGGGGGGTACATCAAAGCCCCTACCATCCGCCACCTCTCCCAGTGGCGACTTGTCGAGATGCCTGGAACCACTGTCTGATTCCCTTCCTCTTCATTTCTGCAACATTCGAGGCCTAACTTTCTCTCTGTTGAACACCATCTCTCCTCATCTAAACCTCACTTCTTCCTCACTGAGACTCAGCTGTCTGAGGCGACTGATAACAAACACTTCCCTGTATCCTCCTATCTACTATATACTCATTTCAGAGCCAAAGTTTGCTGTTTAGTATATGTAAGCAACGACATATCTTGCTCAAGTGTTCCTGAACTTGAATCTTCTGGATTGTCTAGCCTCTGACTTCGGCTATCCTGTCATTCTCTGAATAAATATATCTGTGATATTTACTTATTCTCTAATTCTACTGACCATGAAAACTTCTGGTACTATCTTACTTCTATAATGGAACACATCCTATTATTTTCTCCTTTCTTTGAAATCTCCATACTAGTTTATTTCAATGTTCACCACCAACGTTGGCTCTCCTCTCCTTTCACTGATCCACCTGATGAATAAGCCTATATCTGCTCTATCATTAATGACCTAGAGCAGCTTGTACAACACCCTACCCATGTCCATGACCGCCTTAGAGAAACTTCCAACATTCTTGACCTCATCCCTACATCTAATCCTTCTGCTTACGTTATTAATCATTTCTCTCCACTGGGTTCCTCCGATCACAACCTTATTTCCTTCACTTGTCCTATCGCTCTGATATGGACTGGGGATCCTCCAAAGAAACGTCGTCTGTAGCACTTTTTACCTGCAGATTGGGAAACCCTCATGCAGTACTTCTTTGATTTTCCATGGAATGATTATTACTTCCATGGCCGGGAGCCATCTGAGTGTGCCTTGCACATTACGGAGGTTATTTTCTCTGGCAGGGAAACATACATTCCTTTTTCATATCCTAAGACTAAGGCAACAAAAAACGTGGTTTAATCACACTTGTTCTAATGCTGTTTACAACAATGAGAAGGCCTACAAATGATACTGGAGCCAACCGACCCCCTGAATCTCATCTTTTTATGTTTCTTCCCAGAATCGTGGTATGTCTTTTCTTCACACTGCTAAAAATAATTCCATTCGTATTAAATGCTCTAAACCCTTCAACTCAAATTCTTCCCACTCCTGGCACATTGCCAAAAAACTTCTAAAAACTTTACCACATCATCCTTCCCTCCTCTCCTCCACTCTGATGGCTCTGTAGCTATTTCTTCTACTGATTAAGCAGAACTCTTCGCTCAGACTTTCTCCTCCAATTCCACTTTAGCTGATTTGAGTGCTGTTCATCCATCACTTTCCCCCTCTGACTACCACATGGCTGACATTAAAGTTTCTTGATGTATTTCCTGCCATCACTGGCATCAGTACTAACAAGACATATGGGCCTGATGGGGTCCCTCCTGTTGTCCTCAAGAACTGTGCTTCTGTGCTTAAACCCTGCCTACGAAAGCTATTTCTTGTATGCCTGTCAAGCTTTACCTTTCCTTCTTGCTCGAAGTTGCTCTCATTCAGCCTGTCCCAAAGTATGGGTTCCACCCGGGATGCTCCACTGGTGACCTTCTCACCTGCCTTTCAGACTTCTGGTTATCCCCCTTTACGGACTTTGGCGAAAGCTTTGCCATTGCACTTAACATTTCAAAGGCATTCACTCGAATCTGGCATAAATCTTTAACTTACAAAATGCCCTCCTAGGGTTTCTATCCTTCAATCTGTGCCATAATCTCTAGCTTCCTTTCTGATCGTTCTATAGCTGCTGTTGTAGATGGCCACCAAACTTCTCCTAGAGCTATCAATAGTGGTGTTCCTCAGGGTTCTGTCCCATCACTAACTCTCTTCCTTCTACTTGTATTTATCAATGACCTTCTAAGCTGTACATCTAACATTATCCACTCATACACTGATGACTCCACACCTCACCTTTCCATTGGCTTCCTGTAGCGTCCACCTCAGCAGTTACTTCAACAAACAAGGGAAGCTATGGCACACACAATCTCTGACTTGGCTCATATCTCTGATTTGGGTAAACATAATCTTGTTGCTTTTAACGCACCCAAAACTCAGTTCTTGGAGCGTAATTATCGTTGAGAGCATTCACTTTTGCCGTTGAAACATGACCTTTATTGGATTATTTTTCGTAGACTGCAGTTGTGAATCCAGAGTCGTGGGCGGGTATTAGGACATCGAGGAAGGGGAGGCTGCCATGGGTAGACTCTTAAGTGAAATTTAGGCCGGAGGCGTCGATGAGGCTATGTCTGTGGTTCTGAAATTCTTGGATGTCCTTTACTCTAAAATGTCGTCAACATACTGTAGAGGCAGTAGTTTGAAGGACGGTGGTTAGTCAGTATAATGGCCTCGAGTGTATTCATAAAAAAGTTTTGAAAGAGGACTCCTAGAGGGCTGCCCATAGCAACGCCATCTATCTGGCGATACATCTTTCCACGGGGACATATGAAGAGGGCCATTTTCTGGCATGCCGAGTGGAGTAGTTTCTTCACACCTACATGGTAGATGGTAAAAATAATGAATGAAGGTGCCATGGTTTAGTGCACCGTGTTCCTGTAGGCTTAAAAGGCACCTTACTAGCTAATTTATGTACATGACTAGTTAATATTCCCCGGCTGTATTTTTTCCCCCTGCTAAGTCAATCGATGTTAAAAATCTATAACTACCAGATAAATAAATATTAAAGGGTAACCTGAAAAGTACCGTAAATCACTAGGAAAGAAATCCATGTTGACAGTGGAGCATGTTTGGCTTTACCTTGCTTCTGAATGTGTTCTGTAACGTGGTATACAGGTTAATCACATCTAATGTAAATAATTCTTCAACAAATAACCATCAGATATTCTGGGCCTGCATTTACCTTTGCACTCTTGAGTTTAACCCTTTCCTAACAGAAGTTATCTCCTTAGCTGAATAAGATAGTTTGGTTGTAGTAACAAGAGAAATAAAGAGGCCTCATGGTACTGAAGGTGTCGTTGGAGATGATTTCTAACACTCTCATAATGGAGGGTGTCTCCAAATGATTGCTTAGATTATTTCATACAGCTTGGGAGATCCTTTAAGAACTGGAGGGGCTGGAATAATATTCGTTAACCCTTTCAATATCAGAGGTTCCTCCAAAGTTCAGAAAAAATCATTTAATGTAGCATAATTAAACTAAAAAAGACATCATCGTGCTGAAGTAGTTAAACAGACGAATTGTTTGACGGATTTAGAAAAAAAAGTCTATCTATCTATATACCTAGGCTGCTTCCCCCAAGGAAAGGGAGATAGCCGAGACAAGACGACACACTCCCAGTTTACTTATCCACTCAAACATATTCATTCGCGTCTTAGCCACAAGAGAAGGGACGGATCCTCACCGCACCACACCACACAAGGGTCAACTGCGCAGTGCAATCAGTGACATCCGTAGCAGGGCCCGACAACAGAGCTGGTTTACCTCTACCACATCCTAATGGACCCATCCCCTTACCCTTACCAAGGAAATACAAATATGGTCATTAGCCCAGAGGCTGAAGGGTCATTCGTAAGTTGACTAAAAATTTTTGGCGGTGGCCAGAATAATATACGTGAAAGCGAATGTCAAGCAACGGAGATGCAGCTGATAGGTTAAGGTCACTGGCTCACTGACCTTAACTTGCACATCAAGCCAATTAATACCTTCCATCTGCACAGGCTGTCTCACTCCTCACATCCGCTTTACACCCAGTACTTTGACTAGACGAGGTTATATTTGACGGTCGTATGCCTCACTCTTCACCTGTTAATTACGTGTTTTGTATTATGTTCGACCGACAGACAATTTTACAGGATCCATGAGAAAGCGAACGAAAAAAAAATTCTACGATTAACACTTTGGCTGACAAAAACAAAACACTATATAGCTCCAGCATATGACTGATGATCTTATTCAGATCACAAACACTTACCATAGCCAAAGAATTAAGATATACATCGCGACGAGGAAGGCAAGCTCCAAAATTTTTGCAAAGTTTGATGAATGTCTGTTGGTGACCCAAAAAACTTACTTCATAAAAATGTTTCCAGGAATGGAAGGACCGCTGGGCTACGTGTATTAAATTCCAAGAGACATACCATGAAGAGGATTTAAGTCTGCGCTCAGTAAGTTTTTATTTTGTTGAACAGTTAAGGGTCTCATTCTTTTCGATCAGACCTCGTGCTTCTCGTGAAGCACCTAGACCCTTTTCATTCAACAGCTATGTGATGATCTTCGTATCATTGTGTACATGCCAGATTTCAGAATGATAGGTCAACTCTTAGTATGCTTTTTAACAAATTAGTGCTAAACGTTTATCCTACTCCCTCTGTGGTTGACATGCAATTAGTCTGCATCCCTTCATTACGATGTGTACTCAGTAGTTGTGCAGAGAGATCAAACACATTCCGTCATCGTCATATGCCACAGAAATTATTGTCAAAGATATCATACGGGCTATTGCTTTGTGATCAAAGTTAACCACACAGTCCCTGTGTCACGGTTCTTTTGTACTTTCTCAAAATTTTTACGCATGGAAATACTGTAGCTTTAAAAGGACTTTGGGGTGTATTATGAAAAAGTGCATGTGCAATTGGTGTTGTTGTAGTCAGTGTGATTGTGATTGAGTCTGTATATATCATCGAGGAAACCTCTACATATTATGAACACGTGAAAAAATATAAACAGGCATACTTTTTCCCTTAAATGCCCGCCTCTTGGTAGGCCTGAACCCGTAGAAGAGTTGGTGGATAAATATGAAACTGGTACCACCCGATCTCTGCTGGCTCTTTGTATGGCATTCTTTTTCTGCTACAGGTCCTTAGTACATTCCAGAAAGATACGTATTAATCCTTTCAGTCTGATGATTATTCATATTTTTTCTTCCTATTTACAGACGAATTATGATTACCCTAAGACATACCATTTGAACTTTAACAGCTGAAAACGGGTATCCTTAATTCAATACGTCATCCGTCATAAGTTCAGTAGAATAAGCTGGTAACAATTTTATATAAATGAAAGAAAAATTGTTCCTGGACTGATGAGTTGAAATTCATTTCCTTCCCTAATTACACTGCTGACGATATGGAAAGGGTTTCGATATTTTAGAGCACAGCCCGATTTCACTAATCATACTGTACAGACCTTCCTACTGTAATTTCTTAGGACACACAATAAAAAATGAGACACACCTCCCTTCACTCATTATTCATGCCTTCGAAATTGTCAATAGTACCCAGAAAAAAAAATGGGACTCATCACTCAAGCCTTCAGAACTTTGCATGATCAAAGAACATTTCAGATAAGTATAAAAATGATAGGTAGATCAGGGTGAAGTCTCCAGGAGTGAAGCATCTCGAGCAAAAAATAAATAAATAAATAAACAATAGACTGACATGTCAGTTCCTAGGGTTGCTCTCGCAAATGAAAATTGGAATATACTTCATTTCACCCGTTATCCAAACCATTTATCTTTAGTTATTGTATCCAAAAACAAGTACATAATTGTGAAGCCCCATTCCATAGCATGAGACTAATATACCGGGTAGCCATAGTTAGCCTTATATTTTTTATGTAACTTTTACCATAGTTTGCTCGAAACCGTTTGCTATAATACTCTTGATAAGAATCAGTTTCACTGCCTTCTCCCTGGAAGAAAGTCACGCCTTATCCTCTCCTTTTGGACACTGTGAAGTGGGAAATAATAGGCCACATTTATACTGACTAATCGTTCAAGTCTGGTAATTTCTCAGAGTACCAAACGAAAATTGGGCTCACCCGACAAACATAACTCAGTCATAATATTTTTTGTTGTTGTTGTCACTGAAATATTCGTAACACACACACACACACACACACACACACACACACACACACACACACACATCAATTGCTCACCATTTAAGCCTTCGAAATTCCGAAGTACCCAAGGAAATTCAGGATTCAGGCCATGGCAATTCTTAGTCTTCAAATTTCTTGGAAAAAATATATAGAAGTTACCTAATTCACTATATCTTGAAGCCCTTTGAATCATTATTCATCAGTGAAGACTGAGCTGTTATTAGAAGCTGTTATTAGAAGCATACTCAGTCACCATAGTTCTCAGACAAAACAAACACTTTCTCATCATATAAGTCTTCAGATTCCTGGGCCCGACGCAGCTACAGCGCATACATTCATAGTTGTCAGAATGCCAAGCTGAATGCCGATTCATCACTCAAGCCTACAAATTGCTCAACCATCTCTGGCGTAATTAAGAAAAATATAGATCATAATACACTCTCATCGGTGGGGATCTAACATTTTTATTTCTCTGTCTTTCTACTAATTCATTCTTTTTCCTTTTCAGGTTATACTATGATAGTCTTTCTCCTTTCACACTTTCCTATTAATGTCCACAGCAGTTCTGCTATAATGCGTGGTGTTCCTTCTGACTTCTTCCCTCCGGCTCCGGCTGGAGGGTTTGGCGGTCGAGGGAGCGCCTTCTTCATTGCTATCCTTATCTCATAATAGCAGTTCAGTTATTCTTTTAGGAGCTTCCTAGCATGGGCCAACTGGCCGACAGCAGTTACCCTCACTTCTTATGTTCATATCTAGGTATTTCTTGATCGATAGAAGTATAAATCGATGTCACCCAAGTTTAAAAAAAAAACAAATGGAACGTAGGCACCTAGGCCTAGGTTACTCAGTCCTGACACTTAAGACAACTGTGATAAGTTTCACTCTTTCCTGAGTGACATATGTGAGTAATAAACACCAACCAACCTTGGGATGATAATCCTCAAGGGCTCCATCCTCTTAAAGAGCCTAAGTCCACTGGACAACCTGGCAATCATTTGATTTTATGGTTGCCACCCAGCGTATTTAATGGTTAAACATTTTCAACTCAAATCATTGTAGTACGCTGGGAAAATTGGTGCCTTGTATGCGTTTGGATTTCTTAATCATCAGGAATCATCAAATCTGCAGTACTTCGGAAATACACACACACACACACACACACACACACACACACACACACAAATTTTCAGTTTTTATTTCTAATAATCCTTCTCATTTTGGGATTAAAAGTAGCTGCGCCACAGAATACAGGTTGTGTGTGTGTGTGTGTGTGTGTGTGTGTGTGTGTGTGTGTGTGTGTGTGTGTCTTTTCACTGAGGCTTGCACTGTTTGTTATAGCAGGAAAACATTGCTGAACCAACACTGATGAAGCAATTTAGCTAGTGGGGGTGGTTGTTAAACCAAGTGGCAAAGTTTCCTAATGCCTTTTGCTCTAATTAAGGGGGGGGAAACTTTAATTTCTTTTGGTGTAAATGCACTAGTTTTAGTGCAAAGTTTGTGTACTGTCTACTTCCACGGAGAATATGTGTGATACAACTGGGGAAATGGTTTCTTGTTTTCTAAACCCTTCTGCTTTCAGTGCAGGGGAAAAATTTACATTCCATTCCATTTTACGTACACCGAAAATACAGAGTGGATTATGCGTTTATGCGTGCGGCCGTGCTTTTTTTATTGATATTTTGTTACCTTTTTAGCTTTGATGACGAGGATTATATTTTTTTAGATTATTCTGGTCTACTGACATTGGTTTTGTAGAGTAGTTGTGTGTGTGTGTGTGTGTGTGTGTGTGTGTGTGTGTGTGGAGAAGCTTCTGTTTCTTTTATACTTCTACTGGTATTGCAGAAATAGGCAACGTGTGTTTCCCCCTTCATTATATAGCGTATTCTTTATATACTTGCACCTCAAGCGATATGATCCAGTTAAAGGAGGATCTGATTGTGAAGAGATAGATGAAGACTGTTTTTAACTCTTTCACTACAATCGATCTCTCCAAACTGAACACAATCCTTTGGAGTTACGGCAAGAGAGAGATATACATAATTGGATTTATGTAATGTACAGCTAATGAAGCGATTTTGTGGTATTCCTCGAAGTTTAGAATTTTGTAGCTTACGATTTTAGTCAATAACAAAAACACAGTTTTTTTCAATGTGGGTTTTACATACGCAATTTGTGTTTATTACGAGTGTATATAAGTGAGATTGAGGAGGAGATGGGAGAGGGAGACCGGGTATGAGATGGTGAAATGAACTGGAGAGGAATGAAAGAGCATCGTGTGAACTGGTGGAAGTGCAGCCTGATGACGGAGGACGGGTGACATGGAGGAAATATGCTTCTGTCCACCATTTCCGTGATAAAAGAGCTTGACTGTAGACAGACAGACAAGCAGATAGATAGATAAATAGGTAGATATACAGAGACTCTGACTGACTGACTGACTAACTGGCTGAATGATCGGTAGTAGGTTTATTACAAGCAGGAAGAACTTGTTTATTATTACATAGTTTTATGTACTGCATTTTTTAATATATTGCAGAGGTATTATGGTGCCGATAAATACAGTTGTTCGTTTATAAATAGAGCTATCTTCCATGCTTCGTGTATAGATTATTGAAAATTAGTGAAACAACCAAAATCTGATAAAAGCAGCAGCGAGTCGCGGATGGTTTTATGTTTCCACTGAATTCACCAAAGGTTTGAATGTTACGTAGTTGTAGCTGGCCGCACTCACTGTCTACTCACTTGATGTACTACGACCTTACGGCAACTTTGTAATGGGGGACAAGCCGAATGGTTTGTTGTCATTTACCATTTACTACGCGAGGCTGTAATTACATAACCAAATGACACCGGGTGGTTTTGTGGGCCAGTCAAAGGGCTGGTTGGGGTTTGCTGCTCACAAAATGCCACATAGGGATGAGTAGGAGTGGTCACCCACACCTTAAATGACACAATTAATTAGCGTAGCCTCAGGATGATGGATGGATACTTGATTCGTTACGTCGTGTTCTAACACTTCTCTCTTAACGATTTATTTTGTATATCTCACCTTAACCGCTGAATCCGGAGACTTCTTTCTTAATTCATTCTTGCTATCTTCATAGGATTTTATTTAGCATAGAGGTAATTTCGAAGTATTAAGGTTAACTAAAACCACTTATATACTTTCGCTTCTTGGAATCTTGCCAAATATTAGTAACATTGTCTGGAGATTAAAAGAACAAAAAAATACATGATCGAATTAAATAGTACTCTTTTCTGGGCCTTTTATATCTCCCTAATATCGGCATTGTGGGCGTAAACAACAACAACAACAACAACAACAACAATACATACACACACACACACACAAACACACACACACACACACACACACACACACACACACACACACACACACACACACACACACACACATACCAAGTTATCAGATGCAGAAATTAACCGGAAAAAACTCATCTTAAATATCAGGACCAACTTGCCTAGCCCCGGGCTTCTACGCATCACATGAGGAGGCATAAGATTGGATGATGGACGGACGGATGGAGAAAGCCTCATTAAGCGACAAGAATAATATGACCCCTTGACAACAGGCCTTTTTCTCATGCTGCGTTTAGTAGCTGCACTCATTTCAGTTTCGCTTGGCCATCTCAACATCTTTAGTGCTGAGTTATAACAACAGATTGGCACTAGAATACAATACTAGTAGAAAAAGTGCAACGGCAAGGATGCAGAGCTGAATTATTGTCATTTTCTACCAATGAACTAAGGGAATTAAGCTTCAATTGGACGAAATTAGGTCAAATTTAGGCGAAAGACTTTTGGTATTGTACGCTGCACATTATAGAGTCTACTCTTCCATTTATACGCTCTTGAGAGATCTCTTATTGTCCTCGTAAGTCCAACACTCTATGCACATCAACAATGGAGAACAAAAGACTGACGAGCTTGAACAGAGACAGACAAAAACATACAGGCTCTTTTTTTTTTTTTTCTTAGCAGCCCTTCACGGAATGCAAAATCAGGCAATATATAGGTAGACAAATGTGTAGATAGATATATAGAAAAATAGACAGTGATATTTAATTAGACATATATCACCTAAGTGCTTTGATCAATTTTCACTGAGGATTATAGGAGGAGGAAACTTTCAAATGTACTGCGAGAGACCTAATGTACTTCTGTGATGGAAGCTTGCAATTCCCCTTGGGAAGAGGAAAATATCTATGGTGAATGGCTGTTGACGTGATGGACTTGACTCATTCCGACAGCTACATATCCTTTCAGTCCAATGGGTTTATTCAACTTAGGAGGAACGTTTCACACTGGAAGAATTAGATGCAACCCTCATTAATCCCTGCAGTAGAAGAGGCTTTTCCCAGTCTGAATGAAGTCATCTGGAAGAGTACGAATAAACTAAGATCAAGTAATCGGATTCAAGGAGTTAATTATGATACAGAGTCGGTATGATGGCATGGATTAGATGTAACTGTAACCATATATGTTGATCTAAATCACCGCCATCATCACTACCATCAACAGCCTAAGATAGGCTAGTCCAAGGATGTTAGTCTGCCATTCAACCCCATCGAATCTGCAAAATAATTATGTCTCCCTCCTGTTCTCTGCATCTTCTTCTCACCTTATCTCCAGATTTCTCTGCTAATACCTTGGCTGTCTTTCGTCTCGTGTTATTGTTAGTAAGGCGACTTGGCCATGACTACACTCAACCACACTACCATACCACACTCTCAGTCTCACACCACACCACACTTCCACAGTCTCACACTACGACATCATACTTTCACGCAATCACAGCCAAAACCAGTCCGCACCGTCAGACTTTTCTTTTCAGCGATTCTCCTTCTTGACACTTACAGTATTGTGAAAGATTTAAGAAATATTACGTCATTAATCTTTTTCCACATCAATGCCTGACACATTATCAGTTTTACTATACAAACAGTCATAACCCACAACACGACGAGTCATATTACGCTATCAGTTCCACCACATTACCATCTCTACCAGTACCAATTCATACTATTACACTACCAAAGAATGTTACAGCTGCACCAAATAATTCTGTCATGCAACCCAGTCTACCACACCACCTCGCATAGCACCAGTCTTTACACACCAGCTTATCACACTTGCACGCTGCCACACAATAGCTATGACCCACTACAGTAGATCATCATTCATCTGCGTTAATCTTCCTCTTGTCTATTAACCAGCTCTTGCAACATTGTGAAAGGTTCAAGAAAGTTCAGGAGGTACCAAACCCCTCCAACTATTCCGCACCACCATGCTACACCTCAACGATGCCTAATTTCCCACAATACCACACTTTCACACTACAATATTACAGCCAGACTTCCAAACCCATTTCAGCACATTACATCAACTCACAATCTTTCCTGGGTATTTCTACTCTCACACTGTCTGTGTGCTGTCTGTGTGCTTATTACTTCCAGTGCTGTGAAAAGGATAAGAAGTATTATACATCAAACTTTAAGCCAGGGCCATGATTCTTTGGTGGAATGTTGCACTGGAGTACCTCCATACAGAAATGACTTTTAGTGTGGTAACCGACTTCCGATCGCTGGCAGCGCCACCTATTATTTGTACCTCTGGTGGGGCATTCTGTGAATTTCAAGTCCTCTAGCTCCACTGTGGGCGGATGGAATGGAATGAAACTTTGCATGCTTAGAGGCGATAATGAGTACTACAAGACAGTGTCCTTCGGAGGTTATGCTTGGATCTTGAGTGTGTGGATGTCAGACCTTAAATGTTGTTCAATGTGTGGACATATTAAAACGCGTCTTTGATTAACAAGAAAAAGGGCATGGTGCATCTGTCAGATCTTGGATGTGCTGGGATGCGAGAGCTGACATTTGGCGTTGTATGTGGGTGTTCTAAACTGTGGAGTAATATGACTGTGGCTGGTACATGAACAGTCATCGTTTGTAGATGAAAGTTAGGATGCAATGAAAATGTTTTCGAATGTGGTGTGTAGGATGTGTGGGTGTCTTAGAATGTGGGAAAATATGCTGGTATATGTGGATTTCCTGAAATGTTGTGGGATGTGTTTTTATGTATGGATGTTCTATAATGTGGTGGAATGAGTCGGCGGTTGGCACACAAAAGGGCGTGGTGTGTCGGTGAAAAGTAGGATCTATCTCCGTGTATGAGAGGCGAGACACAACTTTTCAGCCCCCTCCCCGTCCTCGAGTGATCGAGTCCTCCTCGGCACGTCGTAATACTCGTAAAGCGGGCGAGGGATGCGGCCATCACACAAGGCTCTAACAGCAACACCGAGAAAGGTCTCACACCCTCACCATCGAAATCCCATCACCTGGAAATGATCGAATATTTCATAACATTACGTTTTACTTACCCCTAGCCTCAGTTCATTAGTTAGACGTAAAATTACTATCTGTTGTTGAATGCAAACATGTAATAGCAGATTAGCAATATAATAATTTGCTAATAAGTGATAAGTAAGGTACTGGGGAAAGGGTGCATGGCCGTATCATTGCCATATTTTAACAATGAACTACAGGAAATAGGATGGAAACGGATGAAATTCTCTGACAAGTTAACGTATAGGAGCAACAGTGTAGGTAAAATTTATTAAGTGTATTTATAAACTCACTTGACTGGGCGTTGATGGAGGCACACACACACACACACACACACACACACACACACACACACACACACACACACACAAAAGTCTCCCACCATCCTCATTAAGGAAGATTACACAAACCGCACATGATTAGATCGAAACAATAAAGTCATGTTGTGAATGTGTGTGTCTGCCTGAGCTTGTGTTCGTTTCTTTCTCGAAAACAGTAATAAATATCAGCCTAACTCATTTTGTATTAGGTCGTGGTACGTCCCGGGAATGTCAGAAAAATACTGAGCAAAAACTCTGGCTATCACGCGCGACGTGACGGCGCCAGGTTATCGGAAATCGTGGCAGACGAAAATGTCTGTCTGTGCGTTTCTTCTCTTCTTTCACGGGAATTGTAGTAGATATCGACCTAATTCTGTTTACATTAGGCAGTAAGTCTAAAGAATGTCAGAAAAAATAAATGGCGATAGAGCACGATTCAATGGTGCAAAATTGTCGGAAATCGCGACACGCAAGAATATTCAAAAATCCTTTTTTCGACGTTTTGGTCAAAATTGGTCATTGGGGGCTCAGTAACGATATGGAAAAATACATAATGGTACTTGCAAACATCCAGGCTATTAGTTAGTCCCGAAGATTTTGCGAGAAAGCATTAGTTTTTATAGCGTTTCATGTCATAATTTCGTCACAAAGTTCATATATTGTCGAATAAGGCATATCTATGATTGAGGACACTTGCCAAGCTGCAGATGGTTCGATTACGTGTAATTTTGTTTCCTGTTCGCCCAGGTGTTTATACATAAATTTTTTTGAGTATATGACTCACTCAAGAAACTAGCACACGCTGCAGACGGTCCAGTTTTATATAATTTTAAGTGTTACCTATCCTCGTCGGTTAATGAAGCTCCTTATCAGCACTTAAATTTCCAGTCTGTTTTTGTGTCTGGCGTATTAATACATCCCGGTATGTTACTTCCACTGTCTATATCAACACGGAAGATATATAGAAAACAAAGGAGAGAATAATATATTGTAATTTTGCAAAATATGTAGCTACGGAAGAAGTGCAGGACAGCCTGCTTAGCTACAAAAAATAGGTGACCCAAAATCCTCACCTTCCCTCACACAGGAGAACCAAACGAGCCGCAGATGATTGGATTTTGTATATTTCTGTGCTATGCCGTCGTCCAGCGATATATCCGTCTCCTGTCGGTGGCTTCCCTCTGGTTAAATACAGTGTCTGATAGTGATTGTTATTTATTCACTTTTCAAAAGCGAGAGAAGTCCCGCCAACTGACACATCACTATCCGGTTATAGGCTATGATTAACTCAGTACAATATTTTTAGGTATATTTTACATTCGTTTGGCTGCAAGTGCGTATAAGTTTCCTTTTTTTTTTCTTCCATCATCATTTCGATGCACTGTAATAATGTACGAGTATAAGTTGACAGAGGATTGAAAACGCTTGCTCATAATAGATGTGAAAAAATATTCTATCATTATATTATGACTTAAGTCTTCTGTTGCGTGCCGGCTACATGGAGACAAGAAAGAGCATTTCGTAGAGAGCCACGTTGAGAATGGGATACAGTTTATGAGTCTCCATCCTGTGTACATCATCATTTTTTACTTTCACTTTCATGCCGTGCTCATTCTCACATTTTCTTCCCATACCCAATCATCTTCCTTCTGACTTTGTGCTACCCTCATAATCAAGCACTTGTTCCTATCCAGTTTCTTGTGTTGATCATATCATTTCACTCCTGCGAACCGATGACTTACGTTATTTTATACCTATCTCCTAACAACAACATTTTTCTGTTTAGTAGAATTTCTTTTCAGTCTGGACCAGTTAGATATAGCATTCATTTTTCTGATCAGTGCGAGAGGGTTTTAGTAAATTGTAGAAAATAATTTGGAGGCAGCAGGAATAATATTATATTAAACTAATACGTCACTGATTTGAAGAGGTTAGAAATTCTCTTCTAATCTCCAAACAATAGATTTCTTTTGTCATGACACTAAAATATCTTAATACATAATATCTAGCAACATACATATATAGTCTAGAGGTTAGGTCAATGTCAAACCCAGGGGCCAAAAGGAAATGACTTTAGCACCTCTCCAGAATGTCTCATACCAGCACAATAGCCCACAAACAGCGCCTCGTGACCATACACACACATACACACACACAAGCTTCTAGAACATTTCACGACAGTACAGCACACCTGACACGAGCCCTGCTAAGCGAGAATGTAGGAATCAGAGCTCAGAAAGGGACTGGTCATAGAACCGGGAGGTAGTCAAGAGAGCGAATAAGAAGAGGGGTCCAACTAGACTTAGATAGTATATTAAGTCCCATGTAATACATACGCTGTTAGCTTAGACTTTCTCTGAAGATAATAAATCAAGATCAACTCCCTGTATTCATCTTTAACTCCTCCTGCTCTTCGATTACCAAAATAACTTTAACCAAACATCAAGACTTAAATATTACAGTACTAAAGAGTGATTTTATATATATATATATATATATATATATATATACATATATATATATATATATATATATATATATATATATATATATATATATATGTATGTATACTGTATATGTATAAATGGTGGCAGTAACGATCGACTCTACGTCTACGAAACATCATTTCTGCAACAGCAGGCGAAACTGTAACCAAGGTCAGCTCCAGTTCTACAGCTGATTCTACATTACTATAATTCTTCGATCAAGTAACCACAAGCGAGTGTACAATAAGAGGAACGAGTCTACGAGTCTGCGAGTTTACGAGTCTACGAGCCTAAGAGTCTATGAGCGTACAGTAGCAACGACGAGTTAGAGTGAGGATCAACAAGCTCTACAATTAACTACAAATAACAAGTCTACAAGACAACTCTATAATCTTCTTTAAACAACTTCAAGTATCAGCAAGAAGAATAAAAAAAAGACAAAGCAAGTTAAGGAAAAGCAAGACCAAAGCAACAAGCACTAAAACCCCAACACTCTCTCCTACCACCCCCGAACCTCTATTGCTGATGCTGGAGTGCGAGAAGGTCAAAACGACGGCTGCAAATACCAAGCCCATATTCACAACTCATCTTACTCACTCATCTTCACTCAAGTTACTCGTCGCTACTCTTTTACTCACCACAGCTACCAGTGTGGGAAGTCGACGTCACCATACGTGTTTGCTGAGACGACGCCACGCCTATCGTGTGTCTGACACCCCACAACACGTCAATCAACCAGAGAAGGACAACGCTATCACCACGTGCAACACCACTCACCCCTTTCCCACAACGGTAAAAATTAGTGAGTTACATAGTTACTTCATTTATACAATACACAGTAATAAACACTGTGGCAGACACCTTCTGCACAAACATATAAAATGTGCTGTATAGTTACAACTTACATACACATAATTACTTCAGTTATCTGTATAATTCAACCACTAAATAATCACCAACAATAAATATTCTACACTGTATATACTCATTCATTTATTATAGCATTTATTTACTACCAACGAGTGTTATCATTTATACCAATCAAACACAGGTGCAACTGTTCCAATAAAATCTACGGTACATCATTTACATGATTTAAATATCGATTTAAACTCCTTCTACAAATGAAATAACAAGCAAGTTATTGTTCTCCGTTAGTTAACCGTAACGCACATCATCACTATCATCGACATTAGCATGACCATATTAGAAAATCAATAGATTTTTTTGTTGGTAGGTAACAATAAAGGGACTTATGCTATGGATTCTCCTCTACATAGCAAGAGGATATGCTCGCTTAGACCCTCAACACATAGTACGGTAAGGATGCCTCATAGCTCTCACGGCCACGACATCAATCGTAAAAGATGTCATGAGTACTGAAATCAGCTTGGATTACTTGTACGAACTACCTTCTTATCTAGAGAACATCGCGAGACCAATGAGAACCCTGGACTTCATGATAGGAAGCTGTGTTTCGCAGGCACATAACACACAGGAAGTGGATGAAATGGTGAAGTTAACGAAATGGAAGATAGAACAGGCGAAGTCAACTATGCTCACCGTGATCCAAGATCTCCCATCTCATGGAACGGAGGTACTGAGTGCCACGAACATTACATGTACTCGCCAAGAGGGCGGTTTGTTTGACCTGGGTGGTGCTGTTCTTGGGAACATCTTTGGATTGGCTACAGAGGAAGACATTCAAGAAATAAACAACAAATTTAATAAAATAGCTCAGGTACTAACATACCAAGATAAATTCATTTCAGGACATAACTTAGGAGTGAAGACAATCGTGAAAAATCTGAAAAAGGAGGAAAACAAAGCTCTCGAAAGTGTAGATAAAATAAATGTCATGGAAGGAAACAAAACACTTTTCCAACACTTCTCCATCATCACGGAACATATTATCACAATTCTACTCCAATTAGACAACACTAGAGTTCGTTACAGGGCACTTATGCAAGGAATTTCGAATGCCGGTGATGGCAAGATCACAATTGACTTGCTTCCAGTTCATGAGCTACGTCAGATAATTAGTCAAGGCATACATAAACATAAATTGAAGCCTTTGTTCCGAAGCAGGGAATTCATGCAATATTATCCATATTTAGAAGCAACACTAACACCAACATCAGTAGTAGTTCATGTACCATTCATAACTGACGACCTGTTCACAGTATACGAAATACGCCCCTTTCCTTCTAAGAATAACACTTTGGTCATCATCAACATCAACACAGACACCGAACTCATCATGGTCTCCAAGAGACGGAACACTGTCATTTTCGCAAACCAATGAATTGAACGAAAGTGCCGCACATCCTTACATGCTGTTCAACTTTGTTCTGCGTTCATTTTCACGTTTCAGCCTACTGAAAGAGTCCTTTGTGAAATGGCTATCATAAGAAATCACAATATTCATAATCATTGCACCTTCACTTTTGCTCCAGATAAGCCTGTACACCATCAGCGCATTGGACACTCACAGTCTTTTTTATTTCACTCGTAACACGTCAGTTTACATAGTCTGTCCAGATATACCACCATCTCATACTTCAGTATCAGGATTATACATAGCACCAGACTTCTGTGCGGTATTTACACCATCCATGTCCACTTTATCCACCATCAATCACTATGCCATCCTCAATCATACACACAAACATTTCCACCCACTGCCTGATATGGACTTAAACATGAGCACAAGTATTAAGTTGACTTCACCTAAGTTTGAAACTATGCAACTGATCAATGAAACAATGAAGCCCTGGGAAGATTTGAGTTTGAGTATGTTCAACCCATATTATGTGTATAGCCCAGCACCTACTGTCTTTATAATCTTCTGTACTGTATTTGCAGTAGTGCTGTTCCCAATGCACAGAATGCATGCAAGAATTGCAAATTTGGAGTCAGTATTACGTGGGGGTAGAGTATGCATTCATGTTAACCCCCCCTGAATGAAGTGTGCATATTTTGTATTTGTTATTACTTTTATAAAAAAAAAACAAAGAAGAATGACACATGATGTAGAAGTATACCAGTATCATTATCTATATATGAAATATTAATAGCTCTTACCATAATCTTAACTTTGAACTTTTTTTTTTTTCATATATGCATTTTACTGTTATACATACACATCTTACAAAATGTCATACAATAACCAATTTAACCATATTGCATTAATTTATTCAATTATGTATACAACTTGTTTTAAATGTAATGTTACTGGATCATTGCAATATTAACATGAATATTATATCTATACAATATTATAATCATTATTATGTATTAAGAGTGAAGAAGAAGAATATCATGTATTAATAGATTAGCATATGTCAATGATGATTGCTGTCGGAGGACCGCCAGCTGCGTGACCGAGCGATGTCACGACTCTAAAATATCTTAATACATAATAGCTAGCAACATACATGTATAGTCTAGAGGTTAGGTCAATGTCAAACCTAGGAGCCAAAAGGAAATGACGTTAGCACCTCTCCAGAATGTCTCATACCAGCACAATAGCCCACAAACTGCGCCTCGTGACCATACACACACATACACACACACACAGGCTTCTAGAACATTTCACGACAGTATAGCACACGTGACACGACCCCTGCTAAACGAGAATGTAGGAATCAGAGCTCAGAAAGGGACTGGTCATAGAACCGGCAGGTAGTGGTGAGAGCGAATAAGAGGTCCAACTAGACTTAGTATACTAAGTCCCTTGTAATACATACGCTGCTCAACTTAGACTTTCTCTGAAGATAATAAATCAAGATCAACTCCCTGTATTCATCTTTAACTCGTCCTGCTCTTCGATTTCCAAAATAACTTTATCTAAAACTCAAGATTTAAATATTACAAGACTAAAGAGTTATATATATATATATATATATATATATATATATATATATATATATATATATATATATATATATATGGTGGCTACGAAGTCCAACAAAAGACTAATAGACTCCTCAATATTTATATTTTTGACAAGTCTAAGCAGTCAAAATACTCTCCTCTCTAGCCCTGTTTCAACTGTTTTCGCTGGTGATAATGATACTCATGTAATATCATGTACTGCGATATAATATCGCCATTCCCCGCAAACTCACTCACTGAATCCAATAACCTTCCTGACTACTTCGTTTTGAACTCAGAAAAAATAACAGTGTAGATTTTTTTGATTATTTTCCTGCATTAAGGGAAACAGAGTATAGTAGCTAGGTTCCAGCTCTTCTAGGAGCTGCCTAGCATGGGCCAACCGACCTACTGCAGTTATCCTCTCTTCTTTTGTTCTTTTATAACAACCCACTCTAGTCAGTTGACGCCCGGGTCTCCT